>NC_091830.1:43484625-43837125 GCF_038994185.2 Dermacentor albipictus
TCTTTTCACCCTTCTCACCCGGCATTGTGCTCTCACCCTAAAAAGGGTGAGAGCACAATGCCGTGATCTGCATTCTTCAGAAGAGACGATCCTGAGTAGCAGTAGAGTTAAATCGCGCGGCAACTGCTTTATCATGTTCATACCAGTGGTCCAGGTTGTGAGAGTCAAGCATTTGTTTCGTTATATGAAACGCAAATTAAATTGCCGCGTATGCCTCAAAGAAGATGGCTTGTCATTTGCTCTTTGCTGCACCCTGGTGTCTAGAGTGTGTGCGGGCTACATATGTAACGAGCATTGCGCCTACAAAGGAAGACAGTTGTGAGGGTAGCGCCGTCTTTCTTTCACCTCTGTTTGTAGCCGTGTATCCATCTTTTCGATCTCTCTTGAGCTGCAGTACCAAGTCTTTCAGCGTGGCCTTATGATCACCTAGCAAAAATATACACTGTTTAGTTCTATTGGCTTTGAGAAGTCATTAGGACATTAGGTAAACTTGGTAAACAATAACAAAATTTTTACTCGGCTATGTGCATTGGACTATAAATTATTTGCGGAAGTCTCAAATCTGTGCACATGAAAATCCTGTTAGCGAGCTAACCAGCACCTAAAGAGTTACCGGCACACCAGTTTATTTTACATTGTTTTCCTTATTAAAGCTGGGAAGATCGAGCTGTGCGTACATACGCTGCCATGTTGACGTTACTGGCTACTCAGAGGAAGCAGGCCTCATTGTAGCATGTTCGCTCCATCGACACCTTTTTCTATTACCACAGTTTGTACTGGAAGCCTCTGTGTTTCCGTGAGCTCCGTCTTTTTGAATTTTATATCTGTTTGCTGATTATAATGGCCTCTAAAACCTAGTTCATCTAGTTTCGTAGTACAACGTTCCCTTATCAAAAAACGCGAAATAATATGAGCGACATATTTTGCCGACGAAAATTTGCACATATTTTTGTTTGATATTTGCAGTAAGCACCGGACCTCTTCGTGTGCCACGTAAGTTCGACAATTTCCATTTTCTTCCATACGTAATTCTTTTCGCTTTCTAAAAAGCAGTTAACTCTCGTACTACCTAATGTTCGTTTTTAAAAAAATGGGCTTTTACGTGCCGATACCACTTTCTGATTATGAGGCACGCCGTAGTGGAGGGCTCCGGAAATCTCGACCAGCTTGGGTTCTTCAACGTGCACTTAAATCTAGGTGCGCGGGTGTTTTCGCATTTCGCCCTCATGGAAATTCGGCCGCCCCGGCCTAGGTTCAGTCCCGCGACCTCGTGCTCGGCAGCCTAACACCATAGCTACCTAACTTTACCTCATAGCGACATTTCTGGATCCTTACTGTTAAAAAAAAGCGTCTCGTCTGCACTTACAACTCTTCTTGCGTGCGATCAGTATAGGCTTGTCAGCCCAGCTCAACACTGTTTGGACGGAGCGGTCACCTCATGCTCGAATTTATTAAGCTTGCGTCGCCCTCAATTGTTGCTCTGCGTATAAGCGACATAGACCGCGTTAGAAATGAATGATTTATTCATACAGGTATATTCTGGCTTCTCTGATGTCCAACAGAAAGGAGGCGTATAGACGCCTCTACAATTGGGCGAATTATCCTCAATATCACTATTTCGAAAGTTTTTGTTAAACACGAGTACGACGATTTCGTCATCAACCAGAAAAAAAAAGGAAAGTACGAACATAGCGCGCCAATTTTTTTTTCCCCAGAACTATGTTTCAGCCACATAGCCTCACTGAAAGCTTATGAGTAGAAGGCGAAGGAAAGGTTCGGCGTGAAGCTGCAAGACATCTTTCGCCGAGATGCAAAAAAGATAACGACGTCGAGATAATATTTAAGCATCTTACCAAATCGGGGTTTGCTCTACTCAGATGCGTCTCTATTTTGCGCTTCGTCAGCGCCGAAAAGACGAAGCGGAATGTGCAGCTGGAGCAAGCAGAGGCCACCGTCGTGGTCTCACATAGGTCGTCTTATTCTTCGTGGTGCGGATGCAGTACTGTATGGACTGAACAGATCAAATGTTACGTCGTACCACTGTATGGTGCGGTTGGATGTAGATACTCATTCTTCTTCTGTGCTATTCGCTCGAGTGCTCTACGTGCATATTATAGAAAAAGTATTTGTTGTGGTAGCAGTTATATAGACACTCTAAGCGCATTTGTGCCATCGTCGGCGCTGTCGCCTTGAGGTTCTGTATAAAATCCAAGGCCGATAATTTTGTCGCTGCGTGCTGTATGCTGGATCTCGGATTGAAAGCATCCTATGGTGATGTCGCAAACGCGGCTGAATCTTGCGGGTGCGAGCTAGGAACGCGAGGCGGAAGCGTGCCCTCTTCTGTAACTCATGATACCCGCCGTGGTTGCTCAGTGGCTATGGTGTTGGGCTGCTGAGCACGAGGTCGCGGGATCGAATCCCGGCCACGGCGGCCGCATTTCGATGGGGGCGAAATGCGAAAACACCCGTGTGCTTAGATTTACGTGCAAGTTAAAGAACCCCAGGTAGTCAAAATTTCCGGAGTCCTCCACTACGGCGTGCCTCATAATCAGAAAGTGGTTTTGGCACGTAACACCCCAAATTTTATTATTACTATTCTGTAACTCATGATACTTGGTGGTGCGGCGAGGGAGGGATTGCGTTTGTCTACGGCGGCAGCTGCTTATGGCACGGCCGTGTGAGCACCGCATCTTGAAAGCCCTCTGCCCCATGGCCAAAGTGCGCGTCAGAGCGGGCCTCATCTTCAAAGCGATCGCCGATGTTTGGAGAGTGCGCGTAGTGCCAGTACCTTCGTATGGGCTGTGCTTTTGACGTTTCTCTCGCCTCTAAGTAAGAGATGCATGAAGGTCGATTCGCTCACTGCTGCAGCGGCCCCGATTCCTCACTTCAGCATTTTGACAGCTTCTTGTAGCGCTGACCGAGCAAGATGTGTTCACGTTTACGTGTGCGCGGGAGACACCACGATTGGTAGATTAGTTAGTATGCGAATTTTTACCAGTTTACACGGCCCACAAAACTACTATCCTTACTTTGTATAACTATCTACCAATTTGCTATCACAGTCGAAGCTTCTCCTTTCGGCCGAAACCGCGACATTTAGTTTCGTTCTATGGTTCATATGTAAAGCGTCCAGCCGGAATTGACGCTTATAGTTACATGGTTATAAGGGGCTGTCTCCTTGCTATACCGCTTCTTTTAAAGTAATGAACAGAAATATCAATATTCATACAGAGTATTACCACAAGAACAAAATAAGTGAACCACACAGTCACAGAAAGTACATGCGCAATGCGGACACCCAAGATTGTACGCCCTAACAACACAGTGAAATTTTATTTCGTATCTTATGATAACGGATTATAACCAAATTTATGACAACTAAACAAGCGTGCCAACCGTTTGAAAACAAAAAGAGAGAATGTTAGACGTTAATTTACACTCATTCCATATTATTGAGCTAAATTGAACAGAAACACAGACGCACACACAACATCTCTTCCTTTAAAATATTACAATGCGCATCTTGCACATGTAAGATACAACGAATCAAAGAGAAACCTACTCTTCCAGACGCATCAGTGAACATATTGACGATGTGATTATAAAAAGCTATAACTTTCAGTTGTTCTTTTTCAGGGAAGCCGGTAACAACGAACAAACCAGGTATGCTTTACAGATCATTCACGGATATTTACGAAGATAGAAAAAATTTTGTCTCTAAAGCACACCAGTGTATTATATATCTAACCGCTTTTTATAGAAAGCTCACATGATGGTTCAACCTAATGAAGTGTAAAACTTATACGCGTGGTTGGTGATACCGAACTCAGATCACGTAAGAGCTTGCTAAAATGTTGTAAACCCTCTACGTCACAGTGAACGAACTTATGCAAGAAAAGCGGAATTGAAAGTACCAATGTTGGCTAAGTTGTTCTATTCCCCAGTTTCTTGGAACGAACTGTCATTTTTCTTCAGACAAAAATACTTTTTTCAAAATATTTGAAGAAAAAAGGATCATATCTGCTTTAAATACAAGCATAGCTTTCTAGCAAACCAGATAGGCCCTTCGTAATATGTAATGTACACCTGGGTCCATTTTTATGTGACCCCATATATATGAATGGTATATGCAATGAAATTCACGCATAAACTACGCCAATTGTTCATGAATATAAACTTAAGAATTAGCTTCGCTAAGCAAGTACTAAGCATTATAGAAAAAAATTAGGCGGCTCACACAGCAATACTTGCTATGTACCGCACTTTTCCAGTTTTGACGATGAATAGATCAATGGCACCATGCAGGCGTGAAAAAAGCTACAGCGCTGTTGTTTTGACAAACACTTCTTAGCAAAATGGCATGCCAAAAAAAACAACTTCTGTCTTTTATTTAAAAAAAAAACATGGTACTCTGCTTTTATAGACTGGCCGCTAACCGGTTAACTGATGAATGGTTGATGAATTGCGCTCCATTTAACATCAGATACTTATAATGTTGCCAAACAGAAACAAACCAGCTATTCTGGTATGCTTTCGTAACTTGAAATTCACTTCAGAATTCTAAACTTGTGCCATGAGCTGCCTCGAAATGTCATCACTGGTGTAGTGTATTTAGGCACCAAGATGGCCAAAGCTAAGCTTCGTAGGCGAGAACTTACTTTCGAAACATAACTGGTTACAACCGTATTACATAAAATGTCAGAAACAAGCAAGTCAATATTGTCATAGCCTAAAATGTATGATATGTTCGCTCCTTCTAGGCCCGATTCGGATCATTCCACTTTAAGGTACGTATTTAGAAAAGCGGCAGTGAGCTCAAGCCATCTAATGTGATTTCCATTTTGCATCATGCTTTTTAGAACCGAAAATCTTAGGTTTTCGCGCGTGAGAGGTTTTCTTTTGCTGGAGAAGTTGCTCGTTTCTGTTCCGAACATGTATTACATGGTAACAACGTTTAAACACATTCACGATGACAGTCCATCTTGCATGATTATCCCGTATTGGAAAATCCAAATCCGTTTGTCCATCCTATACAAATAATTACTTTGAAGGTATACCCGTACGTCCAGGTTTATAACAGGGATTTTCAATGATTTCATAGACATTTGTTGCGACAAAATTTGATGTGGCCTTTCAAGTATTTTTTCATCGATAAAGAAATTTTTACCAGTGCTTATTTAGAGCACCGTTTAAAAAAAAAGCAATATATGTGCCTCATTGTTCTATAGCCGCCGTGCTTGCTTTCTAAAGCGATCCTTTTGCTCTTACGCTATACAGACATGTGCAAGGTGTCCCAGCTGACTTTAGCCGGAGTTTAAACATATGTGAATGCCCCGTATCTGGTTAGAACCAAAGTAATATTGCTTGTCATCGCTTTGAGATACTCAAATTATTATTTTAAGTCCATGTGATTACAAATTTAGTCTTTAATAATTAGTGAACTTCTCAAATATAATTATTAGATGAAAAGTGTAACTGAGAAAATTGCAGAGAGACATGAAAAACTTCCGAAACAGCTTTCTGTTTGCCCAGTACTTGCTAAATAAAACAGATTTTTCCAAGCGTCAAAGAAGCCCGAAGTGCAAGAAAAATTACAGTGCGACCGGCTACTCACCCACTAACACTTTGCAAGTGTTCGTGGGCTTATTTCACGCTCTGAAAAACACACTTATGTAGCACGTATTGAGCAACAGAAAGCTCTATGGGCAATTTTTCATGTCGCGCTGCAGTTTCTTCAATCACACTTTTCATCTACTTATGTTATTTGAGCTGAATAAAAATTAGGACTGATTTTCTCATTCTGCGGAATGAAAAGGCAGTTTGAGTAACTCCAAGTGACGGCAAATAGCATTACTTTTGTTCTTTCCAACTACTTGGAATTCGCATATGTTTTAACTTTAGCTAACGTTAGTGCGACGCCCGGAAGATTGACATTATTTGAGTTGAAATGTACTGTCTTCTTTTTAAATTCTGCAGCAAGCTAGGCTTCAAGAAAATGAACAGCCTAGAGGCAGCATCACCGTGTGAAATGCAATATTTGGAAGAGGTTGTGCCGCAGTTTGCAACGAACGTTCAACAATAAAGGTGTCGCTGCCATTACTGCCAACGCTACTGAGAATATTCTATATGCATGGGTTCTTGATGCACTTGACACTTAGAAAATTTGGATCAAGTTCTTATTCTTCATTTGGCTAAAGTTAAGGTGAACGCGCAACAACACACCTGATTGGTTAGTGCGCGTACGGGTGGTTTCAGGCACTGTCCGAGGAGCCTATGAGGTAGGTGTTCCAGCTGCGAGATGCCCCTTCTCGCCAGAGCATTATCGAGATCAGCAGTGCGTGTTGGTGACGTCATCCACTAGCAAATGAGCAGGTGAGATGGGGGCGCGCCACATATGGGAACGCCCCAGTCGCAGCAGAGATCTGTGCACAGCTGTAGGGAACGCATGTGAGGTTAGCTAAGAGAGGTGGAGCAAGCACATGGTCGGTGTCTTGAACATGGCTACTTATACGGTCCTAAACCAGCACTTTGCTAAGATAATGCCTGTTTTTGGCTATATCAAGTGAGTTGATCTGCTTTTCCCATTCCGAGAACTGATGGTTCCAACGACCGCACTATTTCAACGTATCCAGTTTTTTGGACACGAAGGTTTAGTTTGCGGGAGTGCCACGACGTGGCTTAGTGACGTTAAACATTTCTAACTTCCCGCGGTGAGGTTTGATGGCGTCAGCGAAAGAAAAGCGGAAGAATAGCAGCTATCCTTGCGCATTCAACTTCACAACAATACATGTCCTACCAGGGGTTATCAGTATTTTTCATAAAGACTGGCCGCTGGTCGGCTGAAAATTACTTGTCATACAAGGAACCGTAGGACGCGGTGAGGCAAACGCCGCGCTAATTGATTCCAGATTTTTCAGAGGCATTCCGAAAAGCTGGCACTGTATTTTTGTCTTTTCCTGGATATTCTTAACGCTGCTGAGTCAAAGGGCTAGGATAATTGTCGGAATCACTTCGCGGGAGCTTTAGCTCGGGCCTAAGTCCGATGTCGCCTATTCAAATATATGTAAAACGTAGAAACGCTTTCCGGAGATAACCACTGGGCCGTTTTTGTTGGAATATAGTGCATATTAAAGATGATGTTAGTTTAAAGTGAATGTCAGAAGTAGAACTTTGAATTAGCTTTTGACGTCCTCAAAGAATTTTAAATAATTGGTAAGCTTGAAATAAACAGAAGCACGAAGCTTAGAAATTCGCAGCTCTGCACCTAGTATAGATATTGCAGCTTTGTAAACTGTCCCCATCTGAGCATCGAAAGCGTATAAATTTGATACCTCGATTTATATTTTCCGTGAATTTCTTACATTGTTTACAAGCGTCTCCCAAAAGTTGTACTCAACAATTAGTGTCATTTTGGAGAGTTATCATTACGGTGACTGCTATTTCATAAGCCACCAAATATGTTCTCACTGTCGCATACGTCCACCAATTGTCCTCCCACTGTGCATCCCACCATCCAACTAGTACGCCCACCATTCACCCAGCATGGACATTATTCAAGGATCATTTACACAATAACACACTGTCTCTCCCACCGTCCTCTGAGATTATCCTACCGTCGTTCAACCATTATATTCATCATTCACAAACCATTTACACGGATCACCCAGTTTGTACCCCACCATCCACCCAGGAGACCCACCATTCAGTCGGCATACCCATCATTGAGACCTGAGTAAATTATCCTTATTCAAGGATCATTTACACAATAACCAGTAGGTGTGCCGCCATCCACCAGCGCACTCATCGTCCAACCAGCAAATTTATCATTCATCCATCATTTAGCAGGTCATCCAGTTTGTATCCCACCATCCACTGAGCATACCCACCAAGTTAAATATAGCTGGTAGCGAAGCTTCCATAAAAACACCATAGGTTAAATACATGGCGGTTCATAGGCGGTTCATGGGGCTTAGCTTCATCTGCATGTGGAGGGAACGCTTCCGGCGGAAGCAAAAATAATGTGGCGCCATATCCGTTAAAAGCAGAAGTGACGTCATTTCCTTTTTCGAAGGCGGGAAATTTGTTTTGTTGGCCTGCTTTGAAGCTATTTATTCAAATGCGCCACCATTCGACTTCATGGGCGTTTCAAGCTTTCAGCGTGGAAATCGATGCAGCAAAAGACCAACCGTACGGTTGTTGAAATCGCACCTCTGCACAGAGCATACTTTCCTTGGAGGCCGACGAATAGTTTAGGTGTAGAGTGCTGATCCTATCGTCGGTTGTCAAGTCCGTTGGCCAGTGTAGTCACACAAAAAGAACTACACAATTATCTGGCGTTCGTACCTCACTACTTTCGACTTAACAGGTCAAGAAGCCATGAAGCTACCCGCGTCACAAACATCAACAAGCAAATAAGCACAACGTGTGAGGGGGGCGTTAGAAAAAATTTAAATTATGGGGTTTTACGTGCCAAAACCACTTCCTCATTATGAGGCACGCCGTAGTGGAGGACTCCGGAAATTTCGACCACCTGGGGTTCTTTAACGTGCACCTAAATCTAAGTACACGGGTGTTTTAGCATTGCGCCCCCATCGAAATGCGGCCGCCGTGGCCGGGATTCGATCCCGCGACCTCGTGCTCAGCCGCCTAACACCATAGCCGCAGAACAACCGCGGCGGGTGTGTGAGGGGGGCGTATTTAAACAGGTGAACTTTACGAGCGCGCCTTTCTGCACATTTCAAGACGTGCATTGCAAGGCGAGTGATAGTGGTGTCAACGCCCCGTGTAACGATGGGCTCTGAAAAGAAATGTATTTATTAACAATAATGTTATTGTATTTACTTGTAACCTGCAACTTGTAACTCGTATTTACTTAGCTCGTTACGAATATATAAGATTGACCAGGAATTTCATTTTCGTTGAATGAATCTAACTGTGTCTCGCTTGAATTAAAAAAATGGCTTTTTCCTTACCCAATGTTTGTTCCCTCCAAACATAGTCGCGCTTCAATCGCTGCTCCCGTAACCCGGCTTGCTGATGTCGGTGACAACTTGTACTGAACCGCTTTTCGCCCGAAGCTTCGCGACCTGTTTGGATAAACCTTGTACCCACCATGCAGTCAGCATACCCATCGTTGAGGGAAGCCACCCAATATGTATCCCACCATCTACCATTGTACCCACCATCCACCCTGTATATGCACGATAAATTCCATCATACCCAACATGTTCTCCATCATGCCCAGTACATTTTCCATCACATCTAGCCACTCAGGATATACTCTGAGTTTCCCTCACGTTA
The DNA here is from genome assembly GCF_038994185.2 of Dermacentor albipictus. NCBI lineage: Eukaryota > Metazoa > Arthropoda > Arachnida > Ixodida > Ixodidae > Dermacentor > Dermacentor albipictus. The sequence goes on from NC_091830.1 coordinate 43,493,926, forward strand.
ATTCTTGTCCAGCCCATATCACCCTGAGCACGAGAAACAAACAGTGCTAAACAACAGGACAAGGAGAGGGACACAGACAACACTGCCTGTGTTGTTGCTCTATGTTGTCGGTGTCCCTCTCCTTGTCCTGCTGTTTAGCGCTCTTTACTGCTCGTAATCATCAACGAACCGGCCCAATGCGTACTCTTCTGCACCCTGAGCAGCTTTGTTTGTACTTTTCCCTTCAGCACCCAATGCGAGGCATCACACTGAACTTTGGCTGACATCGAGTCCTGATTGAGCCTCCGACTTCAATCAAGAAACCGCATTTTTATATATAAATCCTGGAACCAGTACACCTTTCCACATACCCCGAAGCACCCCGTAGCTATTTTTCCCTCACAGCCCTCTGTTCTTCATTATTGCCGTGCTTCTCTTCCCCTTGGTGTTATTGCTTTTTTCTGTGCTTTCGCATATCAATGACCTTCGTTTATCCATATGCCAAGCAATTTCTATTCATTTAGCCGAGGTATTCTCTGGCCCCTGATTGGTACTGTCTGTTCACTGTTTTCATTAGATTCCACACCAGCTGTCTGTTTAGCGCTAAATTTTAGACCTAAATTTCCGCCTTCCTATCTACAGATATGAGCCAGATATTGCATATAATTTTGCTTGTTAGCCATCAACACAATCTCGTCCGCATAAAGCAAACCTGGAACCTACTGCTCCGCTATTGTACCTACCTGTTTGTATGACAGATTAAAACCGATAATCCTTCCTTGTAGCGCCCGTTTTATTCCTACCATGTACATCATAGACAGAAGCGCGGATTGAGGGCACCCCTCTCTCAGTTCCTTGATGATATAAACATTGTCCTCGCTTCTCAACCTTTCTCATCCAACGTAATCAGCATTTGTTAAAAAGTCTGCCTCGAAAGCTCTATATGGTCTTTCCCTGTATGTTCCCCTTTCTGAGTATTGCGTAACATGTTGCTGTTTACACTGCCATGAGCTCCGGTAATATCCAAGAAAGCCACATTTAGCATGTTTTCTACTCTGAATTTTTCAGTACACAGAGTAAGCACAAACAAGTTATCCTGTAGGCGCCTATCTATACTGAAGACATTCTGAGGTTTCCGCAATATGCCCTAATTCTCTGCCCACCCTTGCAGCTTTAATTTATTCACCTGCATTGCTTACCTCTGTGGTACTGATGTAATGGTCAGTGGTCTATATGAGTGAATTCTACCTTTTGCACCTGATTTTGATAAATTTAATTATTTATACCTTGTCACCAACTGGCTGGCTTTCATCTACACTCTAAGGTTTTTTTTTTATACTGCCTTCAGTAGAGCTTCCTTACCTTTCCGCAATAGTTCATTAATCAGCCTAACGGAAACCTCGTATAGCCCTGTGCATGTGCGTTTAGAAATTTTCTCTATGGCTTGCTTCCGGTTTAAATTTGTCGGCGCCAGCTCATTTTGAATGTAGTTCCCTTCATGCACTTTTTTCCTTATATGCCACCATGTTATTGCCTCGGAAATGTAGGGCTGTTAATTTTTGGATGTAAATTAATGCCTCGTCCCTTTCTAGCTTGTTTCTACCATGGTCAAGTAAAGGATGTATTTTGGGAGAGTTCCTGCCTAATGACTTTATACGCTTCCAAAATATACTAGGCGAGGCCTTCTTTTTCTCACGTATTTCTGACAAGGAACCTTCACTTTTACCTTTTATCTTTACTTTAACCTGTCTTTCAGCCATACATTTTTTTCTCCTGGTATATATCCAATTTTTTGGCTACTTCTTCAGGCAGCAACTGCGCTTTTTATTGACTTCTGTGCTCTTATGAAGCCTTCAGTCCTGTGGCAATGGCTTCTGGTATCACCCTGTTCCATCAGCTTTTTGGTTTCATTTAAATGCGAAATATGTTTTGGCGAACATTGGCAACATTGGCAATATCTTTGTATCTATCCAGCCGGCTACGTCTTGGTGCTCTCGTGGTCGTTTACTTGACTAGGTATGTACGAAAAGTGGTATAGTATGACAAGAATATATGACAAACTTAATCATCGGTGATGACATGAATATTACGAATTGTGTGTCATGTAGTCCATGAAACAGCCGCCTATGTCTTGGTGCCCTCATGGTCGGTTCGTTTACTTAGTAGGCTACAAGCTCACTATTTTGTGTACCATCGGTTCCCACCGGGCGTGGTATCTGGGGATGTTTTATGTGAGAGTCCACCTAGTGGACATGTCCATCTTGTCTTCTGTGTAAGTTCTGATTGGCTGGGCTGAACTGCGTATCCACAGCACCGAGGCACCACAGCCAATCAGGACTTCAGCAGCAGACGAAATGGGCATGTCAATTAGGTGAACTCTTACAGAATAGCTCCTCTGCGGACTTTTTTCTTTTCCAACGAGCATGCTGCTTTTATTTCGGTATTTTTGCCGTACTGCACTTAGTAACTCAATATATTCTCACTCTCGTTGGCCATTCGCCTACTCCGTTCTCACCTATTGTGAGTATATTTGTTATTTGTTCAGCGTTCGAATTTGGACTGCCTGCTCTTGACTCCTTATTGACTTAGCCCATTATATATCCCATATTCGAAATAAAGCGTTCGTGCTCCCTCCCTATGCTGCTATACCCTTCATCGTCGATGAAGTTTCCTCTCAACTTATCATGAATTCCTTCTGCCATTACAAAGTGTTCAAAGTTCGACGGCCGGTCTCCCACTTCCCACATGGTCCACCCATCTCACTCAGGTCCTGTATTCACAATAACGAGGTTATGTTACAAAGATCGAGCATTGAGTTCCCGTTGTTGTCGGTATAACCAACTAAATCCTGTACGCGGGCATTCATGTAACCTAATAGGATAATTTTCGCATCATTCCATAAACCCCTAATATCAGCACTGAGGCATTTCACTAACTGTTGATTCTTGTCTGGGCAATTATTTCCGGTGTCGAGGCGTGAAAAGGAGAGGCTGGTACACGGAACCATTGGTATAGTTCCGTGGGTAGCTTAACACGTATTGTTAGTGACGAGGCTACATATACAATAGCGCAAAAAGGCGAAGCGGTGGAGGCCAAACTACCAAAATTACATACCGAAAAGCATTGGGGATCGCATTTGGACGCCCAAAGCTAAACTGCAAAAATGTCAACGCAGACGTCTGCTGGCCACAACGGGGATGACGGCAAAAGGTGCCGCAAGCCATACACTGTGTGGCTGCAGTAGAAATGACCACGTGTGTGCCGTTTTTACACGGACGAAATCAACTAAAATATTTCTTTCGGAAGCTGCGGTGGCGATGTGATTTTCAGGGTAAATAAAGCACTATCCGCTGTGGATCCAACCCGGCCGAACAAAGTAGTGAACTTGAGAATAGTCACATGTATGTCCGAGAATGACATTATTCGCTGCAATGTAGTGAAATGACTTCACTGGCTTCTTTTTACCGACGCTTGAGTTTATCTAGCTTGTTTCTAATGGTTTAGCTCGTGTAAGACGTGAGGAGCCAAAAACGGAAGCGGTGTAACTATTTGATGACGGGCCTGCTCGTGGTAAAACAGCGCTTGTAGAGCAGCCTTGGAAACTGCAGTGTGCTTCACCACACATATGTCTTCGTGCAAAGCTTTCTTCCACGAAATAAAGGAGTGGTTTTCAAAATTTAGTTTGTGTGTGAATGCCTATTCGATGAGTTTTCACTGGTCAAAGTGGAATTTCATTTTAGCCCTGTGGTGCTGAATGCGGATTTAATCGGTTCATCTGGAGTGATCGGGTTGGATCGACCCATACAAATCATCATCGAGGCGCGGATTGAATCTGCGCATCGGTGGCAGATCGCTCTGCCTTTCTCCGCAACCGAGGTGCAGATTCAGGCACAAATTAGTAGCAATAGTAGCAAAACACCAGCTAATTTTCTTTTTCTCTAAAATTACTGTGTAAATGAGTGGCCACCACAGGACGGTGACATCGTTTGTCACAGAAAGGTACAGAAAGTTGACCATGGCTTCAGTAACCAGCCTGTGTCACGTGTGCGCTACAACAACCAGTATGATCACCTGTGCCGAATGTTTGTTTTCCTTATGTGGATTCAGAATGGAAAATCCGAGCCGTTGAATCGGGTTTTCGACGCTCAAGATCAACATGTGATCTATAGCGACCAACTTAGCTCTATGGATCAAATTTAACTCAGCATCCTGAGTCAACAGCGTGATTTGGTGCAATGGACGCGAGACTGCAAGGAATCACACAAAAGGGGCATATGCATTTTTATAGTCTCACGCTGGTCGACACTTTATGCAAGAAATACAGCTAGTAGAATTGGAGTTTTTTGATCGACGAATCGTTTGCATTACTCCCTGTAGCGCTGCTTGATGATGAATTGTGAAATGTATTGTTTCCAAGCAATGCGAAAGAAATTGGTTCGGAGATTTGTAACTTTGTATTATGGTATCTTTCAGGTGTTTCGTGAATGTAGCTATATTGAGATAACGCGTACAAGGCCGTTCGTAATTTAATACTATGCAATAATGGATATGATAAATACACAAATACGCAACAATGATAACACATAGCTAAGTCATTGCGAAACCGTGCATATCATCTAAGAATGCCTCTCTCGCCTGGTATGCTACGTGTGGCATACCAAGATATTTGACATGCTCGAGGTTGCAGAGAAGTCCCCTGAGGCTCTACTGCAATATTGGTCTATGCATATTCAGGAATTCTTTTGGGAAGTGTAAAACACAAGCAGGGTAGGTAGCTTAACTAACAGAGTATCTTATCCTATCCCGTGAGGTACCAGTTTTCTTGAATAGCATTTTCCCAAGACTCACGCTGGTTTTTTTTTCTGCGCCGACATTGCAATGTGACTGAAAGTCGTTCACATCAATTTTCTCTTACGGGACGCCGAACAAGCATTTTTCTGGGCGATCTGTCCTCTGTTAACGCCTCCCCTTCAAACATGAAGCCTTGAAAGCAACCGGTACTGACGTCGACGGGTCCTGTTTGGCCTCTAAGCTGCGCATACTGCTGCGAGCGCTAGCAGATGCATCTGATGTAGTCGAGTTCTCGAATAGTTATGCAGCCTTGGCGACTCACACCATGTGGGTGGTTGGTGGTCCAGGAATCTCGCTGAGCCTGGCCTAGACGACAGCAAAGAGCTATTGTGGAGCTGCCCCCCCCCCCTCATCATCTCCCACCCCCATCTTGCCCACACAAATGATATCGTTTCAGCGAGAGATGGGCTCTGCGCAAATGCAATTACGCGCTTTCCTAGGAGCTATGTTTCATTTTTTTCCTTGATAGCAATTGGTTTGTTTCCTTCTTGATGGCCGGAGAAGATCTTCAATTGGTCGTGCCACACATCTCTAGTGATTCTTAGTTCTCTCGCTCTGCCATCTTGTGAATCACCCGCCCAGCAGAACACAGCTACATGAAGAGCCTCAAGTATATTGGCCACTGTCACCTGTTGCAAACAGCGGCTCATTGGAGCGGTTGTGCACTGGTTAGTGTGTGGAGCTACGGAGAAGTATCACTGTTGGTGGGGCAGAGGATGCAGTACTCACAGCCGCCACTACGTTTATTTTTTAAAGTTGTATGAAGTGACTTCATATGTGGGGAGTTCTTTCTCTCACGACTTTCTGCAACGGCGTTGTGATGACGGCGGGGTCGCACAATGAGCCAAGTAATATTCTCGCATGAAAAAGCTCGGCGTGCGCTGTAAACACGTTATCAGTGGCGTTGAAAACATTGTGCGTATAATTATCACCTTCTCCAACGAGCGGAGTCAGCTTAAAAAAACAGCGCACGCAACCACGAAATATGAAGCAAGTCGGGTCGCATAGATAATAAAAGACGGCTCTTTACCCCATGTAACACCACGTAAATAAAGTCTCCAAGAAAATACTCAGCCAAAAAACTGTACCGTAATTCAAGAAAGTGATCCTCATCGTCCGTTTCGTTTACGAAATATAACAATGAATTTCGAGGTCGCTCAAAGACACCTACGGTGATCCGTCTGCTGACCAAATTTTAGAATATTGCCTGCAAATTTGATGCTGCTGTTAGCTCCAGTGAGTTGTAATAGCACATCTTTGTGTACGGCATGTCGTACAACACTGCATCTGCATAGCTATTCATGATAGAGGAGTGTGTAACGAAACATCAACCGTGTGGCACTTGCCCATTTTCTTGATTGCTCATTTTCAGGCGATTCATAACGCCTTACACCACTACGTGTACCAATTCACCTCTTAAGCGGCAAGTGCTATAGTTGCGTAAAAGGCTCGTGTGCATAATTAGCATAACTATGCTGGAACGTTACTGATGTTCTGCAGTACGGGTCCTAATACCGACAAAATAAAAGGAAGTGCTTGTGTCGAAATTAACCGAAAGCAACAAAAGATACAGGCCCATTGGTCTATGCGGATTCTTCCCTAAAGTACTTGTACTTCTTTTAGTGAAATAGTAAATTCAGTAGAATACTTCATTGCACTGCAGAGCTGCGAACAAAAAAAAATAGTTTCTGTTAAGCTCAGCGAAGCACTTGTACAGAAATTCGCATATGATTTTTCACACAAAGCTAGCTCAAACAACTCCCGAAGGATTGCAAAGGAAATGAAATAACAAAATCGTCCCTTTAAACAAAAAGTCATGCTGGAAGGATCAGATGTTCTGCTATTAACACACACGCACAGTACTTGCGTTTCCATTTCCTTTTTTTAGAGCCAGAAGGAGCACAATGGTGTTCTTTACAGCACTCATCTGAACGTACATTTAATAATAGCTCGCTGATGTCAACACCGGCTCCATCACCTGACTTACATTTTCGCGTTTTCTTTATTTGCTCTGTAGAGAACAATGAGATTTTTTTATTGTGGCAGGTGTATGGTACGGGACGAAAATATACAGGCATTCCACTATTGTCGCCAATTTCGTGGTGAAACCTATAGCGACTCATTTCTCTATAATTTAAGGAGCATTTTAAGCTTCCAACATACCTGTAGTCCGCCGTCGGATCGGACAGCCTGTAAATACATGGAGAAATAGCACAGCGTATATAAAGACGCAGCAACGACTGAATGTCCCAGCAGCCATGGCGATTATGGTTCCAATATCATTGCTTTGTTGGTTGCTGCTCTCGGTGTCCTGCAGCCCGGGAAGCAATGCAACTGAACGTATGTAGAATTTCAATACGCTACTATTTGTGTTGTGTTATCCGAGGGGCTCGAAAAATGGGGCCCCTCGGATAACCCCCTTTCATCTTTTTCATTGCATAACGAAGGTCCTGAACACGGCAAGATTAATGCCTTCAGGTAGCACAAGGCGGGTTTATTGACTAGTTGTCTTCAGCCATTAAGATCACGTACTCGTGATGCCTTCGGCAGAGAGGATGTTCCACATCCGCTGCCAAGGTTGGTGAGTGGTGGCGCTGGCTAACACTCCCAAGGTTCTTATGCAAAACATAGATATTCAAGAAAGTGGATGGTAAGACGGGGCCCCGGTACCTCAATTGATAGAGCATCGAACGTGTAATATGTAGACATGGGATTGTTCCCCGCCTCGGCAACTTGTTTCATCCACTTTCATTTCCACTATTTATTATTTCTTTAATTCAATTACTAAGCACAATTATTTTTCGCTGTATTTTCCTTGGTGTCTTTGTTTGTTGGCTTCTTATGAAATTATGAAAAAAATCGAGCTGCCCGATTAACCTATTTTCTTCTCATTCATGATTGAATAAGGGTATTTTTTGCCTTTCATTTTCAGTACCACCAGGTGGCATTCGTACTATACGTAAGTGTTTTAGGAATATAATTTACACAAAAGAAAGATATATTAAATTTCTACGGCATAACCAACTTTTCAAAACCCGCACTTTCTAAACGTGGAGATTCATTTCTACGTGTTGTATAATGGGAAAGATTTACGTAGCTAGGATGGTAGTTTGAAAATTTATTCTAGCAATATTTGCCCCAAAAGCTGCGTAGTAGTCAAACAGATATGTGAGTGCGGTTGAGCTTTTTGTGGTGTAGTATTCACGCTCTAGTGGCGGTGATGCATGACGCAGTGTCAATGCTGTGTTACAAGTTTGACTCATTGTTGGGCGAACTTGTGCACATGAAGACACGTAGTCCACGAGCACTTCGATAGCGGCAAGCAGTGTCAACGATCCTGAAAATGTGATCTCTGGGTTAAGCGCATGAGCTTTTATGTATTACTCTTCGAAAGTTATAGGATAATCACTGGCACTCGAGTGCTTTCCAGATCCTACTGCGCAATCCATGTCGCACATGGAATCAGATGATTTATTGTTCATCGAGAGCGTAGACAACTGACAGAATCATCGATAACACTGGAGTAGGTTCCAAATCATGCAGGCGCGTCTTGCACTGAGCGATAACGTTTAAAATTCGTTAGCCGGTGGATAGCGGTCACCGGCGTAACATAAAACAGGTACTTGTGTCAATAGACTACTCAATAACGTTTTTCTTGGGCAAGTCGGTACTTGCTGAAGGACGCACGACATTGTAGCGCGAAAACGTCAAAAACAAAGAGTCACACCTCGTTCGGCTATCGCCCATGTTGCAGAAACCTTCCCTATGAGGCATAATGTCAAGGTGGGCTTGAGATACAAGCAGGGTTGCCAAAAAAGCCGCAGGCGGTGCTGTGTTACACCAAGATGAACCACAACCATTGGAAGGCGGCGAAAAGCTAGGGGTTACCTGTTGCGTTTTTCGCTACGAAGAAGCTATCTTGTCTATGCCCTCGAATAAATGGATGTGCTGCGCAAACATGTAACTGTAAGTACGCTAAACGCTGCGTGCACTCTTCCGGCGCAGTGTTCTACCAGGTAACGCTAATTGAGTTTAATAATGCGCCGGACAGTCCGGCAGTAGTGTGACCTATTGAATGGAAGATCATGTGAACAATGAAAAAAAGGTGAGAGCGGACATCCTTCTGCGCATTGCTGTGATCCACATTTTTCTGAGACTGCCCGAGTAGCAGTAGAGATCACATCGCGTGGCAACTGCTTTATCATGTTCATATCAGTGGTCAAGCTTGTGCTAGTCAAACGTCTGTTTCGTTTTATGATACGCAAATTAAATTGATGCGTATGTCTCTAAGAAGAAGGTATGTCATTTGCTCTTTGCTGCGCCCTAGTGTCGAGTGTGTGTGCGGGCTAGACATGTAGCGAGCATTGCGCCTACAAAAAAAAAAAGACAGTTGTGAGGGTAGCGCCGTTTTTCTTTCACCTCTGTTTGTAGCCGTCAGTCCATCTTTTGGAGCTTTCTTGCGCTGCAATATCAAGTCTTTCAGCGTGGCCGTATGATCGCCTAACAAAAATAGAGACTTTCTAGTTGTTTTGGCTTTGAGAAGTAATTAGGACATTAGTTACACTGGGTAAACATAACAAAATATTTACTCGGCTATGTGCATTGGACAATAAGTACTTTCGGGAAGTCGCAAATCTTCGCACACGAACACCCTATTAGAGAGCAAATGGGCAACTAAAGAGTTACCGGTACGCCAGCTTATGTTACATTGTTTTCCTTATTAAAGCTAGGAAGATCGAGTTGTACGTACATACGCTGCCATGTAGGAGTTACTGGGTACTGAGAAGAAGCAGTCCTCATTGTAGGATGTTCGCTCCATCGACACTTTTTTTTATGACTACAGTTTGTACTGGAAGCCTCTGTGTTTCTGTGAGCTGCCGTCTTTTTGAATTCTATACCTGTTTGTTTATTATATTGCCCTCTAAAACCTCATTCTTGTGGTTTGGCAATACAGACTTTCCTTAAGAATAGACGAAAGATAACATGAGTGACATATTTTGCCGAGGAAAATGATCAGATTGTCTTGTCTGACATTTGCAGTATACAGACGGCCTGCTGTAGTGAAACGTAAGTTTGAAAATTTCCATTATCTTCGATACGTATTTTTTTCGCTTTCTAAATAGCAGTGTACTCTCGAACTACCTAACATTTTCTTTAAAATATGGCGTTTTGCGTACCAAAAACACTTTCTGATTATGAAGCACGCCGTAGTGGAGGATTCTGGAAATTTCGACCACCTGGGGACCTTTAACATGGGTGTACACGGGTGTTTTCGCATTTCGCCCCCATCGAAATGCGGACGCCCTGGCTGGAATTCCATCCCGTGACTTCGTGCTCAGCAGCACAACACCATATCTACTTAACTTTACTAATATCGCCATTTTTTGGATCCATACTGCTACAAAAAGTGCGTCGTCTGCACTTGCAACTCTTCTTGCGTGCAATCAGTATACGCTTGTCGGTCGAGTTCAAGACTCTTTGGACAGCGCAGTCACTTCATGCTCGAATTTATTAAGCTTGAGTCACCCTCAATTGTTGCTCTGTGTGTAAGTGACATAGACAACGTTAAGATGTACTATTTAATTATACAGGTGAATCCTAGCTCATCTGATTTCCAACAGAAAGTAGGCGTATAGACACCTCTACAATTGGCGTAATTATTTTCAATATCACTATTTCAAAAACGGGTACAACATTTCGGCATCATAAAAAAAGGCAAGAACAAAAATCGGGCGCCTATTTTTGTTCTTTCAGAACTCGGTTTGAACCACATAGCCGAAATGAAAGCTTATGAGTAGAGGGCGAAGGCAGCGTTCAGCTTGCATCTGGGACACAATTCGCCCCAGATGCAATAAAGTTAGCAACGTCGAGATAATATTTAAGCATCTTACGAAATCAGGGTTTGCTTTACTTAGACGCGTGTGTATTTTGCTCTTCGTCAGCGCCGAGAAGACGAAGCGGAATGTGTAGCTGGAGCAAGCAGAGGGCGCCTTGGTGGTCTCACATAGGTCACTTTATTCTTCGCGGTGCGGATACAGTAATGTATGAACTGAACAGATTCAATGTTATATAGTGCCACTGGATGGTGCGGTTGGATGTGCATACTCATTGTTCTTGTGTACTATTCGCTCGATTCGTCTACGTGCATATTAGGGCAAATAAAGTATCTGTTGCAGTATCAGTTATATAGACACTCTAGGCGCATTTCTGCCGTTGCCGTCGCCGTGAGGTTTTGTATAAAGTTCAACGCTGATAAAATTGTCGCCTCGTGCCGTATGCTGTGTACGTGGGAGTGAAAGCGTGCATGGCTCATTGCGCAAACGCGGCGCAATCTCGCGGGTGCGAGCTAGGGAGGCGAGGCGGAAGCGCACCCTCTTCTATAGCTCGTAGGGCAAGGGTGTGTGGCGAGGGATCGGTTAAGGCAGAAAGCTGGGCTAGTTGGTGTGTCATCATTATTCAAAAGACTAGCGCAAAATGGCAGGGACAAAGACACAGAAGACGACAGTTTATGTTTAGCGCTCATCCTGTCGTCGGCTCTGTCTTTGTCCCTGCTATTTTGCGCTAGTCTTTTGAATAGTGAGGGATCGGTTGCATTCTTCTCCGTTGGCTGCTAGTTAGGGCACGGCCGTGTGGGCACCACATGTTGAGCGCGATCTGGGACACGGCCAAAGTACGCGCCGGAGTGGGTCTCCAAAGCGATCGGCAACGTTTCCGGAGTGCACGTAGTTCCAGTAGCTTCCTATGGGCTCTACTTTCGACGTTTCTCTCACGTATAAACGAGAGAAAGCACTGAGGTCAATTCGCTCACTGCTGCAGTGGCCACGATTTCTCACTTCAACCTTTTCACAGCGAGTTGTCGCACTGATCGAGCAAGATGTGTTCACGTTTACGTGTGCGTGGGTGACACCGTGATTGGTAGTTTAGTTAGTATGCGAATGTTTACAAGTTTGCACTGCCGATGAAACTACTATTATTACTTCCTATAATTTATCCGCTTATTTGCGGTCGTAATCGATGCTTCTCTTTGGGGCGAAACTGCTACTTTGAGTTTCGTTCTAAGGTTAATTATCAAAGCACTCAGCCGGAATCGACGCCTATGGTTACGTCGTTCAATGCGGCTGTACCCTTGCTGCACCGCTTCTTTTAAATTATTGAGCAGAAATATCAATAATCATACAGAGTATTACCACATAAACAAAATTAGTGGAACCACACTGCCACAGAAAGTAATTGAGCAATGTTGACACGCAAAATTGTACACTTTAAAAAACACAGTAAAATTTCACTTGATATCATATGGTAACGGATTATACCCAAACATAAATGACAACTGAGAAATTGTGCCAGACGTTTAGAAACAAAAACGGAGAATGCCAGACGCTATTGTATAGCGCACTGAAAATGAATTTATTTACATTTCTCTGCACATGGACTTCCTTCAATCTATTTCATCAACTTAGAATTATTCCATATTCCACTATGCTCATATTGCACGTTTAGGTTGACACACTTCACAGAGAAACTTTCGCTTCTGGACTTATCAGTGAACATATTGACGAAGTTACTTTAAAACGAGAGAATCATTCAGTTGTTTTTTTTTACAGTGCCACGGGTAATACCGGTGACATCAGGTATGCATTTACATATTATTCGGCGAAATTTACAAAGAAAGCATACATTTTACCTCTGTAACATACGCCGAGTTTTAAATCACTGACCCGCTATTACAGAAACTTCACCTGGTGTCTTACCTTAATGAAGCACCAAGCTTATGCGCGTGGTTCATTATACCAAACTCAGATCGGGCACAAGCTTGCTGAAATTTCCTAAGCCTTCTATTTCACACTAAACGAACTCATGTAAGAAATGCGGAAAGAAAATGCCAATGTTGGTGAAACTTTTCTAATGGCCCTGTTTTTAGAACCAACTGTCAATTTTTCCAGACAAATATACTTTTCCAAAATATCTGAACCGAAAGGATCATATCAGCTTTAAACACAAGCATACCCTTCTAGCGAACCGCATAGACTCAGCGTACTATATGAAGTACACTTGGGTTCATTTTTGATGTAACCCTATATAAATTATTTACATATGCTATGTATTTTATGCACATACTACGACATTGTCTTATGAAAATTAAACTTAAAAATTAGCTTCGCGAAGCAAGCATGATAGAAGAAATTAGGTGGCGCACACTGTTGCGCATGCTATGTCCAGTACTTTTCCGATTTTGACAATGTATAGACCAGTGGCATCACGAAGCCTTTGAAAAATATGGCTACAGCGCTGTTGCTTTGGCAGACCTTTCTGAGCAAAATGGAATACTAAGAAAAAGAAACTGTTTGTTTTTATTTATATTAAAAAATTGTGCTCTGCTTTTTTACACTGGCAGCTGACCGGTTAACTGACGTATGGTTGGTGTGGCAGTCGAAATTGCGCTATAATTAGGCTAGGCTAGTTAAAAAATTGCGAAGCAGAAAATGACCATCTATTTTGGTGTACCTTTTTAAAACGAAAGCCATTTCGGAATTCGATACTTGCGCCATGAGCTGCCTCAAAATGTCATACTGGCGTAGTCTTTTCAGGCGCGAAGATGGCCAAAACTAAGTTTGGCAGGCGAGAATTTACTTCCGAAACATAGCATGTTACAACCATATTACATAAAATACAAGAAACAAGCAAGCCACTATTGCCATAGCCTAAAATGGGTGATATGTTCGCTACTTCTAGGCTCGTTGCTGCGCCGTCGAGTTCAAGGTACGTATTTAAAAAAGCGGCATGTGCTCAAGCCGTATAATGTGATTTCCAATTTGCATCAGACTCTTTAAAAGCGTAAATCTTAATTACTTGTGCGCGAGATGTTTTCTTTTGGTGGAGAAGTTATTCGTTTCATTTCCGAACACGTATTACATGGCAATAATGTTTAAACGTATTCACGCTGACAGTCCATTGCAAGATTATCCCGTATTGGAAAATTCAAATCTGTTTTTGCATCCTATACGATTAACAAAAACTGGCAAGGTGTAGCGATGAGTCCTTGTTTATAACAGATATTTTCAATTATTTTGTCGACATTTGTTGGCGACAAAATTAGATCTAGCCTTTCAAGTATTTCTTCATCGATAAAGATATTCTTTACCTGTTCGTTTTAAAACACCGTTAAAAAACAATGCGTGTGCCTCATTGTTCTATAGCCGCAGTGTTCGCACTTTTAAAGCGATCGTTTTGCTCTAACGCTATATAGACATCTGCAAGGGTTCCCAGTTAGCTTTAGCCACAGTTTAAAAATATGTGAATGCAACGTATCTGGATAGAAGCGAAGTAAGTTGCTTGCCGTCGCTTTGAGACGCCAAGTCTCAAAGCTAATCACTGTTTAATTCCATCTGATTAGAAATGCACTCTCAAATAATTCATGAACTTCTAAAATATTATAATTAGATGAACAGTGCACTTGAAAAAATTGCAGAGTGACATGAAAAACTTCCGTTACCGCTTTCTGTTGCCCATTACGGGCTACATAAAACTGATTTTTTCGAGCGTGAAAGTAGCCCACAAATACATGAGAAATTACCGTGTGACTGGCCGCTCGAGGCAGATTGCATGTTTTCGCGAGCTTCTTTCACGCTCGGAAAAACACACTTATGTAGCACATGTTGAGCAACACAAAACTCTCTGCGGCATTTTTCATGTCGCGCTGCAGTTTTTTCATTGACACTTTTCATCTACTTACATTATTTGAGTTTATTATATAATTAGCAATAATTATCGAATGAAACGGAATGAAAAGATGGTTTGAGTATCTCCAAGAAAAGGCAAATAGCATCACTTTTCTCCTATCCGGCTACTTGGAATTCGCATATCTCTTATCTCTGGCTAAATATAGCTGGGACACCCGGTAGATTGATAATTGGATTTCGCATATCTTTTATCTCTGGCTAAATATAGCTGGGACACCCTGTAGATTGATAATATTTTGAGTTGAAACGTACTGTCTTTTTTTTTATTTCTGCAGCAGGCTAGACTTCAAGAAAACGAACAGCCCAGAGACAGCAGCACCATGTGACACACAATATTTTGAAGATTTGTGCCGCAGTTTGCAACGAACGTGCAACAATAAAGGTGTCGCTGCATTTACTGCAAGCGCTGCTGAAAACACTTTACATGCATGTGTTATCTCGATGCATTCGACACTTTGAAAACTTGGCTAATGTTTTTATTCTTCATTTGGCTACAGTTAAGGTGTATGCGCAACAACACACGCACTATCCGAGGAGTGTATGAGGTGGGTGTTCCTGCTGCGAGATGCCCCTCCTCGCCAGAGCATTATCGAGATCAGCAGTGTGCGTTGGCGACGTCATGCACTAACAAATTAGCAGGTGATGGAGCCGTGCGACATATGAGAGCACCCCATTCGCAGCAGAGATCTGTGCACAGCAGCAGCAAACGCATGGGACATCAGCCAAGAAAGGTGGAGGAAGCGAATGGCCGGTCTTTTCAAGATTGTTACTTCTACGGTCTTAAGGCCAAACCACACGCGGTTGATCGTGCGCGCCTGGCTACGCGTCACGCGTCTGCGATGCCGTGCGCGCCTGTACTACGCGTCTAGAGAGGGGAGACGCGCAGGAATCGCACGCGTCAAGGAGGTCTTGATCTTGGGCGTAATTTCGAGCGTACGCGACGGAAGTGGTAGCTTGTGCACCCACGTCACGTGGGCCGCATGTACACTTCCGGAGGCTCTGAAAGACCCGAACCCAAGACAGCTTCTTTCATGGGTGAAGTTTTCTACATGGCGTGAAACACATTGAGCGCAAGTGTCCCCGCACTATGACGACACATGACGAGCACACAAGCGCGAACCACACAGCGACAAATGCGGAACTTTGCCAATTCGAACATGGCGAGACTCAAGCAGCGTAACCATCCATCGCTTCTGTCATTTGCTCCCGATGCACCAATCTCTCTTCCTTGAGGCCTTCCTCCACTCTTGAGTACAAATCAAGACATAGTTACGGTAAAGTAACATTTTTTTTTGCAACACGCAGCAATAAAACCCGGCTGACTACACATGGGCATCTTTGTCTACCGCTCCTTAGCAGTCTTAGCACACAAAACACGCTCCTCCGAAGTCTTAGCACACAAAAACAAAACAGAATCGGTTTGATTTTCGCATTTGTGCGCGAGTTGCTGGAACAGCAAAATAATTGCTTGAAAAATAATAGAATTTTAAAAGAGGAGCGCGCTTTGTCTCCCCCAAGGTAGTGCATCTTATGCAAAGAGATAAAGAATGCAAGGAGAAGAAAGGCAGGGAGGTCAATCAGATGGTTTGCTACTGGGGATAGAAAACCACAGTGTTGCAATGCTGTGCAAAGCAGTGCACTGCGATGCGTCAATAACCTCTATTGTGGTATAATTTGGGCTGGTTTGTGCATATAGTTAACGGGCAAATAAGGAGTTGTGTCATGAAATTTACCCAAGGATAAAGCACATGAAACTAATGGTGCATCATGCTGGGTCCAAATGAAATAAAGCTCGAATCATAACGCAAACTCGATACTGGGGGTTTCCTTTCTCTTTTTTTTTCTTTTTGACAGTAGACACTGTACTAGAATGGTACCAGGTCCCTTATCTTCAATCACCTTCCCCTAGTTTGAACGCATGTCGATGCACTTCCGCAGTCGTTATTCTGCCGTACAAGAACGTGCGCGCTCACCAGTCTTGTTTCAAGAGAAAGCGCAAAGGTTTCGATTACATGTTACCGCAAAAAGTGACTGCACAAGAAGAGTGAAGATTGTGCGTGATCTTTGCTTATCAATACATTGACCGTTATTGACAAAGGCCAGATATTGTGGAATTATTGTGGGAGTGAAGTCTTGTACCTACATTATAGTTCAGCAAAGCCCTTTCACTGTTTGTTTAATTGCTTCCCGCATTCGAACATTTTATCCAGCAGTAGTACTTGGATGTGTAGGCCGCCAATTCCGTTCGAGAAAATTTTTTGTTTAATGTAATTGCAGTTGCACAAAGGACGCAAAGGGCGGGAATGGTTTCTAGGTGTTCATTGCGGACAATGCGGCTGTGTCCCGCTTTTTGATGAAACCATTATCTTAGCCAGGCATTCTAATGAATGCACCAGACTTATCATCGAAGCAGCAGCGATTGTTGTAGGTGACTCAGTTAGTAAGCCATCAATTGCATTAACAGATAAAGAACTCCTTTTACTGAGGCAGCACATGCGCTCTCGTTCATCTTAGGCGGCGGTAATGGTTCCTTTGAATGCATTATCATGTCGGTTTAATGCATTGATGGAGGCGCATTTATCTTGGTATCTCAGTATACGTGTGTGGCACTCAAAATAACAATCACTTGGTAGTCAGCGCTTGTTTTCGTCGTTCTTTTGGTCCCTTGTCCCTGTAGGCACTGTAAAAGATGTTTGAAACAATGGAATACCAGCTAGGCCATACCCAAACCTTGCTTCAGTATATTTCTAGTTTGTCGGGCATCGCTAACTGTTTGCCTTCACCCGTCTATCCTTGTCACCATGACAACTTTCGCCCTCTGTTAGGCACGCATCTTGACTTACTACATTTGTAGCTGGACCGCACAGCTACCTTCTGTTGTTCTTGCGGCCTTCGGTGGATTTCTTCTGTCTGCAGGGCATGGGAAAATAGTGTGTAAAATCCTGTGTTCCAAATGGATGAGGCAGGAAAGGATTTATCGTCAATCATTAAGTATTCAAGTGGATCGAGGACCTGGGAGCCGTCAAGTTAAGGCCCAGAATCGACGAGAGCTGAACGTACTTATTGATAGCACCCTTAAAACGAGGTGGCAACAGGAATTGTTTCATCTTCGCAACTAGCGTGTGGCCTCTACCCCTAAGACAGCAAGGCAAGTTCACACAGACGTAGGTGTGTCGCTGCCCGACTTCGTCGCACAGACTCTCGCTCTTCCTCCTCCTCCTCGCCACACTGGGAAGGAACACTACAGCGGAACTTCTTACTATGGTGCGAGATGTGTCGAAGCATTCACCGTAATGTAAGGGTGACCGTTGCGTGTCTAAGACATTGGATGGGCTCCGGTCGTACTCTCCTCGTGAAAACGCTATTCCTGTTGAAATGGTTTTTTCCTTCCTCACCAACAATGGGCTTTGTCTTGCAGCAGCTGACAAAGAAGGTGGGTTTTTCGTCACATCTAGAAAAAATTTCCTATGTACTGCAGAAGAACGCGCAGCAGGCATTGCTTCGAGAAAAATTACGACAACGTGTGGTTGGAAGCCTTGTGTCTGTGTTACCTCTCGCTACATGCTCTGCTATCTGAGCGTCCAATCAATCGAACTATAACGCATCTTAACATTTGGTGGAGGTGCTGGGCCCTTCCCGAACCTGGAACTCCGCAGCCGGACGCTCCCTACCGTTTCTGCTATGCCTCAGGACGCTGCGCAGCCCGATCCTCCCATGGCATCGCCTGTCGTCTGCTCCGGTGCTCTACGCCAACGAGATCCTCCAGCCTTCAGCGCCAACGACGACCATGACGTGGAGGAATGGCTCTCGTCATACGATCGCGTGAGTGCGCATAACAAGTGGGATGACAAAGCTAAACTGACTAACGTCATCTTCTATGTTTCTGGAGTCGCGAATCTCTGGTTCCGGAATCATGAATCCAACCTTTCCACCTGGACAGCATTTACCCATTCTTTCAAAGAAGTCTTCGGTCGCCCTGCTGTACGCAAGCTTCGCGCAGAACAACGCTTGCGTGGCCGCGCTCAGCAAAAGGGTGAAAACTTCACCAGCTACACTGAAGACGTAGTTGACTTTTGCCGGCGCATTAATCCCGCCATGCCCGACTCCGAAAAGATCAAGGATGTCATGAAGGGCATAGAGGATGACGCCTTTCAAATGCTCTTGGCGAAAAATCCTCAAACGATCGACGAGGTCATTACACTGTGCCAGAGCTACGATGAGCTCCGCAAACAAAGCCTTACCACGCGCCGAGCTGCCGCGACACTTGCACTATCAAATGCCATCACTAAAGGGCAAGAATGAGGCTGACGTATGTACGTGGAAATACAGGAAAAGCTGGTGACGCAGTTCATACCTGAAAATGAGAGGTAAACTCTCTACATTCACACAATATACACGACGGCATCAGTAAAACAAAGAAACCATTGCTAGCCTTTCTGGCTAAATATCGGTCCTTGGTGCCCGCGACAGTTTTTGTCTTAGTTCCGAGGATTAACACGCTCTGTATGTCAGTGAATTTGAACGACTTTGCCAAGCGCTTCTTCCACACGTCACTGTGCTGAAAGCAGCACGCTGTTTCATAACTTAAGATTTTTTAATATTTTATCACTTTAGGTAAGGAATTTCGACGGCCCCACATAGAGCATATTTTTGTAGAAACTCTACAGAATTCTAGTACAGAGGAATGGAGATGAAATACCCTTTTTAAGCATATTAGTTAAGAAATCGAATGGTAAACTCGAATAAATATGCGTGTTTTCAAGCAATTTACTACCAGGTGGACTTGGGGTGCGAAAATTACCAAACATAGCACAGACATCTGTGAGCGCACCTACAAACTAAGACGGCCCCGACTATGCAGAAAAAACGATGACCTTTACAACGTGTGCACCGCTATACCGTAAGCCCAACCTTACATGCCAGCAGAAATGTCATAAGAACGTCACGCAGCCAGAGCAAAGCCTCGAGGCTTTCCGCAAGTTGTAAACCAAAAGTGTAAAACGAGTACTGGAATCATGCGAGCACACAATTGATGGGAGCACACAAGAAAACAAAGCCTAGTGAAATGAAAGCATGTTTCGAGAAGTTCATCAGAGTCCCTTTCCATCACCACTGCTCTGCTCTACAAATCATGCATGATTTGGGAAGGAAACAAGGAAAAATGAAGAGGGAAAGGCAGGGAGGTTAACCAGTCTAGCCTAAGAACCAAACTGCGAAGCCACTGGCAATGATTGTGGGACGCTGAAACGAATAATAAGCTTCACTTAATTAGGCCGGAGTTAGGTTTCTGGCACCCAACTACGAAAGCACGAAGAACACATGTCCTATTTACTAGCTATGAATAGGACACACATTTGGCACTCATAAATTTCTCTTGGCTGGTAATGAGCCTCCAACCAGTGGTAGATGTGGCGACCGGCTGACCGTCCTCCACCTCTTCATGGAGTGCCGGGAAGCCGAAAGAGACAGGAGAAAACATTTTCCTTTTGCATACCGCCATTGCGTCTCTCAGCACCCGGTTATGTTTCTTGGTAAACAACCCCTTTTTAAGACCAAAGCAGTCGTCGCTTTCTTGAAAGATGTTGTGCTAAATGTTACAAGCCCATTCATTTCGTAGCGCGTCCTCATTTCAGAGGATGCCGCAACGGTGGTTTTCTTATATAGCGCATCCCTCTAGGTCCTTAGGTATCAAGGGCCCCGGTCAGGCAGTAGTGCTCTAGATAATTTTATATCTCTCGACGATCGCATATTTTACATATTGCATCATTCTTTCTCAATGCATTTTGATGTTCATTGTACACGTCAATAGTGTTTCCCATAATATTATTACACGTAGATTTCATATTTTTTACGTGAACTCTTTTAGGCTCCTTCGCAGCCACGTCACATTACCTTCACAGAAACCATCAGGCCACTGCGAACTCATTAACACTAGCGTGGTGCTCTTTGGTCATACTTAGTCCTTGCGGCGCCAAACATCAAACATTCGATTCATAACCAGTTATGCTTAACCGGTTTTCTACCCTACACATAGGAGTGGGATGGGGGGATAATTTGCGGGTGCTTTACGTAATTACATGATTTCTGACTTCGGGCGTTTGGGATTCCTTTTCAAGCGAAGCTTGTATTGCCTCACTAGTGGCGTGACAAGTGCCTCACGATTGCCTCACGATTGCCTCACAAGTGCCTCACAAGTATTGCCTCACAATTGCCTCACAATTGCCTCACTTTGGCACAATTGTAACTGCCCCCCCCCCCCCCAATTATGCGGAGGAAGCCAGTTACAATTGTGCCAAAGTGTCCGAATGGACCTTTGGGTATATGAATAAATAAAATAAAATAAATAAATAAATAAAGACCCGGCCTCGGCGGCCGCATTTCGAAGGTGGCGCCGTGGTCACAATCACAATCATCGACGGGGACAGAGCATACAGAGTAATATGCGCTGATTTCTCACCGCTTACTGCGCGTTGAAGAGATATGCTGCACGAAGGTCAATTCACTCCCTCCTAGAATCTGTATCTTAAAACGTCTTACGTGACGGACGCACGGTTTTCCCTGTTAGGTAGGCATATGAATGCTTACGTATTTAAAACGAAAACAACACTACTGATATAAAAGGTGCGATCATCGAGGTTTTAAAGTGTAAGTCAATTATTTACAACGAACACAACCTGAGGCAGAAACAAACGAGTTCTGACACTAAATATTTTAACTGCCAGGCAACTGCACCAGCATAGTATGGAATGGACTTCACCGTTACTCTTCCGCATTAGACAACTACACATTTACCATATATGGAGGGTCCTAGAACCTATTCACGTAGTCTTACTTGTTCAATAAGCAATATACATTTGTACATGTTATTTGCTTCAGCAATACTCTTTCGGATTTTCCCGCAGCAAGGAATCATCTATGAACTGTTGAAATATTCTTCAGTGACGCCAACGCAATTTCCAAGCGTTTCTAACACCCGTATGAACTGTAGCAGGTTGTGTGCTCTCAGTATATAGTGACGTCAATGCTGAGTATAAGGTCGCTGTCTGAACAGTAGGATGAGGGCTTTGGCTTCACGGGAAGCGAAGACGCTTTGAAGACCTTAAACAGTACAACTATAAAAATGACTTACCAACGCAGCCCGAAGCTGAAAACTAACATTTTTTTTTCCTGGTGAACAGATTAGTATGCGACGTTTACCTTGAACGCGACAAGCGCGTTGACATCTCCTTGGTCAATAAACACTTGAAATAACTTAAATGGCGTGATTTCTTGACTTGGCTTATATCAGGGTAATGTGACACTACGAACGATGATAAATAAGGTCATCGCGCCGCGTTGGCGGACATTTTAAACGTGCCAGTGAGGAATGGCTAGATATTTCACGTGGCTATTTTTGATGAAATTACGTAGCCTTGTTGTGGCTTGTAGTCCCCGAACCGAGGCGATTTACTCCGAAAGGTACCGAACGCAATGCTATTAGCAGCAGTCTACGTGGCAACGGAAAAATGCATTATCTCGTCTACCCTTGTTTGTTCGAATACTCTTTTTCTCTAAATGCGTAGATGTTGTCTATGTGAAACACAATATGCGTGGAGAGCTCTTAATTGATCTGAAGAAATGATGCGGGGGAGAAAATAAACCATTTAGGTAAGAATTTGCAAGATAACAAGATACCTGCTAAGGCATTAAAATATTTTATATTTGTGTAAAATAGTCAAACAGTGGTTCAGATAATTAGGTCCTGGCTTTATTTCCTTTATTATTTCCACTGGCTCCTATAAGACACACGAATTCATTTTACTGAATAATAAGGAAGCGGACCAAATTTACCACGCTCACTTCTAACGTCTGAGTAGGTTAGAATTATTGAAAGCAAATGTATATCTTTATGTGGCCATGTATTCCCAGAAATTTGGTCGAGAGAATGACCTATCTTCTGCTTTTATTAGACATAGTTCCAATTCCCTATTTGAAGATATTCTACTCACATTCTCTTTAAAATCTTGTTATTTGTTTTCCGTTTCTAATTATGGTTCGGTAACCTTGGGGTCGCAGGATAATATTCAGGGTGAGAAACTTCTTTGTCGGAATATTTAGGTTTACTATTGAACAAATTGATCAAGTGTCATGCCTTTAATGAATAATACTGTATCATTTTTATATAACAAAATATTAGCAAAGGTAAGCTCATATACGTAATTGCTGTGTGCAAGGGGGAACTTAACAGCAAATTAATATATTCTTACCCACCTTGGTAGCTCCGTCGATATCGCCTTTGACTGTGAACAAATAGCGTGTATTCCACCAGTCGTGTGTGTCCCAACTACCAAATACGACGTTGAGACTAAGCGGGTTTTATTATCAGCCACCTTGCGCACACTGGTGAATTTGTGTGTTATCAGTGATCAAGTAATGAGTCATAAATATTTGCCGAAACAATAAATGATTTCATTATTGTGGAAGCTAGAATGTCGAATGGTGTGACACATTTGAAACATAATATTCAGCTGCTTCCTGGTCGCAACTTATTTTTTCAGTTATTTTTTCCGCGTCTTAGTATTGCGGTGCAAAACGCAAAAATAAATGTGAGGGGAATACAAGCCAGCACGTCTCACACATTCCGTTGCGGTGGTCACCGAAAGGTCTCAAAAGGTTATCACCAATGCCCGGCATGACGAGCGCGGAACTTCCTGAAAGGCCATGGGGCAGCTGTTGGCTGCCGTTCGCTGAACAAGCAGCCACGTCATGCTGCTTGCTAGAACATATCCCAAAGGCTTTGGATGAGACGATGAATAGGACTGAAGTTAACCAAAAAAAGAAAATCGCAGATTCACCCGTAGCAAATTCGTGGACAGCGAGCAAACGAAGTGTACTAGATTTATTGTGAACATACGCATGTTTGCTAAATTAGCAAGTATGGTGCCAGGCGCCCAGAAGCAAATATGAACGTATCTCACTGTGTGACCGCGGAACTTCGCTGTAAATATGTTGGAGTGAGGAAATGCGGCAGCAGCAGCGAGCGAATTGACCTGGGCGCTGCGTCTCGCATCAACGCAAACTATGCCGTAGAAAGGGTGCGCAGTGGAAGGCGGCAAGCTTCCTTACCACTTCGCTCTTTTGCGTAAGCGAGATTGAGCCGTCATCGCCGGCTCATTCTCGCACGCTTCCACTCGAACATACAGCATACGCCGCGTGGTGACAATTTTATCGCCGTTGGAATTAATACTAAACCTCGATGTGCTGTCAACGCGACTGCAGAAATGCGCGTGAAGTATCCAGACAAATGCTATCGCAAAAAAAAGAAACAAGTAACCGCAGTGACGCAGCTGTTTCCCTGTAGGAGTAGCAAAAAGGTAGGTACTCTTTGATGGTGACCACGTAAGCCATTGAGTATCTTCATTTTTATTGTGCAAGAAATTACATGGACACTCCAGGCGCATTCCTGCCGTAGCCGTCGACCTTACCGCAAAGGTCCGTATAAAGTCCGGGCCAGATTCCACTTCGGTTCCGTCTCCGAACCGTTCCTTTCCGGAGTGACGTCAAAATGACGACAGCGAAGAACGCGAGGAGAAAGAAGGGGAAGCGAACGGCCAATCGGCGAGCGCCCGACCTCGAGGGAGCCCGGCCCACGACTGCCTGGCTTTTTCGGGGGCCGTACACTAAAAGATAGGTTGTTTTAAAAAGAAATCAAATATCACAAATAAATGGTAATACATACTATTTAATAAGAAGTCACAGTACGTGCAAGAGAGTGCAGTAAATAACCATTTTGACGTTTCTTTTGATACATGTTTATCTTTTCTGTCGGTAGAAGGCGTCGCATACGCGCGCGCGCGGTGCCATCTGGGAAATTGTGGGCTCTTTGGCGCGCGCTTTGAAGTTTCGTCTGCTCTTTGGTTCCGTTTCTGACACGAAGATTCGCAATGGCACAAGCAGCGACTCGCCGGCCTCTAGGCCCCCATGTTTCGCCGCGACAGCGTACTTTGCTTGTAGAGTACATGGAGCAACACCCGTGGCTCGTGAAAGGGTCATCTGTTTTGACGCCAGAAGTTAGGAAGGCAAGCAAAGCGCGGTTGTGGCGTGAGCTCGCAGAGATTTTAAATGCAGAGGGGCCAGCAACGAAAACAGCGGACCAGTGGCGGCAGTTCTGGAAGAAAGAAGTCTACACTCTAAAAACTAAGAGAGTGCCGGGCACTCCCTTTGAGGGAGTAGCGGCTTGTCCCATATTTCACTCTCTTTTCGAGAGTAGATCGACCCTCTTTGAGAGAGAGTAGGTCAACTCCTGTTGACAGAGTTTTGTTACTCCGCCGCAAGGGATTGCTAGTACTCTTCTGCAGAGTGATAATACTCTTCCCACAGGGAGTGCTAGTACTCTTCCGCAGAGTGGTAATACTCTCACCGTAGGGGTAATGGCACTCCACCAGACCGAGTACTTCTACTCCCCCAAACAGAGTGCAACTACTCTTCCCAATACCCTCTTAGCGAAGTCCTGGCCACGCATGCAGGCAGGAAATCAGATCAAATTAGGGTCGCTGATACACCGTTCCCTAGGCGGCTCCTCAGACTCAGTGGCCCGATTCCAAGCGGCCTTCAGAATAGGCGTGAGCAATGTTATGCAGGATTTTAAAGTCATTTTTCCTGGCTATTTGCTGCCTACCATGAGTCGTGACGGCTCGTAATCGGCCTATGCGTATGTGTCCCGAACGCGACTGCGGAGAAAAAAAAGCTAATTCACATTTAATCCGCAAATATTTTCGCATATTTCACAATCAGGAGACACACAATCTAATTAGAATACAATAGTCGAGGGAATCACACACTTATGGAGAACCACATTGCTCTATACATCACGTGGATTCGAACCCGCGTACACTCGCATCTATACAATTCAAAGCACACATCCTAACCATTACACCACAAAGCCACCACGCTCAGACGTGCTGTTTTAGAGCTTATATACATAACAAATGTATTTGAGGAATCGGCTGCGGTGGTTCGAGTTTCTCTGCAGTGTGCTGTGCTGTGCTGTTGCGTACTGGAATACGTTTGCGTTTGCATCATTTCCATTCCTTGCTACGACTAACGGAGGAATACAATGTAGACGACGACGTGAGAACTATTCACGGCTTGTCGTCACCCCAGCAAAATAACAAATGTGCCGTTCAGCTCACGATCGAGTGCTTTTCCAGTCCATGCATTATATGTTCTCCGAAAATACGCGGATACAAAGTATCGTGCCAACCATCCACGTATGTGAATTTAAGTCGCGCGTATACTGGTGAGCATTTCTGTTTATTTTTTCCGCCAGTTCCATTCGTATGTGGTCAACTGCGATGCCAGTACCAGGCATTTCGATGTGCCTCACGCTGCCGTGTAGGCGTTCTTTTCAAGTGCATTAGTTTAGAGTTTGGTTCAGTCCGCTGTGAGCTGTTGTCCTGCATTAGCAGCGGATCGTTAGCGTTTTGAAGAGCACGCATTCCAGCATTTGGAGACTGCTTATGCCGATAGCCGCGTCACATGCATTGGCACGCATGTTTAAATGAGTAATGTGTCCACTTGTTACGCGTGCACTGCTCGTATCCTGTGGCAGTGCTCGTTCTAAAATCTTCGAAGACCACCTACATTCATACGTGTGTTCAATATATATGCACAGGATAGACTTGCCGGCTAGTTGGTTGAGCATTTTAGAAGAAACAGCGCAACACAAGGACGACGCAAAAACATGGACAACACCACGAAGCGCTGGTGTGGTCGATGCTTTTTTTCGTCCTGGTGTTAGCGCTGTTTCTTCTTCCACGATACACGCACACCACAGGTACGCGAAAGTTTAGGAGTATAGGGCGTTAACTTTGTTTTCCCCGTTTCCTCTCAGTGTCAATGGCACAATGCGTTGCCCGAAATAGCGCACGCTTACCCCCATATTCAGAAATGCATCATAACTTGAAGCCCATGCTTGACTTCATCTAAATGACGCAAGTCGTGAACGCACCAAAAGAAAGGCAGTGAGCGTCTGGGGGACGTTCGCACCAGGCGTCGTTTATATAAAGTCAAGCACGGGCTTTGTATTAATATACATTTCTGAATACGGGGGTTAGTCATCTACTTCTCACAGAAAATGTCGAAGAAACGCCCACCAAAACCAGGCACATTCGTAAACCTAACTAGGCAATACGAAACTCCATAGAAAAAGAGTGGTATTAAAAGCTTTCAGTATTTTTCTTTACTCCAAAATGGTTGCGCTCTCGTGGTTTCAATGTACAGAGATGATGCAGCGTTAGCTAAAAAGCATGAATTTCCGAACTCCATGCCAAAATAAGCTTGTAAAATTATTTAGGTGCTAGAAACCAGGGTTTGTAGCGATCCTTGAACACCCTTTATTTCTAAAATGCCATCTTCAAGGCATTGAAAAGCCTGGAATTTTTAGAAGTACTGGAAAGTCCTTAAATTTGTACACTTGGCTAGACATAGCAGACATTGCCAAGTGTTTTTTTTTTCCCTTCTGTGACATTCTTCGCATGTCACAGAGAATTGTCTGTGGAGGTAATAGAAGGAAAGCGACATCCTTAAAGTTCAAATTACAAAGGAGCTGCAGATACCAGTTTTAGGCACATGGAACCGGCGACAAATGTACTTGGAGGAGCAGAAGCAGGAAGCTCAACGGTTGAGGCATTCAAAGAAAAGCCGTGATGAGTAAATTGAGAGCTACAGACACTATAAAAGATCACCTTTCTCCGGTGCTGTGTTGTTCCGCGATCTTGAGCGCGCGCGCGCGCGGTGGAGAACTCCGAGTGAAAAAGTAGAGCGCTCGCTACGCGTTCCTTTGAACTGCGGCGGCCTGTTCTCTTAGAAGCAAAACGATGTGTTCTTTGTTCAGCGTGCATGAATGATACATTGCCATGTTCGGGGCCAGCCACCTACAGTTGAAGCAGAAGATCACGCTACGTTTTGTTCTCTATTGCCGCAAGAGTAGAACTACTCTCTCTCTCTGAAGGGGGAGAGTGAAAAGCACATTTCACTCTCTCCTTGGTGAGAGAGTGAACAATGCATTTCACTCTCCTCGACATTTTGCGAGAGTAAAACGACGCTTTGAAGAGTGAACCGGCCGCTTCACTCCTGCGATACCCTTCCTAGTTTTTAGAGTGTATAACTCCCGCCACGACGCAGCCGTCGTGGCCGCTGAACACAGGTGAGTGCAATGATCCAGAGTGCACGTTTTCTTTTGCGTAACAAGCGGCTCGTTTACTCCTTAGGGGTACCGGCGGCGGCCGTCTGTGCGGGCTGCGGGGCCGCATCCTCGATCTTGTCGGCCACTCAAGTGCAGTAGGCGTGTGTGACGGATTTTTCGAAGAGGTATGTTCGACATGAACTGCATATTTCCTAACAGACGTAATTTCAAAAGTAAATGGAGGTGGTTGCAAATAATCGCGATCCTTAGACCAGTGACTACGTTTTAACTATTTGGTGAACTGATGGTATGGTTTCAGCGTTACTTTTCTCGGTCCATTTTACGACATTTGAAAAAAAAAACATCCGTTAGTTAGTAGCAATTTTCTGTTTACTGTGAACGCACCTTTGTTTGGAGTGGTAAAAACATAGGTGCAAAGTTCCCAATGCATTATAGTTGAACACTGTATATATACAACAGCGCACATGCATTTTTGGGAGAATACTTATGCAGACCAACGTTGCAGGGTAATTATGCAGAGTCTAATTGATCCAGTTTGAGTTTTGCTAAAATGCAACTGCAAGCGTTTTCAACATGTTGTGTCGAGTGCCCATGTTAAGAAAATATATTTTGTTCTAAACTGTAAAGGATGTTGACAAACGGCATGGACGCTGAGAGGTAATTTCGCCCCAGAATTGTGGGAGATCGCCATTTTCGAGCTTCGCCGAGAGTAAAACCAGCTGGGCGCTTCGGTAATGAATCGGGAGGCGCTCTTTGGCGGCAGATGGCCCGCGCCGCCACCTCGGCACATCTTAACCTGTCGCACGTGCGGTCTTGAAACGTAGGAAAGGGTGCGAGTTGGGGGCCCTTTGGCCCGGAAGCGCGGATGGAGGCGCCCTGCCTGGGGCGGACCACGGGCAGAGAGAGCGTCATTAGGGCGTCAATGGGCATGCCTGGGGTCAAAGGGGCAACTTAAAGCCTAGAGGGATCGGTGACCCGATGCGCGGCTCTTGAAATGCAGGCTGGCACCGGAGACACAATCCATCTCTGCACTTAGCTTTATGGGCCCGCCGGTGGAGACGAACCATGCACGAGACGGCATGGCAAATCGGTGGGTGCGCTTCGGCAGGGGTTCCCTTTGCGGCACGCAGTGCGCGATGGTTTTAATTAAGGTGCTAGGACGGGGCGACGCAGATGTTCGTTCCCTGTAAGTGTTCTTCAAAGTGTCGGGAGACTTTCCCATACATGTCGCAGAGCAGGATGTTTGGGATGTTATTTGTTCATTTGTCATTTGGTGGTTCCTTTCTCTCTATCTCTCTGAACCTTCCAAGGAACGCAGGGAGGGAGTGAGAGAGAGAGAGTCCAATTAGTGAAAGCCCAGTTGACCCAATCAGGTCACTGGGGTGTCATGATTTGCCGTGAGGGGATTTGGGAGGCGCAACTGAAGGGTTAAAACCTGGCTCCCGACCTCTCACGAGGGTTGTGCGCGCAGGAAAGGTGCTCTGCACTTTCGGCTCTGCTGAGTTAAGGCGCCAGTCCCAGTGTAACCGAAGGGTCATGACGTATGAACGGTGTTTTGCACTATAGGCTATGTTGAGTTGATACGTCAGACCCACTGTAAATAGCTGTCGATGTAAATATTGTGTACATAAAGTCTTTTCTCTAAATGCAAACGTCTACGGCGTCCCATCCCTGATGGAAGAGGAGAAACGACAGCTGAAGAAAAGTTTCTTTATCAAGTAAGCTGGTTACACCAGCTTGGAGCACTCTGTGCGACGAGAGTAGGAAGAGGTAGAAAATATACTTAAACGTAGCCTATTTGGTTTTCATTCATTTTATACTTTGCTACAACTATATATTAATTATTGAGGTTATTCAAGCAGACCATGGAGTCAAAGTACCGCTGCTCATTGTGGCGGCCTTGTGTGCTCAGGATAGCACCCTGCCGTCATCTGAACAATCCCTGGATGGGCGTGCTCCAAGCCCCCAGCTCACTCCAACAACTGCTGTGCAGCCCGTCACAGTTCCTGCTGACCAAGCCACTCCACGAGGGCGACGATATACATCACGTGTTTCTGTTGGAGATCGACCCGGTACGAGTGGCTTGTCACGTGAGTTCAGCAATGCACACGATTCGCCACCAGTGATATCAAGCTTCCCTATCGCATGCCATTCTATAAACTGCTATCTGATGATCAGATCTAGACTGCATAGGTGAAGCGCTGCAACAATGCCTTTTCTATGGGTATTCTCAGGGACAAGCCAGCAACAGGAGCGGTGCACACCATCGCGCAGGCCAGCTGCTGAAGACTTCCTGCCAGAAATTGCTGCTGGCTATAAACAGTCTTTAGATTTCGCAGCTGCAATCAAATCTGTATGTACATATTCCATTTGCTGCATGGTTGTTAGCAAGAAAGAGTAATATAACAGTCAGTGCTATTCTACAAACAGGAAGTGCAGCAGCTAAAAGACGTGGTGGGTGCCATTGCGACAACGTTTCAGCGACAGGCAGAGACGATGCTGGGCCAATCAGCTGCCCTGCATCGCCTGGCTGCTGCTACAGAGGCACTGGCTGACTCGCAAGCACGCCAGGCCACTGCACTGGAGCGGATGGCAGCTGTTCAAGAGAACACACTGGCCAACGAATCTGCGTACCAGGCTCGTACTGTTGTTGCAGCGGAGCGGCTAGCAATTACAGGGCAATTGATACTGCAGCAAGTGCAGTGGCTGTCCACCGTCGCCCCTGTCAGTGCTGAACCTCCAGCGAAATAGCGTCATGGATATTTTATTTTATTCCACTTCTATCATTACGAGTTCTAAAGGTTCTTTTTAAATGTTACTATTGCCATCCTACTTTATTATGCTATTCCCGACAACTGAGGTTTTGTGTGTAGACAAAGTTCTTTCAATTTTATTCATTTTGGTTTACATCTTTTTATTTTCCTATATTATCCAAACCACCTACTCCAGACAATCGTTTAATTTTATGTGTAGGCAAGAATATTTGCCTTTCATTCATTTCTGTTTGCATCACTTTGTTATGTCATATTACACAAATTAGCCTAGATTACTTTGTGTACATTTCTTGTTACTACCCTTATTTTACATTATTAATCCTGTCAGCTGTGATAGACTCTGGGCAGTGTGCAACCAATAATAACTGCAATTTGTTATTTTAACTCACTATATCATTTTCTTTCGCAGTGTTATCCTATCTCAGACAAATACTCTGTGATGTTATGGCACAGTTCATCCTTTCAGCTGTGATAGTCTCTGGGCAGTGTACAACCAGTAATAACTGCAATGTGTAATTTTAGCTCACTATACCATTCTCTTTTGCAGTGTTATCCTATCTCAGACAAATACTCTGTGATGTTATGGCAGTAGTGTATACATTTGGCCACAGCTTCTTGCTGTAGGCATTGCGTAGAGACAAGTTCCGCTGTGATTTTTTGTATAAGTAGCAAAGTCATCAAGAAGTAGCATGTGATATCATATAATTTGGCTACAAAGAATGCTCTCTTGTCTTAATAAATTCAGTCGAGCACATTTTGTAGCAATGTTATTCATTTCTACCAATCCTGTGCCGAGGATGACCACTGATGAAGAGGCTCAGTGCGTCATAAATAGCCGCAAGCAAGATTTTATTTTCAGTGTCAATTATTCATACCAAACTAGGCAGTTGTGTTAGGTCTTCTAACAGCAGCTATTACTACAATGGTATAACTCATATGCAAAAGGAAAACAGGACCAGAAACAGCAGTCATAGTGCTGAAAGTTGAGGTTGAAGTTGTTGAAGTTTATTATGTTTCCTTATATAGAAACTAAAGGACCCCAAACAAAAGGTGCAGCCTTGCACCTGACTAAGTTCAGGGCCCCATACAACATGTGCACAGGGGCAACAGCACGATACAGATGAAACTGTGTTCTACACTTCAGGATACAAATAAAAAATGGATAAATACAACAGTACTTAGCACTCAAAGATATAAACAAATAAAAAAGACACCAATACGAATTGCAACATAAGTGCAGTATAAATTGTTACTGAACAGAACATTGCCGATACTATCACACGACAACATATGCATAAACCGGACATTCCTGGGAAAAGCTGATGTCACCTTGACTGCTTCGTAAAGAAAATGAGGGAAAGAAAATAAATAAAAGAGCTAACAGCAAGACAACAGCACTGTCATGATATATGGTACGCGGGAGTGCGAAGCCTAAACATATGAAGACAGTGCGCCGTGCGGTGGCGAAGAGGACCATCATCATCATCGACACCAATTTGGCAGCGCCGGCAGCGGCGCCTCAAAAAGCGTGGCGCGAGAGTGTGGCCCGTGGCTCGTGGCGTGAGCAGTGCGCGAGATTCGGCGGTCGCCGAAAAGCAGCTTCCTCGCTGGGCGTCTGGCCCATAGGAGCTATCGCCGACCACGCCAATACGCCACACCTGAAGCAACACTGTCGCCCGCTGGGAGGCTACCTCGCCCCGCTCTTCCGCTGGGCACTGGTCCAGGAGGGCTGGCGGTCCGGAACCAGGGCACTCGAGCGTTCGGGTGAGCGGCCACAGGGCTACCCCGCCAGCTGTGGACGCGACCCGGTGACTGCGGCCGGCTACCTGAGCGCCGCGAGGCGGTCCGACCCGGCCGTCCAACCCGGCCATCCGACCCGGCCGACCGTCCCGGCCGTCCGACCCAGCTGTCCGACCCGGCCGTCCAACCCGGCTGTCCGACCCAGCCGACCGTCCCGGCCGTCCGACCCAGCTGTCCGACCCGGCCGTCCTACACTGTTGTCCGACCCCGCTGGCCGGCATCGGTTCAACGAGGTCTAAGACACGGCGACACAAGCTGCCGCCGGAACTGTAGGCCGATCGTAATCCACCGATACATATAGTGCATGTCGCCTATGAGGCATTTTGGGACATTGTGACGCGTGTGTGCCATTATCCGTGTTATGTATGTAAATACATGTCTGATGTGTGTTTTTGCTTTGGCGTGCTGCTTCTCCCTTTTTCTGGAGTGATCCGGCCCAATAACATCACAAACTGGCGAGCCTGCCAGGATCCACTCGTAAATACAGTGAAAGGGGGCAGTTTCGCTTGAGCGCAGACACACATTAGTAGACGGCACCATGTACTTAGAGAAAATCACGGCTATAGGACTCCAAATAGGATTGTCAGGCGCAGAACTTCGCAGATGGATTGAGGCCGAACAGGCAAAACAAAGGGACGAGAGAGCTGCGGAGCGAGAGGCAGCGAAAGAAGCTGCTGAATTAGCGCGCTTAGCTGACGAGAGGCAGCGTGAGATCCTCCAGCTAAAGCTGCAGCTTCAGGAAGGAGCTCGCAATGTGCCGGCAGCTGCTTCTGAAATTTTGACTGCGCCCAGCACCTCCTCGTCATCCCTCAATCCACAGAAGTTACTTCCTTTGTTCGACGAGAAACGCGATGACTTACACGCGTATATACAGCGATTTGAGCGCGTAGCGACAGGGCAGGACTGGCCACAAGAAAAATGGGCTCTTGCTTTGAGCATGTGTCTGTCTGGGGAAGCGTTAACTGTGATCGGTCGGATGACTGCCACCGATTCATTAGATTACCCAAAGGTAAAGAAAGTTTTGCTACAAAGGTTTCAATTCACGGCTCAAGGCTACCAAGAGAAGTTTCGTAAAGCACGAGCAGTAGAGGGCGAAACTGGAAGACAGTTAGCAGCAAGAATTTCAGCCTAT
Organism: Dermacentor albipictus; assembly: GCF_038994185.2. NCBI lineage: Eukaryota > Metazoa > Arthropoda > Arachnida > Ixodida > Ixodidae > Dermacentor > Dermacentor albipictus. The sequence continues at coordinate 43,527,388 of NC_091830.1, forward strand.
TTTGACCATTGGATTGAGATGGCTAATGTGCCTAAAACATATGAAGGTCTACGAGATCACATGATCTCTGAACAGTTTCTGCGTTGTTGTGAGCCAAAGCTAGTCATTTTCTTGAAGGAGCGAGAGTGCAAATCCCTTGACGAATTTGCTAGCTTGACGGATCGCTTTCTTGAAGCGCAGAACTGGACAAACCTAGGAAAGGGTCCCGATAACGCAAAGGATTTTGATGGAAAAAACATTGAAGCTCCCAGGAAACCGCAACTTATGTGCACCCTTTGTCATCGGTTTGGACATTTGGCTCCTGACTGCCGTGCCCCACCTAAGCGTATGCTGAAGTGTGAGTTGTGCGACAGAACGGGACACACAGCTGAAAATTGCCGAACTGGGTACGGGGACAACAAACCAAGTTCAGCGTGTGCACTCGCCAAATCTCAACCAGTCCGAACTCGTCAAGTGAATGAATCAAAGCGTCCAGGAAAGAAGACTCGCCGATCAAGCGACAGCGATGACAAGAACCCTGGGACTGCTGTAACTTTCCCCATCGACGGGATGCCAGTGGTTGAAGGCCGGCTGCTGGGAAGAAGTATTCGTGTATTACGAGACACCGGTTGTAATACCGCAATTGTGAGACGGGAACTCGTTCCAGAGATATATATGACGGGAAGAAAGAGGAACGTTGTTCTTCTGGATGGCTCAACAAGCTACCTGCCTGAAGCTGTCATGCCAGTGAACACGCCGTATTTTACAGGCAAGTTAACAGTGGCATGTATGGACGAGCCGCTCTACGACCTTGTTCTGGGAAATCTTCCAGGTGTCAGAGGACCATACGATCCGGACTCTGACTGGAAGCACCCCGCTGCTCCCTACGCTGAGTCGTCGCCGATAGAAATGAAGCTGAATAAGGCGCCTAGGAAGCATCAGCATGTATCGAGCGTGGCTGAAGCCAGAACTGAAGAACAAGGCAAGATTCGTCCCTTGTGCGTTCCGACAATCGTCTTACGTGACGTAACAAAAGGACAACTCATGGAAGAACAGCGGAAAGACCCGACGCTGAAACATATTTTTGCGAAAGTAAGCAAGTCGTTTAACTCGGGAAAGGGCCACAGCTACGAGTTCGTGGAAGAAAAAGGATTGTTGTATCGCCTTTACCACCGGGCCACTGGCAGAACCTTTAAGCAGGTGGTCGTACCAAAAGCATTTAGATCTGGTATATTAGAAGGGGCACATGAAAGCATCATAGAAGGGCATAACGGTATCAGGAGAACAACCAATCGTATCCTACAAGAATATTATTGGCCAGATGTACACAGAGACGTAAAACGCTTTGTGAAGTCGTGCGACAAGTGCCAAAGGACAACAGCTAAAGGGAAAGTACAGGCCGCTCCACTTCCTCGTCAATGTGTGCTTGTGTGTGCGTGCAAGAATGCGACAAGTTCGTTCGGTCCTGAAGTTTTAAAAACGCCGACACAAAGGCCGCCGAAGTTGAAAAAGCACCGGAGACCAGGCCAGCGAAACCAAGCCCACAGAGGAGCACGCCAAGAACGTCAGCAACAGAGTGTTGCGTTGGAGTCTCCTTTTGCAGGAGTCTTCTTTTACTATTGACTATATAAAAGATTGTGACAATGCCGGAGCTGACTACTTGAGTAGAGTCACACGTGGTCACCTGTTCGTATATCAAAATGTGATTAGACAATGCGACCACTCAAGTGCTTAGTGTTTAGTACAGACTTGTGTGTTAGTACTTTAACTGGGCGCAACGCCCTGTGAACAGTGTGTTGTGAGCTCATATGAGCAATCGGACAAAAGTGCATGACAATTTTCCTTTTTCTTTCTTTTTTCATCCCGCGTCCATGTGTTAGAATAGTTGTAAACAACTTTCTCGAAAAGGGGGGTATTGTCATGATATATGGTACGCGGGAGTGCGAAGCCTAAACATATGAAGACAGTGCGCCGTGCGGTGGCGAAGAGGACCATCATCATCATCGACACCAATTTGGCAGCGCCGGCAGCGGCGCCTCAAAAAGCGTGGCGCGAGAGTGTGGCCCGTGGCTCGTGGCGTGAGCAGTGCGCGAGATTCGGCGGTCGCCGAAAAGCAGCTTCCTCGCTGGGCGTCTGGCCCATAGGAGCTATCGCCGACCACGCCAATACGCCACACCTGAAGCAACACTGTCGCCCGCTGGGAGGCTACCTCGCCCCGCTCTTCCGCTGGGCACTGGTCCAGGAGGGCTGGCGGTCCGGAACCAGGGCACTCGAGCGTTCGGGTGAGCGGCCACAGGGCTACCCCGCCAGCTGTGGACGCGACCCGGTGACTGCGGCCGGCTACCTGAGCGCCGCGAGGCGGTCCGACCCGGCCGTCCAACCCGGCCATCCGACCCGGCCGACCGTCCCGGCCGTCCGACCCAGCTGTCCGACCCGGCCGTCCAACCCGGCTGTCCGACCCAGCCGACCGTCCCGGCCGTCCGACCCAGCTGTCCGACCCGGCCGTCCTACACTGTTGTCCGACCCCGCTGGCCGGCATCGGTTCAACGAGGTCTAAGACACGGCGACACAAGCTGCCGCCGGAACTGTAGGCCGATCGTAATCCACCGATACATATAGTGCATGTCGCCTATGAGGCATTTTGGGACATTGTGACGCGTGTGTGCCATTATCCGTGTTATGTATGTAAATACATGTCTGATGTGTGTTTTTGCTTTGGCGTGCTGCTTCTCCCTTTTTCTGGAGTGATCCGGCCCAATAACATCACAAGCACCTTACAAATATGGTACTCAATTATATGCATTCCATATAAATTATCACCGCTGCGGAGGCTCAGTGGTTACGGTGCTCGGCAGCTAATGTGGAAGGCGTGGGTTTGAACGTGCCCACAAAGATCGCATTTCGATGGAAGCGGAATATTTCAGGTTCATGCACTGCACGAGATGTCAGTGCACGTTAAAAAACATTTAGTGGAGCCCTTCAGTATGGCATCTCTCAAAGACTGAATTGTTTGGGGAAGTTCAACCCACCAATCTGAGCCAAACCATATATGCTATAGTGTAGTGGGAAGCCACCTGATATTGTTTATCATGACTTATCACAGGATATCTAAATTGAACGGCCTCCCTTCTTTACTATTTCCTTACCAGCTGCAAACACATTGCATAAGCCTTCCAAAAATCACTACTTTTGCGTGTGAGTGCAGATCTGTAGTGCATGCATCACGGTGAGGTGTGTTGTCTCTGCCTGGCGAGCTGCCTTATCACACGCTGACGCACTCTCCTCAAATAAGCAGTGTGCTGAAGGCGTGGTAGGGAGAAGAAATGTACAATGCGGCACCGCACTGCCTTAGCTTTCGTTAGTGTGGAGCGAGTGGAAGATGGCGGTGTGTTTTGTGCAGCAGTGTCATCCTCCTCCTCACTATCTTCGCTGTCGCTGTTGTCGTCACTGCTACACGAGCCGTCAAAAGGCTCACCTTCTTCAAGGCACAGGTTGTGGAGCGCTGCACATGCTGCAATAATGGTAGCTGAACGCTTGGGGCTGTAATGCAGAGTTCGATACCTTTGAAGGCACCGAAATCTGCTTTTCAGCACCCCAATGCAGCGCTCCACAGCTGTCCTCATTGAAGAGTGTGCATGATTGTAAGCCCCCTCTGGTGTCTGGAGGCTTGGATGGCCAGGCACAGGGGTCATCAGCCAGGGCTCAAGTGGGTAGCCACTGTCGCCTGTGCAAAAATAAAAATAAAACCATGCTCAGTCTCTGCATTTGCCTACTTAGGATAAGACGGCTCACCAAGCAGAAACTCCCCAGGACGAAGTAGCCCTTGTTCGGCAATTCTCCTCCGCAGGAATGAGTGTTTCCAGCAAAAGGCGTCGTGAGTGCATCCTGGTCGCCTCGGATCAATAGCGAGGATTCTCAGTTTTGAATCTGAGACCTGCAAATATACAAAGGTAGTGTAAACATTGACATATGCTGGAGACAAACTAATGGGTAGAAAAAAAAGCCATGGCTGTGATGCACTCTTAAATTTCCATAAAAGCAGCACACTGTTGGAACATGATATGAGCATAATTTTAGTAACTATTGATGTTAAGTTTTTGCAAAGATAGTGAAGGTGACATTCTATATGTTGCCTTTCCGAGTATCCCTGTTATATACATTAATTTTAACGTCTTTCTTGCAGGGCCACAATAACCGCATTGCGACGCAGAATGCAATATATTAAGGTAATGCGGAAACCTCGGCAGAATTTGTTTCTCATAAGTATCGTTAACATGTTACCCGACAATGTCAATGACGTCTCCTCACTCCAATTTTGAGTGCATTCAAATTTAAGCACACAAATGCACGCAATCCACGTATAGGCAGCTGAAATACGCGATTTATGATTTGCTCTTAACGAGTGGACAGACTTGTACTTACCAACATCGTGTTAAGGGCGTAGTAGCCCTTTCTGGTCATGAATGCCTGCGTTTCACCGGGGCTGAGGCCTTTGGGCTGACTGATGGCAATGAGGGTTCCATCGATGCAGCCAACAACACCAGGAATTCGGCCGCGGTGCAAAAATTCTGCCACTGCCTGCTGCTTTTCCGCTGGCGTGGACGGAAAGGTTACCCACCCTCTTTGCTTGCCTACGCGAGTTATAGCTAGTGCTACTGCGCTGATGCAGCGGCTCATTGAGGATTGCGAGAGTTGGATGGTCACCTCACTGCCGACAGAAGTCTGAAAGCTCCCGGTCGCAAAAAACCGAAGCGCACAGAGAACTTTCGCTTCTGTTGGTAGTCCGGTCGGCCCCTTCGTCCCGATTTCGCCCTCAAGAACACCACACAGCCTACGCACCAGCGCTTTGCTCATCCTGAAATGGCGGCGGAAATCCTCCTCCGGCAGATCGAAGGCGTCTTCCCTGTTTCTCGGTCGTCTCTGCCCAGTGCGGCCGCAAAGAGCCGCGAAAAGATACGGAGTCATGGGCGCCGCCATGTTTGTTTACAGCGGTTCCCGCGAAGTGGACCTACTCGGCGCGGTTCTTGTGCCGGCCGGCGAAACGGTTCCTTTCGGCGCCGTGGCCACGCCCCGTGACGTAGGCGAAAACTGCGGAGCCGCCTCCGGAAGTTTTTCGTCACGCCGGACGTGACGACGGTCGGCCAATGAGAGGAGGCGAAAGGAACTGGTTCTCGAACGGAACCGCAGTGGGATCTGGCCCCAGGGTCGATAAAATCGTCACCGCGCGCCCTATGCTGTATGTGTGAGGGAAAGTGTGCTTGGGTGAGGTGGCTAACGTAGCTCAATCTTGCGTGTGCAAGCAGGAAAGGCAGGGAGGAAGGCACCCACTTTCGTGAACAATATACGGGGTGACATTAGGTAATAGGGGGCGGGGGGCGTTCTTTTCTGGCGGCTACTGGTTACAGCGATGCCGTGAAAGCACTGTATCTTGAAACTGATCTGCGACGTGGCCAAAGTGCCCGCCCGCGAGGGCCTTATCTTCAAAGCGATCTGCGACGTTTGGAGAGTGCACATAGCGACGGCACTTTGGCATGCACTGCGTTTTAGATGTTATGTTCGCATCGAAGGCAGAAATGTACGAGCTTGAGTTCACTGGCTGCAGCTGCCACGGTTCCTCACTCAGAGTTTTGACATCTAGTTTCCGTGGTCATCTAGTGAGATGTGCTTATGCTCACTTGTGCGTGCGTGACAGTGTGTTTGGTAATTTAGTTAGTAGGCGAATGTTTACAAGTACATACGGCTATTAAAATTACTACCCTTCCTTCGCATAGCTATCTGGTTTTTTGCTATCCCAACCGGTGCTTCACCTTTCGGGCAAAAATAAGACCTTTTAAAACACGTTTGAGCTCTACACTCGCGTCCTCGGAACTTGTGGTTACGTGTTCAGTTGGCCTTTATGCTTTAGACATTTGCCCAATAGCGTTCACACGCTGAACAAATAAGTGAGGGAAATGTAGTGAGCTGGAAATTGTTAAGTATATTGTTTTGAAATGCGATGAAAACGTTTACAGTGAAGCTGAAAAAAAAATGGCTGTGGCTTAGGTAAGGTTAAGCCCAGGATGCGAAGCATACTAGCCTTTATTTTAGTTGTTGAACCACTGTTTAGCCTGGTGAACTGCTGTTGCTTGGCTATATTTGGTTCGGCTAGACGAAGAAACAACTCATGCATTACTTCTTCGCCTTCAAGAGTGGAACGCGACAGCGTTCCCGTCGACCCGCCAAGGGGTGTAAGACAATGGGCTACAGGGCAGCGACTACGCGCCCCGCATTGGACGCGGTGAGCGTCGAGCAAAGCAGCGTTCGGCGCGGCAACGAAATGTGCGCCTGAGCAAGAGACGCACGCCTTAGAAACAGCGCGTTTCTAAGGCAACACCGCATTCACTAGAGGCGCTTTTGTACCGCTTTGAAGCGTTGTACTCGTGGCTCAGTGGTAGCGTCTCCGTCCCACACTCCGGAGACCCTGGTTCGATTCCCACCCAGCCTGTCTTGCAAGAGTTGAGCCAAAGCCACTTCTCCTCTGTCGTGACATCACGGTGTCACGTGATTTCATGGTCACCGCCGCGCCTGAGGAGCTGGGTTGAGCCCTCGTAATATGCTTCGCATAAAATTGGAGGACGCTTAAGCTTCGCCTTCAAGAGTGGAACGCGATAGCGTTCCCGTCGACCCGCCAAGGGGTGTAAGACAATGGGCTACAGGGCAGTCATCACTTACGAGGCGCCCCGCATCGGACGCGGTGAGCGTCGAGCCATATGGTCGAGCAACGCGGCGTTCGGCGCAGCAACGAAACGTGCGCCTGAGCAAGCGGAGCGAACCGAAGAACTCGGTATCTCGGAGGGGGAAATGATGCACGCCAGCCAAACGTCGTGATCGGCACGGGCAGAGAGATAGACAGATAGTGATCTAAAGAAAGGAAGGACGCTTGATTCTGCGGAGGGAGCAAGGCGAAGCGTTGTCAGGAGAGAGAGAGTCCGGGCAACGACCCCCCTCGCACCGGTCCTTCCACAGCTCCAATGCGCGCGTGGCGCGCCATCTGTCGAGGCGGCGCCCTACATGGAGAGGAGGGGGTCTTCTGTGTTTGCCGCAAGATGGCTCTGCGTGTGCGGAAAGCGCAGAAGAAATGCAGCGGAAACGCACTTCGCTACTCGTGTAATTGCGACTTCTGTAAGTTACATGTTCATAATTACCGATATACACTGCAGTATAACTTTCCACGGCTCGTTTCGAAGGCAACACCGCATTCACTAGAGGCGCGTTTGTACCGCTTGGAAGCAGCAAACTCGTGGCTGAGTGGTAGCGTCTCCGTCTCACACTCCGGAGACCCTGGTTCGATTCCCACCCAGCCCATCTTGGAAGTTGCTTTTTATTTATGAAGTGCCTGCCGTGATTTATCGCTCACGGTCAACGCCACGGACGCCGACACCCGACGCCGACGACACCGGCTTTTCTGCGACACGAGCTCCTTAACGCTATCGCGTTAAAATTTATACACCTAATTATAAATAGTATAAATTAGTTCTGAACAGCTAGCTAACCGATCACTATTGAAAGAAAAATTGACCAGTAAGCACAAGGCGCCCCCTAAAGGCTCACTGACACTAGGCCGGCCTGACACCAATTTCGGTCTACCTACTATCGGCGAGAGCGTTTTTTTACCTTTGTGTCGGCGCCTCTGTGACACTGCACCGAAACTGAGCTCTCCACCGACCATCGGTAGAATGTTGGCGTTAGCATAGTGACAGAGGCGTCTACGGGAAGGAAAAGATAACGGTGTCATTGACAGTCGGCAAGCCGAAATCGGTGTCGGGTCTGCTAGTTTGAGTGAGCATTGTCAAAACACCGTTGGTTTAATCGTTGTTGCTCGTAGCCCTTTTTTAAGCAGCTTGACCCGCGTTAGCCACAAACGATTTATATAAGTGAACCATGCGTTTATTTAGATGGCTCGGACAAACAACAAATATATCTTCTGTTTTATATAAGAAAGGCAAATGACTATGAACTCAAAATACTCACCGATAATTTATTCATGGCACGATATAGCCAAGGCATATCCTCCACATTTCCGAAAAAGATTAATATCTTTAGTTCTTTGGCAAGTCTGACCAAATCATGTTTCTCGGATTCTAGTTATAATGCCACACACGCCGTATGGTTGCGGCGGTTGCGGCGTAGGCCCTCAGGTATTTTCGGCCACTTCAATTTGTGACCCTGCATCTCGACCGACATGTATGATTACTCTCGCGTGTGTGTCTTTCTCTTTTGGCAGCACTGTAATGCGCTCTCTGCGCTGGGAGCTGGCACCAGGATTTCGTTCTCAACATGTAGGCGCCACAGCCAGTGAGCCACTCGGTTTGGCAGAAAGCTTGCACGTTGGAAAACGTGGTAAGGTATAAAAACTAAGATAGCTTTTTCTGCAAAAGTGATGGAATGTGTCAAGCTAAAAATGCACCGACTAATGCACTGCGCCCTGCGTCACTTGTTTTCCCAGTAATGTGCGCCGAAAGAAATGCGAGCTGCAGGTGCGTGATTGAGAATGATTTCTAAATATCAACTTCTACGCTTGAACCTCCCTAGATCACTGAACATTTATTCTAAGGTTAAAGCTGGCATGAATCATCAGATGTTCGTTGACGCATGCAGTGACGCCTTCCATGGCTGCTTAAGCTTTGTCACTTAAGCACTTCATATATAAATTGGAGGCAGGATTGCCTGGTTCGCTAGGTCTGCCTCCGCAGAGACTTTATGATGCAGGTAGCAATCTTTCTTTCTGTCGTTTGCGCAGCCGTCGCTGCAAATGAGCGTGACGCCTCAGCGAAGAATGACACGCCTCTTTGGGTGAGTGAAGCATTGCTTGGAAGCTATCAAGATGCCTGGTAAGTGAGCGGTTTCACTTTATTCGCCAAAATATAAACAAATTAGTGTCTAATGGTGTATTTGTTATGCTAAAGGCGATTACATTTCTTGGTATCAGCATGCGAATATGAAAAATGCGTTCCAGATAAAATACCCTAGTTCTTCCCATTGCAATATTTGAGTACCTTTTTTCGGCGTCCTTCTGGGTTGTCAGTGCACATTTGTTATGTCACTAGCAAATTGATAAATGATGCTTTCAAAGTGTTTGTTGAAAACGGTACGTAAACGCTGTCACAGTGCTATCAGTTTAAATATTGGGGCCTTGTAACATAAAACTATTCCAATATGTTTTTCTTCCAACATCCTGACGTCGAATTTGGGTAACCGCCGACGCAAGCATCTTGCGGTCACCCGCAAGGTTGTCTGACAGACCAATCAAACGCTCTTCTCGTTTATAGGCGGCCACTTTTGCTTGCTTTAAAACGAATTGCATTGTCTACACTGAGCGGACTGTCTTAACTAATTGGCTGAAAGGTGGCGAGGAGCACGCTGAAGTTGAGGGAGATTCGATGGGGCCGAGCCAATGTACTGAAAATTCACAATTGGATAAAGAGGGTGGTGCTGGAGTCTGCTATTGGTCCACTTTCGCTTACTTAGCTTGAGGTCGCTGGTCAAAAATAGCGGCGGCATGCAACGGAAGGTTAAGAATGCCGCTAAAAAGGATCCTTAGCAATGAAGAGTTGGCAAAGCGAGGTCGTCAACGGGTCGAAAGTTCTAGAAAACGTTGCACGGCCTCGCAAAAAAAAGGTTTATTTTACTTAAATAAACTCAATATCTCCTGCAGATGCGAGTAGCAAGTGCTTCAGCGATGGGTGGCAGACATGTGGTTTTTCTTTTGGAACCGGTTCCCCTGCGGGTACTCGGGAGATTATTCAATTTTTTTCGGCATAGTAATGCCCCTTTAACGCGTACACGTCACGTTGATGCGGTGATTTTTTGCGGTTTTGTAACGTCGCGTGACAGGCAGGTGAATTGGGTGCAGCCCGAGAACATTTCACCAACAGTCCTTGAATAATGGGAGAATGGCGTCAAATCAAGAATAACTATTTTTCTTTTGTTATGTCCACTCATGCCTAATAAGTGTGTACACGTCATATCACATGCGAGCTATAGTTGTTTTCGTGACGTCGTGTGAGAGACAGGCTATGTGGGGGTGGCGCAAAAGCGTTTTAGCCAATCGCGCAAGGCTTAACGCAGAATTGGAACTGAAAAGTTCGAAATAGGTTTACGTTATAGCGCCCCTGATGTTGCAACTCTATTGCTAACACTACTCAGCAAAAAGTACGTGCGTATTAATTGAAAGTCGTTCAACACGTTTTAACGCTGAAATTTTTAGCTTAGCTAGAGCCTACTGATTAGTGAAATGTTATCAATACCTATTTACCAAGGCATTTACCATAATAGGAACTTGAGTATCAAGGAAAATGAGTTAAATCTTGAAATTGGCCATGTTTCAGCTCTCTATGCGAGAAGGCCGAGAAGTGCTCATTTTTTTATGAAGTGTCTATTTCCACTCAGTAATCGGTACATAAAATGCAGAAAGTGAAATAAATGTGGTAGACCAGCAATAAAGTATAGGTGCCTGATAATTAGTCAAAATCTCCCTGAAGGAATTATGGATATGCGGAGAGATATTCGAGCATGAATTAATTTCTGTGTAATGCAAGATGATTCAGTAGTCGGCAGTAAATTTTTTTGAGAAATCTTAAACAAGATAGAAGCTTATTGTTTCAACGGCCCTTTTGTGTTGTTACTACGCTTTTCAGAGCATTTCACAAGCAGGCAACGTGACATATGTACTCGCCAAGACAACGTACGAAAATGACACAGAATCCTGGGGTCCACAATTCAAGTGCCTGAAAGTGAATGAAACAAACATAAATGAGACAGCTCACACAGTTACATCTGTTTTCACATTCAAAAATGCGTTTAGTGGGGATCAATAGTGAGTATCTAATCGTTTCACTCGAATAGCCTAAATCCCTGAAGATTAACTTTTTAGTTTCGGTCTAATTAAAACAGTGTTTGCCGTGATCTTCCATCCTATCTAAATACCTGGATAAAGATGTTTACAATTATATTTTCTCCCCAATGCTCATTGCTCAAGGTCACTTAGCAAGGTGCTTGGGCACAATTTGTTCTGTGGGGAGTAAATTTCCTAAAGAAGTTATCAAAGCAGCAGATATGTTCCCTTTTTGTAGACTTCTTTTGGGAATGTTGAGCATGTTACTTATCTGGCAATGCAGCAATGAAAGCTTATCCCAATGATTCATTTTTCTTTTACTAATACGACGCTAATAGATTTTAAGATAGAAAAACAAGGTTCCATTGCTGTCTGTCAAATATAGATACCACTCAATGTCGTTCAAAGATCACTGGACTTTCCGCATTGCTGCGACGGCTATGTTGTAACGTAGCGAAAATTTGACAGTTGTTGTGAAGCTCCGCAGATAACAAAGGCTCTTAACAGGTGCGACTTTTTATGATGATGGAAGACGAGAAATGCTCTGGGAAACTTTGGCACACCTTAGGCCCTGTATACCTTATGTCTTAAAAGTGAAACGAATATTCTAGTAATTCATATATAGACGGTATTGTATCAGAGCAGTGCCCTTATGACAGATAAGCTTTCTCCCTTTCAAGAGAGCGAGTTTTATTGCATTCTCACCGAAATACTCTTACAGCTCCAAATTATGAGCTGCGTTCTTTGCGGAATTGAGGTGCTTGTGTTCCGGATAGTAACAGTTACGCAACAAAAGCGGCAATGAGAATAAAAACACTACATGTTTTTTATGCTTATATATCAAAGATGGAGGAATCAGCTAAAACTAAAAGAAACCATTAACCATTTAGGCAACCACGGCGCCATGATTCTCTCCAATATGTTAAATATTCTCGCATTATAAATGCGCGAACAGTTTTGACTACCTCAAAAGTTTAGCACCTCAGATCCTCTTGATATTCTAACGCAAATTATATTAGGGGCATCGAATATAGTCTTTAAACCCTAAAGGTGCATAAAAGATTGCCTGCTCCAAAGCTATCGCACAGCGTCATAACTGCCGCTGAAGTGTTGTTTCTCATCCTACGCCTTCTCCGTGAGTGGCGCTGTTTCAAATGTCAGAGATGATTTTCTGCCCATAGCAATACATGGGAAAGTCCACAGTAGGATGACGCCACAGTAGCTTCAATGGTGAAGTACCGCATTTGTCCTGCTGAGAAAGTAGATTCTGCATCAACCTGGCAGCAACTTCTCCACAATAATTTCCCTTTACAATTATTATTTTGCATTTTAAAACATGTTACCTACTTCCTCTACACTTTGTAAGGCGTTATTGCGTACGTCTTGGGGCGACCTCAGCTATAATGTGGCTTTTGAAACGGAAAGAGACACATTTTGTAATGTTTGATGCGTGAAAAAGGGCTATAAGATCGAACAGGGACACGCAATTGAATCATTGTGAAGTATACGAAGCGCCTACAGTAAACAGTAAGAAGTAAACACACAAAAAAGGGGCTGCTAAAGCTAAAAAAATATTATATGAGCAAAATATTCAGCACAAGCCTTGAATGAGCGAAACCATATGTTTTTTTTGCATCTCGTATGAACTCTGAAGTAACATGTTCTCAAAAGCCAGCGCTTGATAAGGCTGGACGTATTAAATATCAAGCACGAAGCCTAATAAATTTTTCATTTGTCTCACTCATTTGCTGTAAACAGCAGTAATGAGCACCCCCTCGCTGCAAACACCTCAAGCAACCCATAAGAGCACGCAATATTATACATGGTAATATAAATTCCGCACTCACCCCCCCCCCCCTATTTATTGTGCAACTTGAAGTAGTTTGGCAGAGTTAAGTAAACTATATCCCGAAGTGTTCCTCCCACATCTAAAGAACGCGGCTTATGGTCTGTCGGCTAGATAGATGAATGGATCTTATGAGCATCCCCTTTGGAACGGGGTGGTAGGTTGCGCCACCAAGCTATTTCTATTTTATTGCCTAATGTCCTAGTTATGTTAAAAAAATAAAAGGAAGAAAAAACCGATAAGGAATTCCCAGAACCAAAGTTTATGAACCCCTATTGCAAACTTTGTTGATCTACGGCTCTATTTTTTGTCGTTTCCGTACTTTTCTTCCATCAATCTTCCAATCACCTCTTACTAGTCTCTATTGCGGGCAATTTTACTTTCCCCCTGCTCTACCTGAAACCAGGAGCTTCAAAGACGCCAGTGATTCCTAAATCGACGGTTGTCCGCAGAGACCCCTCTTGGAAATAATACATGCGAAACACCCTATGGTGGGCATAGTCTGCAGCAGGAGGCCCTAATTACTGCCATTCTAATCTCTGCCAGTTTCCCGCAGAAGCTACGGGGTTCGGGAACATGGAGAAAAAAAGATGAAATCCCTTTGTTTTGCTTCGTCAAAAAAGCAGAGCTTTGTCATATAGTGCGCGTGCTGAGCCATACATAGGGATTACATTCAATGCGGAATTCCACCCTCAGTTTCACTGCTGAATACAGTTTGTAAATAGGGATAAGGTACCTCAGAAAGGCTGGCCAGCCTTTCTGAGGCACCTTATTTCTGTTTGCAAACTTTATACCCCAGTGTGCTATTCCATCTGTCAGCCTCCTTCTTGATTTTGGTCCTCAGTTTCACCATTTTTCAACAAAAGTTCAATTTCAACTAGGAAATACTGTTGGGTTTTCGCTTGCGGGATTAGTTTATCCCTAACGATGCTACTCACGTAAGCCTAGCACTGTTGTAAGGAAACGATTGGCCGATTTCTTACACGTTACCTTGTACTTGTTCTAAACGTAAACATAAAGATAGCTATAAAGAAAAAAAGGATGAGAATATACTTTGTGACAAACTATTTGAACTATTTCATTTATGAAGCAGGCTTGATTATCGAAGATCTGGGACCGACAAATAAATTATAAAAACGCAACATGCAGTAGACATGAGCCCTTGGAAGCAGAGTAGGAATAGAGAGTTTTGTTCATAGGGTAATAAATTATTTTTTTGTGGGAGACATGCCACACAGCCACTCCACCGAATTAAGCAAGTAGACCTGCGCGCAAGGCAAAGCTCTCATGTGAGAGCGCGTGCAACTCAGGGGTTTAATGGGAGCGCTGTGATGAAACGCGCCACTTTACCTAAGAAAAGTTACAACGAACTGAAAAGTTAGGCATATGATTTTACTGTCCGAAAGTCCCAAACGTTATATCTTGCCTATCTATAAACTATTGCAATGAAATGCGTATATTTCTCACAGTTCAGCCGTCGAGTCGGCGTTTCTTGTGACGTTGAGGATTTCCTTGGGAAACAGAGCCAGCGATCTTCACAAATGCAGGATTGGTTGGAATACATATGAGAATACATACACACCGATAGATTCTGTGTACTTGGAGGCGTGGAGCCAAACCTGGCCTAGAAGTAAACTTCGTGGAACCGATTTTAGCGGGAGACCTAGGAAATGGCGCTCGTGTGATAAAAATTTTGATTTGACGCGTGGTGCATATGAAACGGAATAGGAATCTGCACTGAGTAAGTTTCTCCTCTTTGATTGCGTTACTTCTTTTCCACCCTTACATAAGGAGTGCGCCAATTATTTGCCGAGCACCCCAGTACTAGAAATGAAATCTTGTAAATTTCAAAATCTGTGAACCTGTCAACATGCCTACAGTTAACATACAAGGTTTCACCTTCTTTTATACAGTGCAATTTCATGCGAGTTCGCAGCTGCTTTCATGAAATATGACCATTTCTCCATAATGGCGGAGCAATGATTGCGATAGCAACCTGTTAGAAAACAAGTCTAAAACTCGTAACTGTATAGGCAGTAGGAATGAAACGTGAGCAAAGTAAGAGCGTGCTGTTGTGCTAGGGGTCCACTGTTTGAATCATGCCATCGCACAAATGCATTTACGTCTATTAATAACAGCCTACAGCTTTCTTAGTGAATGTACCATCACTATTCTCCATGGAGTATGTTTCAAACCTCAGTCGTTGGCAGATCCCGGAGGTAGCAAACAACTGCGCATTCAAATCTACCTAATTTGATTCTTTCACTGGAGTTTTATTGCACACTCTGATAAGATTTTCAATCATCGGCATGCGCTGTCATAATTTTATTCGAAATCATTTGTGTATGGGCTGCCATTCTGAAAATACTGAGGAATAGTGTCGACTGAAATGCAATACCTCGTACGAGCATCTTCTGGGATAGAATATCGTGGCTATATAACCTACATACACTGCTTCTAAAATAACAGGGAGGGGCATATCGCATACATATATCTAGATATATGCGGAACCTCACGCGGACGCTGACGATGAGGCAAAAAAATTAGGCTTACGCTGTCAATACACTTGCTATTACAATGTATGTACCTATGTAGTGTTTTTGAGCCATGCCCTACTTAGCCGCTCTTCTACCGTCATACAAGCATCTGCATTATATTTGCTATTCGCAGTTGCACTGTCGCAGAAACTGTGGAGGCCACGTACACCTACGGCTACAACCTGACAAGAAACGCAATTCGTTACATAGTTGGAGGTAAGTATACGCAACTTTTCCAAGGACAGCACCGGAACTACCTCTGACCTATCACCCATAAAGAATGAATTCGGAGCTAGCTTTTGAGTCTGTTTTAATGGACTAATTCGCAACACATTGTATATGTATAATTGGCACAAGGAGAACATGGCTTGTTTCTCAAAACGTGTCAAAATTGATATGGCCAGGACTAGATGTTCTTCCTATTTTGTGACACCATCCGTATAGGATTTCTTTAGGAGGGGAAATGAGACTTTAACAAGAAAGAACAGAAAATTACTCCTACTTAGCACTCTATGTGCTTTCAACGTTTTCATTCATAGAAACATCAACTAGTTTTGTCCCTATCAGAATGAATCAAGTGAAAAGATTTTCTTGTTATTTGGCATGCTTTTGAATCGTGCATCATATTGCTTACAATTATATTGTGCTTTCATATTTTTTCAGGCCCAGAAAACGTAACAGACACACTCATCTTTTCTGATGGAAAAACGTGCGATGTGTTCCACGTGCCTAATCAAGACAATGGTATGCAGCTATAAGACGTTTACTTTTTCTAAAAACGCGCCAATATATTTTACGTAATCCCTCCTTAAATTCGTGTTTGGCCGCAGATTTTCAAAGCACACGCGCTAAGATAAGCAGTGGTCATTTTTTATATGTTAGTTTAATGCTCCTGCTTATGAAATACCGTTCTCTGAGCATGAAAAAGCTGAGTAAAGGAGGAAGGTTAGAGACGAAAATTGAGAAAAAGGACTCGAAAAAGAAATGAACAAAAAATAAAGAAAAATATAAATTACCGGGTTATACGAGCTTCTGATTATGAGGCACGACATAGTGGAGGAATCCGATAATTTCGATCACCTGGGGTTCTTTAACGTGTACCTAAGTCTGTGTACATGAGTATTCGCGCCCCCATCGAGATAGGGTCGCCGTGGCGGGGATTTGATCCCGTCATCTCGTGCTCAGCAGCCCAACACTGTACACATTGAGCAACCACAACGGGTAGCGAAAAAAAGATAAGAAAAAAAAGGACAAATTACGTTATTTCCCTCTTGATACATATATAGTAACATAAATAGATGAATAGCCATATTTGTTGCGTAGATAACGTAGAGGCTCAGTTGTACAAAATTCGGGAAAACATTTATTAGAGTTAAAATTCGTGGCTAATAATGACCATCATTTGTGGACTTATGACTATTAATGACTTACCTTCACATGTGTCCTGTAATATCCGAATGTTCGCCGATGATTGTGTAATTTATCGAGCTGTACGTAACACCAGCAATCAAACAGCCCTGCAGAAAGACCTCACCAACATACTAACATGGTGTGACGATTGGTTAATGAAACTAAATGTACAAAAATGTAAAGTTATGTCTTTCACTCGTAGCAGTAATCCCCTGGTATTTCCCTACCAAATTAGAAGCATGCCTCTCGAACTAGCAGAGTCCTATAAATATCTAGGTGTCACTGTATGCAATGATCTATCCTGGCATAAACATATTTCTAATATCATATCATCTGCTAATAAAACACTAGGTTTTTTAAAACGTAATCTCCGCCAGGCACCTCAAAACGTAAAACTGCTTGCCTACAAGTCCCTTGTTCGGGCAAAACTTGAATATGCATCTGCCATCTGGAGCCCGCACCAAACATATCTTATCACCTCACTTGAATCTGTTCAGAACCGCGCTACTAGGTTCATTCACTCACAATATTCATATGATGTCAGTATTTCCGCACTTAAAACACAATCCGGACTAACATTACTATCTAATCGCCGACGCATTGCTAGTCTTGAGCTCTATCACAAGTTCTTTTTCAGTACCCTTCATCATGCGCCATACATCGTTCCTGCAGCACGCATCTCTCACCGCACCAGTCATCCGCAGCAAGTCGCACGGCCACGTGCCCGAACCACTCATTTTTCCGCCTCGTTCATTCCTCGAGCAGCTAAAGACTGGAACGGCCTTCCTGCTGACATTGTTAGCATCACTTGCCTGTCTTCATTCCTACAGCGTGTGATTGATCACTTTGAATATAATTTATGAAGTGTACCGAATGTGGAACTTATGTTAAACCCACCCCTTATGTAATACCCCCTCCGGGGGTCTTTAAGGACAATAAACTGAACTGAACTGAACTGAACTCCTGTATTTTTTTCAGGATGCGAGCTCTGGGTCGAAGAAAGTTACGCACACAATATCTCGAATTGCTGCATGTTTGTGTTCAATGTATTCTGTGCGAACGGAAAAACAGTTTACGATAAATACCCTGAAGAATGCAAAGACAGTGGGAGCTCGTGACTCCTCTGACCAATACTTAAAAAATATCACTTGTAGCATATTCATTGAACTTAGATACAATAAAAGAGCATTAAATTGCAGTTGCATACACATTGCATTATTTAGCAAAGGGGAAGCAAGCCGGTGCTCTATGCTAAAGGAATAACCTGAAGGGAGTCTTGAAGACTTCTCGAAATAATAGGATGATGGTATCACTAATAAAGGAATGCATGCCACAAATTTTTAACATAATTTTTAAGTCAGTGTTCGATATCGTGCGGTGGTTTTCGACCACCTAAATCCAGCAATCGCTTGTCGTCGGTGGAGCGCATTTTTTGAGAACTTTTGTAGTATGTATTAAAGCGGTTGAGGTGTTGGCTGGTTCTACCTGACGTTCCAAACACCTCTTGGTAGCAGAAACAGAAGCCCAATACCAATGACAACTCTTCACCGGGCTAGTAGAAATGGCCGATATTTGCTCTCCTAGCTTAGAACTTCCGAGGTTGCGTCGGCATCTACACAAAGTGATATGGATGGTGCAGCATCAACAGATTACACACTGCAGAATCCACGAATTTTGAATGTGTTCCATTCTTCCACTTTCTAGCAATTAAACAACTGGGTGGCTCTGATGGAACGCGTTGCCACGCTCGATAAATGGAATCACGCAACCAACCTAATTATTGTGTAGTTCACCCTAAAGGATGGTGCATGTACCTGGTACAAGAACTGGGAAGAGCTGCTTGTATTGTTGAGCGAGTTCTGTCGTCACCTGAGCGAAAGCTACCCCACGCTGATGGCCACGAATGAGACGAATGGACCAGTCATTCGCGGATCCGAATGGCGAAATAATGGGTTACAGCGTACCTTGAGAGCATGGCGCACCTATTTCTTCGAACTCACCACAGCATAGAAAAGGATGAGAAGCACCACCACCTAATGCGAGGAGTTAAGGAACATAAATTTTCATGTCTCGTCTGAAGCCCCCCAGAGAAGGTGGCCTAGTATGGCTTGACTTGATGTGAATAAGCACTGCAGGAGCGGTCGGTTATGTAAGATTCGGTATCGCTGCAATGATGGACCCCAATGGAGCTGGCAGGATGCAACATCGACTCCCTTAGGGACCACATCCGCTCAGTGGTTCGCGAAGAGCTGTAAGGGCTCCACGGAAATCTTGAGCCTCACCTGGAACGAAATACAGCAAGCTCTGCAAGTCCAGCTTTCTAGTGACACGAACCCTACCCGGCCACCAGAGCTCGAGCCGGTATCATGCATGGAACCTGTACCGCATTCTGTTTCAACTACAGCACGCTCAGCTCTCACTACGGGTCGCGCCATGCTGTTATGACCGCAGCCAATCAAGCACAAAGAGGTTTAGCGCCCGCTGTAGAAGAAATTGGACCTCGAGCAGTAAAATTAAATTTTCGGGTATTACATGTCAAATCCGACATATTGGTTATTAGACACGCCATAGTGAGTGAACAAAGGGTAAGAGTTCTAACCCCAGGATTCTTTGTCATGCATCCAATGCACGGTACACGATGCTTCTTGCTTTTTGCACGTTTTTTGCATTTTGACCACGTTGAAATAGGGCCACTGCCGCTGGGAATTCATCCCACTTCTGCGTGCTTCGCAACGCAATGTCGGAACCACTAAGCAATGACGGCTGGTAGGCGTCTGGCGTGCACGTGACAGGTGGCCCCTCTGCCATCACTGCCCTTAAGTCACACATCTATAGTGTGAACGTTAATACCGCCATTTCGGACTGCATGGTTTGGTCATTGAGTTACCAACACCTAGGCCTGGCGAAAGACAAAACGTGATACAATAATACATATCGGCGCACGCCATGTCTCTGTCCCTGTGACAGTAGTCATAGTGATTTTCCGCAACTCCTTGAAGCTTTCCAGCGGCAGCACATCGCCACTCGCAAATCCGTTGCCAGGAAAACTAAAAACTGCGACCTTCACGGGCGAGGCGATGGGTCAGGCGTACATTCCTGAATGTATATTTCTCACTAGCTGCCTTTTGCTTTGGGAATGTTCCCGAGACTTCCTCCTAGAATTACGCTACAATTAAAGGCCTCCAATAGCACATCGCCACCTTATCGTAATAGAGACCTGCAGACACCTTGAAGAAATGCCAGCGTAGCGCGCGTCATGATTCTGCCTTCCACATAATGCCCCCCTTCGCGAGGGATGCTCTACACTCGTTCTGACGAATACAAACAGCTTTTTTAACACTCTATCATTGCGTTCCCTGACACCGCAGAAGATGTTGCTGAATGCTTCGCATCTTTAGCAATAAACAATGAACACCACGTGATGGGTTTCGATGCAGCTTCATCCCTCAGCAACGTATACATTAATTTCATCCTCTCGAAGCAACAACGGATGGCGCTGCATGAACTGCTACGATTCTAGGAGTGCTTCGTGTCCTCATGGAAAGTTGCCCAAACGCCCATTCTCAAATAGCGCGTGATCACGTCTTACGACGCCCCGCCTATACAGCCTGAACAAGCTGAGGCTAACGAACGGTATTAAAATTCATTACCACAAATTTGTGGTGCCAGTGGCCAGAGCTAAATTTAATGTGGCGGACGTTTGGCAAGGACCAGCACGGGAGGGGAAACCCCACCTCGTGTCGGCCCTTGCTGTCCAGCCCTGGTGTCCCCAAGACGTTATTTGTAGGTGAACTACATTGGAGAAAGCTATTGTGTCTTTGTAATACTTATCTTTTATAGCTGTAGCCTACCTCAACTATCTACATCATAAGGAGCAACACAATGATAGTCAAAAATAGTGCGGGAATAAAAATAAAAAAAATTAATAAACCACAAAGGACAACAAGAAATGTTAACGAACGCGGAACAAATCTCTAAGGAACACCCACACTCTTTTTCTGAACCTATTGAGACAAACTAGGCTAGCGCGAAGGACACAGGCACTCAACCAATCCAGATCCGAACGAGACAGACCCAAGGTCGTCCCTAACTCCAATGTTTCCCGACAGGTCATGCTTCTAGCTCCGAAAACCAAACAATGAGAGGAGAATTTCTTCCGTGGATCGAAGCAGTTCCGTAAAGGAGCATACTTTGCTGCCTTCTCACGTGCCTTGTCTATGAGCATGCCTACATTGACGTCCCATACGACAGCAAAGTCGACCACCAACACTTCGTCCACAGTCTCGATTACTATGTCAGGCTTCAGCCTTGTGCCCTCCCGAGTCGTTAAACGAGGTTCTTCTTGAACTGTAACGCTCGGGCTCTTTTATTGCACTAGACGGGCAACCTGTTTAGCCACGAAGCTGTGTCGGTCAGTACGCGCAAAGTGCACAGTCACACTCCTGCAAAATGTGGAATGCAGTTTCCGGCTTTTCATGACAATGACCGCATAGCCGTGACGTCGGATCGCTGCTTTGTTTGTTAGTGAGAGACCTGGTTGGATACAGATTAGTCCTAAGGCGCAAAGCCTTAAGACGATCCCCTTTCTTCAACAACTTGGAATCGTCATTCAACGAAGTGTTAGCCACGACCTGGTCTTGGTGTGCCAGGAGGTCCTTGTTGGTGTATTTTAATTTTAGATCACACCACCATTTTTTCGATTCTCTATTTAATGCTGTCTCAATCGCCTTCGGAGAGGTTATTCCCGGAGGGGTTTGGAGACGTTCAGCAATTATTTGAAAATTTTTATGCAAGATGCTATCAAAAAGATTGTTTAGAAATGTATCCCCTAATCTAAGTAACCGCGCGATGCATGTGCAAACCGAAGAATTGTTTAATGATGCTGTATTCAAACCTACCGAAAGTCGATGGTCGTCGCCCGCCGTAACGCTGGGCTTCTGCGCTAACAGCAGCCTCACGAGCCATTTATCCCCTGCTACGCATCGATGATCCGCTTGACAGATTCTACAGCGCCAAGCATTTTCCGTCTGTATATTTGAAAAGTGGGAATTCGTAACTTTAATATAATGAAACGGATTGCGAGAAAACTGGTTCGCACCCCTTACAGCATGTGTGAACTCAAAGTGCTGCGATTGCCTCGGCCGCCACATTTCAATGGCGGCTAAGAAAGCAGCCGTGTGCTTAGGTGTTAGTGTACGTTAAAGAAAACCACGTTGTCAAAAGAATTGCGGAGTTCCCCGCTACTGCATGCCTTCTAATCAGTCCGTGATTTGGACACGTAAAACCCAGTAATCTAATAAATACGTGTTTTCCCCTATTTTCTGCACCAGCTCGCATCCAGAGAATGAAAGGCACCGTTCTTCTCGCTCTGAATGGGCACAGTTTTCTCGTTTATCTGGATCACGTCGTTGTAATTTGCACCACCTTTGAAGTACATTTGATTCCACTGCAGACTGCTGGAAGCACTTCGCTCAGCTATCTTGCCGCTACGGCTCGAAAAGTGCCACTTTAATTACAAAGAACAGAAGTTTCCTGACCATGTCGTGAGCGACGAGGGTGTTCGGTCGCAACCTGACAAGACGACTGCCGTAGCCACGATGTGGCTCCCGGTGACAAGTGAGCAGTGCGCTGCTTTGTAGGGCTCTGCGCGTATTATCACACTAGCTCACGTTCTTCAAGGAAAGTACATAGTCTAGTGGCATCTTTAACACTAATTATACTCAGCTTAAGACACAAGCCACTTGCTAACAAATGGCCATTTGCCATTTGCTACTTGGTGAAAATCAGTCACGGGTGAACGATTAGCAAGAACACGTGTCAATATACATAAATGACCTATGCTAAAAACGCGGACTGGAACTGGCAGCACGATTACAATGCCCACGAAGGGATAGTAACAACAAAACATATGAAACAACAATAATCAGGCTACCTAATTTATACATTATATATTTTCTGTGGTTCTGTAGTACACAATGTGCCTGGTGCCTGGTCAGATAGCGAAAAGAAAATATGAGCCAAGTTTTGCCTGTGGATGCCAATATCGGCATGTTAACCCTAATTCATGCAGCAAACACATGGAATATTCCCCTAAGCTGTTTCTACCACAGCACTACCACAAGCAGCAGCACTACAAGGAATATACCGCATTTGCACTGACACAGCGCAACTTTTCCTACATTTTTTAAAAATTTTCCAGTCATATATGCACCCTGCCTAATATTTAGATTCATTACTCTTACAAACATAATTTTGTATCCTTTCCAGTGAGTGAATGTCCTTCCTCGGGTTAACTACGCGCTCATATGCTAATATACCGGGCACGCGCCATATTAAGCACACGACAGTGAAATTATCAGTTTATTTTGAGTCCAGGTATCGTTTGGTGTCACATAGCATAACTGTACGCTATTTTTGAACCGTGTCCTTTTTCAGAAATTGTCTATTACAGCGCAGAATGAAATAATTTCAAAAACCCTTGTTTATTCATTCTTTCGAAGAAATCGGTCCTAACAAGAAAGTGCAACGAGTATTACTAGAACCAGCTGCAGCTTTGTTGGACATTCACAATTAATAGTTCATGTATGAGCCGCCTATTACAATGTACAGTTTCCCTCGAAGGGTCATGCAGTCACAGCGATAGCAAGCACGCGAGACCCATGGCGCTGCCACGTGTAAGCAGAATCATGGAGAACATCAAGAGTGAGAGGTATGCATCTGACATGATGGCCTGTCCCAATAGGGCGAGAGAACTTTGTCACAGCTCCGGTGTCATTGTACGCTCGCTCACAGACATGTTCTAACTTCATCATTCACGGCGTCATCGAGCGGAGTTAATATGAATTCAGTTGCTTTTGTACGAGCTAGTATGACCGAAGAAGCAAAAAATGCAGAATAGTGTGACCATATATTGAATGCATTTTCACTTCTATTATTAGGTGCAGCGAGGACGGAGAAAGAGAAATGAAG
The DNA here is from genome assembly GCF_038994185.2 of Dermacentor albipictus. Classification (NCBI taxonomy): domain Eukaryota; kingdom Metazoa; phylum Arthropoda; class Arachnida; order Ixodida; family Ixodidae; genus Dermacentor; species Dermacentor albipictus. The sequence goes on from NC_091830.1 coordinate 43,551,002, forward strand.
AATAAGAAGAAAAAAGGAGTGAAACAAGGCCTTCCTTGAGACGGCCACTTATGTCTTTATCGTTACAGGGCAGTCGTAAACACACTCATAAAAGCATATAGCATACATATATACATTAATACGCATATATGTGGCTGGCATGAACTTTCCGAGCATTTTTATTTCGCTCGTCTCATTTCTGAGTATCTTCGAGGTAGGTGTATACTTCTGTTGAAAAACGCCGGTGGGAAAGGACGCCATAACGGTGCAAGATTCTGCTAAAGTACGCACGAAATCTTACATTCACCTTTTTTTACCGCCATTCAACTGTTAGCGATCAGGCGGACTATTAGGGAGACCTCCTTTGCGACTTGTAATTTCGCGCTGCACAATTCTGCGGATATGCACTGCTCATTGAAAAGCACTTCGAGTATGCGGAAGAACAACTTTCGGTTGGTTATCTTGTGGTCGTCAGGAAGGCTCGTGAGATATACTGATTGGTCATCAGCAAATAATTACGAACCCTTGACCTACCAGAAAATTAGGGTTAAACGAAGCTTATACCTGCTGTACCTGACCTTCGTCATGGGTAAGTAACCCACAGGTAACGGTACCGGACTACTTCGGCCTATCGCTCCCTCAGCTTGGGATCTTCTCGTTCCGGTTGGGTTGCCTGGGCTCGGCCAGCTCTAAAAACGGGTTTGTAGTCCGACGTGCTCAGCGAGCGGGCGAGCGTCGTTAGATGCTGGGCGCGTCGGAGCGCGTTGGACGCGTCCGTTTACGTTGGCGGCACCAGTGTGCCGAACCATCGGTAAAACTATAGGCTGTTCTCGCCAACGTGACGTGATGTGTGCGCGCGTTCATGGTACGTCGGTGTGTATTTAGGCCTCAATGGCTGGATGAGCGCGCCGATGGTGAGCCCCATGACGAGCGAGTTCTCACAGCCGCTCGTCGAACGCTGCCAATTCCTTGGGAGAACGCAAAACACGTCGAGGTTCTATCTGTTTTCAGAGGATGGTTTGAGCGCAAACTAATCCGGCACATCGCGTGAGATAGCCTTTACTGCGCTTTCCCTTCACGATGGAAGCGAAACAGCAGCTCTGATTGATTGATTGTGAAATCCTTGCTAAGGACTCAAGCTCCGGCGCAGCGGTCATCTCATCAAAGCAAGCTTTTTCGCAGCTGCTCTACTCGGGGAGCAACTCAGTTTTTTGTGTGACCACTGCAACGCGACTTGTAAGGCGTTACAAGCTTCGCTTAAACACAAATCACAAACGCCCGAAGTTAGAAGTCATATAATTGCGCAAGCGCCCACAAACCATACATGATTCTGAACACACCAGCTTGGACATGGAATGAAGGCGAGGCTTATACGCTGCTATTTTGTGCCATAGAACTTCTTCTGACGAATCTGATAATTCCTACTGCATAGCCGTTGTCGGCGCAGTAACAATATTCTAAGAACGCCGCACAGTTCTTCACGTTTGCCATGTTGTCCTTTCCAAGCAATCGTTCACACGTCAGGGAACTCTAGAGCAGTAGTGACGGAAAGAGACTCTGCCGAACTTCTCGAACAACCCTTTATTTTATTAGGTTTTGTTTTCTTGTGTGCTCGCATGATTCTAACATCTGTTGACACTTTTCGTTTAGAGCTTTCGGAAAGCCTCGATGCGTTGCTCTTGCGGCGTAATTTTCTTGTGAAGTTTCTCTTGGCAAGCAAAGATGCGCCTAAATTATGACAATTAATTAGCATGGAACGTGATTTTTATATAGCGTATAACATTATTTTAAATATCGTCGTTTTTTCGGTATAGCCGCTGTCGTTTTAGTTTGTCGGCTTGTTCAAAGGTGTATGTTCTATGTTTTATTTATTTTCGCACCCGAGGACACCACCTGGAAGCACCACCTGGAAGATTCAATGAAGCCAGTTACAAGCAGCTAGATGCGAGTGGCTGTCATTGAACTTTACGATCGCCAGCAGCCGAGCTTCAGTTTACATAGAATTCTATATTATATCATATCTGTATCATATTATATTGTTGCGCGCGAAGGAGACCGTTTGTAACCCTTACGGATGAAGGGGACCGTTTACTTTAAGTCGCGAAGGTGAGCGCAAGAGCGGTCAGCTGGTTTATCAACTGAGCGTCGTCCTCCTCTTCCTTCCTCCACTCGGGACCGCCAGCACGTTCACTAGTCTTCGTTTTCTTCATGCGTAACATTCCTCCCGTCGCAGACGAAGCCCGCCGGGCGAGTCAATCCATGTGTCTTGACGTGAACAATTTCAAGCGGGCGACATGGACCACTTGTGTCTTGGCAGCTCTTCTACCACTCGCTGTGAGGCGAGCTATGCTATACGTGACTTCCGTGAGTCTGTTAATAATCACAAACGGTCCATCGTAGGTGGCCAAAAGCTTTTGGCATAACCCGCGTTTCCGTACTGGAGTCCACAGCCAGACTAAATCACCAGGGCAATAGGTTACCGGGCGGTGGCGAATGTCATAGCGTGCTTTTGATCTGTCCTGCGATGCCAAAGTGCGCAAACGAGCAATACGACGAGCTTCTTCGGCGAGGCAGAGAGTCTCGGCGACAGTGGGATTTTCGTGGCTGCAGAAGGGGAAAACAGTGTCGATTGTGTACCGGGGTGGCCGTGCGTACAGCAGGAAGAAAGGGCTATAGCCGGTGGTCTCGTGCTTGGCGGTGTTGAACGCGTACGTGATAAAAGGCAGTACGTCATCCCAGTTCTTGTGGTCGGATGAAACGTACATAGATAGCATGTTTACAATTGTTCGGTTGGTGCGCTCCGTAAGCCCATTCGTTTGTGGATGGTATGGTGTCGAGTGACGCAAGTGGGAATCACACAAACGAAGCAGCTCCTCTACGACGTCTGCTGTGAATTGTCGTCCACGGTCGCTGATGATCACGCGAGGCGGACCATGTCGCAGGATCACATATTGCAGCAGGAATGTTGAAACGTCAGTGGCAGTTGCGGAGGGCACGGCCGCCGTCTCGCAGTAGCGTGTGAGGTAGTCGACGCAAACAACTATCCAACGGTTTCCCTTGGCTGATTTTGGAAATGGGCCTACGAAGTCAATGCCCACTTGTTGGAAAGGCGTGCTTGGAGGCGGGATCGGCTGCAGAAGACCTGCTGGAGCAGTAGATGGCCGTTTGTGGCGCTGACACTGCATGCAGCTGGCCACATACGTCTCAACAGATTGTCGCATTCCAGGCCAATAAAAGCGTTCCTGAATCCGGTAGAGCGTCCTCGCCGAACCTAGATGGCCAGAAGTAGGGTCGTCGTGCATAGCACTCAGAATCGCTGTGCGAAGGCTCTCCGGCACCACTAGGAGAAAACGTGCGCCAGTGCTGGAAAAGTTCTTCTTATAGAGGAGTCCATCACGTACACAGAAATGGTTTGCTGTCGTCGAGGCGGTCGTAGCGGTGAAGAGCGGTGTTAATTTATCGTCTTTTCGCTGTTCGGTTTTGAAGCAGTCGACGTCTGGAAAACGCGGCGACACAGAAGCCACGAGGTGATCGAAGTCGTCGGCGTCACAGTCCGTAGTGCTAAGTGGCATACGCGAGAGACAGTCCGCATCAGCGTGTCGTCGACCACTCTTATAAGAGACGGTGAAGCTGTATTCTTGCAGTCGGAGCGCCCAGCGCGCAAGGCGGCCACAAGGGTCACGAAGATTCACAAGCCAACACAATGAGTGGTGGTCGGTGACCACTGTAAAGGGGCGTCCATACAGGTAAGAACGAAACCGCTGAACCGCAAATATTACCGCGAGGCATTCTTGTTCCGTCACAGTGTAATTCTGCTCGGGCCTACTTAATGAGCGGCTTGCATATGCTATCACGTGTTCGCGGTCACCGTAGCGTTGAACTAGGACGGCACCAATACCTATGCCACTGGCATCCGTATGGAGTTCTGTCGGAGCTGAAGGACTGAAGTGTTGAAGAACCGGTCGTGACGTCAGCAGGAACTTCAACTGACGAAAAGAAGAGTCGCACTCCGGAGTCCACTCAAAGGGGGTGTCCTTCCGTAGCAGGCATGTCAGCGGATACGCAACGTCGGCGAATTTAGGAATAAATCGGCGGAAATAGGAACAAAGCCCCAGAAAACTACGGAGCTCCTTGACACAGCGCGGTGCACTGAACGCTTCAACGGCTGCTGTTTTCTGGGGATCAGGGCGGATGCCATCCTTGTCGACGAGGTGCCCAAGCACAAGGGTTTGGCGGTCTCCGAAGTGGCATTTCTTAGAGTTTAAAACTAGACCAGCGTTTCTGATGCAGCTAAGGACAATATCTAAACGCGAGTTGTGTTCGCTGAAGGTGCGGCCAAAGATGACGGGAGGAATGGAGAACGGGGAGCACGACGTTGCGGTGGGGGTGTCAAACTTCTGTCAGATGCTGGGGAGCGATTCCGGGAGCTGCTCGGCCAATGCTCGTCGCCAGATGATAAGTGTGCTGGCCTAGGGGCACCGTGTGGCCGTTCGGAGGGCCGAGAAAACTCTGACGGCTGGCCATACCACGTGGTCATACGCTGGTTGCAAAACCGCGATATATGACCCGGGACGCCACAGGAATAACACACCGGGAGAGGTCGAAACCTTGGTCGTTCGTCGATGAAGCGGATATCATCATTTTCCCGCGTGTAGTGGGTTGGTTCGTGGCGTGTGTCACGAGGATACATCGGGCGTCGAGAAGGCGTGCGCTGAGTGCGTTCGTCATAGCGCGGAGTCGGCGGGCGTGTTGTCATCCTCGACTGTGGGGCTGCGCTGTACTCAACGGCCGCTGCGGTAACCATCGGTTGCCAAGGGGCCGAATGTGGCGCCGTCATGGCCTCTCGCGACGTGTACACGCCATGGTGGTCAACAGTTGAATGCAACAACCCTTCGCGGCGGGAAAATTCCTCGCGGACAATCTGTCGGATGGTCGAAGGAAGGTCGAGGCAAGGACTCGTGTCCACACTGGCAACCGTCGTAACGTTTGCCAACCGACCAAACTTTGGCGCAATCCGACGCATCTTGAGCGTTTCAAAAGTTCTGCAGTGCCGAATGACGTCGGACACAGAACTGAGGCTCTCCTTTCCAATTAGAAAATTGTAGACATCCTCAGCCACTCCTTTCAGCAAATGTCCAACTTTATCTTCTTCCGACATGTGAGCATTGACCACCTTGCACAGCTTTAACACTTCTTCGATGTATGTTGTGCATGTCTCACCTGGTAGCTGCGCCCGTTGAGACAGTGTCTGCTCCGCACGCTTCTTTTTGGCGACTGAGTCCCCAAAACACGCCTTTAGCTCGTCAACAAAATGTTCCCACGTCGTAAGCGCGTCCTCGTGGTTCTCATACCACACGAGGGCGGTATCGGTCAGGGAGAACACCACATTGGTGAGCTGAGCGGTTGCATCCCATCCGTTGGATTTGCTCACTCGTTTGTAGTGGACGAGCCACTCGTCGGCATCTTCCCCCGCTTTGCCTCCGAAGGTGGGTGGAACTCGGTAGTATGGCAGTGGACTGCTAGGCGCTGCCCTCGGAGTGGCTCCTTCTTCCCGCATGTCGAAGATGGTCACGGCTGATGGCGGGAGGCCGGCAAGTCGACGGCTTCGACGAAGCTGCGGCAGTGATGGTTCCGTTGTTGTGAGCGTTACCCCGCACCTCCACCACTTTGTTGCGCGCGAAGGAGACCGTTTGTAACCCTTACGGATGAAGGGGACCGTTTACGTTAAGTCGCGAAGGTGAGCGCAAGAGCGGTCAGCTGGTTTATCAACTGAGCGTCGTCTTCCTCTTCCTTCCTCCACTCGGGACCGCCAGCACGTTCACTAGTCTTCGTTTTCTTCATGCGTAACAATATTTATATTATTATTATTTAATATATTAAATCATATCGATATCCTATCCCATTTCATATCTTTCAGCATTGTGTGCATCACCGACACTGAACGCCGTGACATCACCGGATATCTTCCGGACGGCACATAAGGTATTATAATGTAGGACGAAGAGAGCATCGTGGACATTGCTACGAAGTAGCAGTTAGAAAAATATGGCTTTGTCGGCTGGACCAGTTGCTTGGCACATCCGAATCAGTCCATAATGTCGGCTCATTACAGATACCTTTTTGACAATACCCCCCAGAAATTTGACACAATATCTTAAATATATCTAAATGTTTTGCACATTTTCTAGGTTTCAATGACAGGCATATTTTCGAGTGTTATAATCAAGAATATTGAACTGTACTATTATTGGTGCAATTATGCACTCAAGAAAGCCATCTGACTCAAATTGCCAGTAATTTGACACAAAATTCAAAACACACAGAGTACTTTTTATTACCTCCACTATAATAAAAACGTCATTGTTCACGAACATGAAATCAATGCATTTCAGGCGGTGTCAACTATGATTATTTTGTCCATTTATATATGCAACTGTTCACGACAAATACAACGTACAATTCGCAGTTAACCATATAGGCTGCTTTTCATCTTATTTAACCGTCGTCGTCCCTAGAGTCACGGAAGGTCGTAATGGAAGTTTGGCATCAAAATGTGTAAAATATTTCGAAATATTTGTTTTCCTAATACAACAAAAATGAGAGAAAACGGGTGTCCCACTTACTTGAGCCTGGTTAGCGCTAGTGTAACATTGAAAGCAATCGAAGCAAAGTGTGCCACTATCGCCTACTTGGTGACGGTGCCAACCTCGCAACTAATGCAGTGATAGCATTATATGCTAATTTCTAAGGTACTACCTATAACTACAACTGCAACAATCCAACACCGGTTAGGATAGGTTGTGATATGTTAGGTTTGGTTGGGTTACGTTGGTTTAGGTTAGGCTAACTAGATACGTTATGAATGAAGTTACGTACGCATGAAGTTATGCAAGAAGGTGGTGGTGTAGTCGCTACCGCTACCCTATGTTACTTTACGCAGTGATGCTGTTTCCAGGACACCACTACTTTAAAGTTTGGCTGTGCTGCCAAGCTCGGTGACTGTACCAATTTGCTCCTGATGCAGAATTTTTCTACAGAAACACAGGTAACAACTTCTCGGAGAACACTGCTGAACCATGTTGTCTCTGTGTGGCCTAGAAACCAGGCATGAAAACTGTACCCTCAGGGTATCTTCAGAAACTACATTTCCAGGGTCGATGAACCATATACATATATATATATATATATATATATATATATATATATATATATATATATATATATATATATATATATATATATACATAGGCGCTTCGATGCGTTCATGCAGTGGGCTCTTCAAGATTCCCGAAAGCGAGCTCCAGTAAGCAAATGGCTCCCAAGCGGGTCAGAGTTCCATTTTTGCATGCTTGCTTTCGATCCTCCTTTATAAGAATACAGAGGATTTGGATCCTTGCCCAGTTATTTGTAATATATGCCACAGAGTGAAAGAAATGTAGACCTAAAGGGATGTGGGGTGCACATTTCTTGTTTAATCGCATCATATTGCTCAATGCATGATTCAAAAATGACTTTTTTAGCATGTGCAGGTACTTTTAAACCCATTTTTCCACACCGAGCGTGTTGACAAATTCAAAAGGTAAGGAACCGATGCCTGCAGGAGGAAAATAAAAACTTACAGAAACAGACAGAATTATCATGATGGAGAAGCTTCGGTCTTGTTTCGTACATTGAAATACATCTTGTATAAGCACACAACCCGTACTTTGACGAGACACCATCCTGATGAAAGAAGTTGGCAGACGATAGTAGAACTTTTTAGAGTTTATTCAACTGTGACCATGATAACTGGGACATGACAAAGACAAATATAAGAATCATTCAAGCTGAGCAAGTTCCGCAACCGCATTTCCCGCAGCAGAATTTCCGTTCTTGGTGTTTTAAGTGTATCTGACGTTAGCACATGCACACTGGCTAGGTGTATGCAGATACAGCACTGCCTTGGGATATTGTTCTCACTGAACTACTTACACTCTGAGGCGCAATAAAGAAACCAGACATGAGCTGCAGCAAGCAAACGTGGGTAAGCGAAACGAAAAATTCCCTGAAAGATTACGGAACTGTAGAGAAACTGATTCTTAGTGAGACCATGACTTTGAGTGCGGTAATGTTTAAATTGGCTTGAAAAGTGGCGGGCTGGAACTACAGCTTCATATACGTACATATTCAGAGCCCACAAAGTAGGCAGGAATGCTACTCATGGTGCCTTCTCCTAACGTGTAATTTTCACGTGAATTTTACTCTTACCGAATAAATATTGCTGTCAGTGTTGGTGTCTAGTGCTCAACATAATGCATCTATGCAATGAAACTATCGAGGACTACAGCTCTGTTGTTTCTTTCGAAAAAATAAAATAAAACGTCCTTGCCTAGTGATATATTGTTACGCTCAATTACCATTAGTGTTTCACTGTTTCTACAAGGTTAGGGGCATTTTTGGATTACAATATGTCCTGGCATATGTGTATCAATTTCATTGCGGTCCCGCTTTCACAGGATATTGACCACGGTGGTGTATCCTCTAATAAGTTTTTTGGAACACCACGATGCGCATAAAACACCGTGTTTGTCATAGTAACGTGTGATGTCCTAAATCGTCAACCCTAGCGTTGTCCTAATTGACGCATTTTCTAGAAACGATTTTAGGTGCAAAATAGGGCAGAGATGAAGGATACAAGCGGACAGGCTGCCCTCAAAAGTGATTACAAGTATGGTTACGGTACGCAAACTTCGTTGATATCCTGTTATGTCATCCACTGTAGTGTTGCGAGCATACCTGGGGTCATACGTACTGGAATGTCGAGACATAAATAATTTGCGAGTGTACGCCTGTGTGTGACTATTCTTAGACTGTGCCTTGTTCTGGGCCTATATCTGTTTCTAAGCCATGTTTGTCACTCTCCGCAATTGTCGCTGTCTTGTGGAGGGCCACCTCCTCGTTCCCAAAAAAATGGTGTCATTTTTTTACAGAAGAAGACTTTGTGACTTATTTGGAAAATACGCCTTCATTTCTCTTCAAAAATGCAATTCAGACTTCTTTTCATTATTTAGCTGGTCTCACCCATAAGTCGGATTAAAGTATTACCAAACGTCTCTATCTGCTTTTGCAAACCTTAACAGACACTCTAAAGCTTATAACATCCGTAACCTACAGCAGTGGCATGTACCCCTTTGACATACAAATGATGATTACCAAAGGATACGTCACACCCTTTCCAGCTTGTTGAACACATTTGATGAACAAAACTTCCACCCCAAAGAAGATAATTTCCCTGCTCTGCGTTACATTTACATGTTCGAGCGATAAACTTGCGTGTGCCCACATCACCTTAACCTCAAGAGCACCTGAATTTTTGCAGACGTATTCGGTGTGGTTGAAATATTTTCCGTACATAATCTTTGCTCAAGTTTTCTCCAGAATATAGTGAATTTTCCTTTTCTTTTGCGATCGCCTTTGACGATACCGAGCCCACAGACTTTCGCAGCTGGTGCATGTGAATAAATTTTCGTTACTTTTTTTTTACTGCGTGGTATTATTTTATGCTATTTAGGAGCCGCCAAGCAGCCGTTTGTTTAATTCCTTCTATCCTAACTCCAATAAAGTATGTGCACTGGTATGTAGAATAATGAATATTCACTGTTTCGTTGCTAACGTACTTTGAGTGGTAGTCGCGGGACATAACGCCTGTACCCTCACTTTTAGGCAACCTGAAAGAAAGCACCTTTCGAAGCTTTGAGCACACAGCCGTGACCCTAGTCACCTATGGCCATTCATAGTAAACACGAAACACGTTTGATGAACCAAAAAAGTACATTTCTGTACAAACAAATTTCACGCAACGCCATCAGAAGCAGGAATACCGCTGCATTCTGGTATCTAAGAGTAGAAAGACAATTCGAAGTAAGTAATATAAATTATGTGGCTTAAGGAACCACTAACTATCCCAGAAAGCAAAAAAATATCAAGTTGCGTATAGCGCAATGTACGGCACAATCAGCAAACCGAGAACCACAGAATGGAGCCCTTGACAGCTTTGTGCTAAAAAACAGCACGCGAACTCGAGCGCGTTCTCTATTGATCACTTCTCATTTGTATTGGGATATCTTCGCAATTTTCGGACGAGCTACAAATGAGCATTCCGGTATTTATAAATTTTGCTCTAACATGCCCGATGTTGCCTTAGTGACTGCTTTCGAGTGCAGTATGAGATATCAACTTATTGCTATCAACACAATCGATTGTATAGCATGTATCCTATTAGCTCCAAAAATTTATATGGATTGCATGTGGCGGGAAATAAAATTCTAACTGTTGGGATAAATACCTCGATCGGATGGCTATTATTTTTATGAGAAACCATATTATTATTTGAATAAGAACATATTTACACTAATTACGCTCTTTAATATGTACTTGACAGCACATACTGGATTTTCTGATTTGAAGCTGGTGAGTTTGCAAGGCGTATCCACTAAGAACCGATTCTCCTAATTGTACAATTTTAGGGACAATGAAACATGTCCAATGAAATGTACTGGCGTTCCAGTTACTTTTGTGCTTCAGTGCATAAGTCAACGCCTTTCTTTATAAGAAGTAAGCGGAAGAAGAGTGAATTTTTACCGCAGGCTTCACGGTGAATATCCGCAAATGGTTTCCATCCTCGAAATTTGTTCCAAGTGAATGTGCATTGCCGAATTACTAGCTACAGCTCGCAGATTGATATATGTGCCGTCAACTAATTCTACAAAAAAGCAATTAGTGTACCTATTCTAAGTATTGAATTGAACATATTTTCTTTCGCTAGAGCTTGTGGCTTCTTCACTGAGTAAACTTACTCGGAGGCAATAGGTAAAAATTTGGTGAAGCTAAAAGAAAAGCAACCTCTATGTCATCATCAAAGTAATGATCATCATAACCAGCCTACATTTTTTGTGCCTTGGCAGGGCCCAAAATCGTTCGGTTAACGTACGGTTAACGTTCACGAGCTGTGCACCAGTCAAGCGCTCTTCGTACTTGCCAAATTGTGCACCTTCCATGTCAAAGTTAATCTTTATGGGAAACATTCCGGCTTCAATTTGACAGGCGCAGTCAGAAGACTGAAAGCAAGGTAATTCCTAGTGCGATGAGAACATCTATTTTACCTCATTTTCTTCATTCAACTGTTAAGTAACGAACAAGGATCCCTGATCGCCAATAGGTCTCACGAGTCAGTGCAAGAGTGTGGTTGTCTAGCTCAATTGAAGGAGATCAAGCTCATGAGAACGAACTATACAGAAGAATATAAAAGAGATCGAATGCACAGAGTAGGTGTCACCGAATGCAGAATGAGAGTTTTCCACTGTAGTTGAAAGAAAGAGTTCATTCATTTCATTCTACAAATGCTAAGCCGCGGGAACTACTAACTATACCATAGTTACTATTAACTACTATAAAATACTAACTTAACAGAGAAGCTCGAGAACAAGAAGCACGCAAAGAAAGATATAAATGAAGATGTTTTCCGTAACGTATACGAGAGAGGAAGCGCAAACGGGGATAACCTATATCCAGATAACATTAGGGGGGGGATGGAGCTGGTGTCGCCAAGTCATGCGTAGGGAATTTATTCGTTGGTCAATTAGAAATACGCTGTTGATACCAGGGCAAAGGAAGCGCAGAATAGGAGAGCAGAAAATTAGGTTGGTGAATAAAATATAAAACACGCCGGCACAAGTTGGGACCAGCTAGGCTAAGATAAGGGTAAGAAGAGCTCGCTGGGAGAGTGCTTAGCCCTGTCAGGGTACAAAAACATGCAGGCTGATTATGATGGTCATTACTTTGATGATATGTAGAGTCTGCTTTTCTTTTAGCTACACCAAATTTTACGTATTGCTTCTGAGTAAGATTACTCAGTGAAGTAGCCACAACTTCTAGCGAAAGAGAATATGTTCAATTGAATATTTACCATAGGTAAACTAATTGTCTTTTTGTAAAATTTTTATTTCAATCTGTGCGCTGTAGCTAGTAGAACTGAGGCTAAACAGCACGAGAAAGAGGAGCACACAAGGAAACAAATACCACAGACAAGCGCTGACTGCCAACTGGAAGTCTATTTGAAATGCACCGGACATTTACACTTTTTCAGTACAGGCAAGCTCAGGCTTTAGCTTTAGCTCAAACCTAATATTTATATACAATAACAATGAGGAAATGTTTTTCTTGGCAATCACACCCCGAAATTTGATTAGTTTTGTTGCCTTTAAAAGAAAACTTTAGAATATAGTATTGTTGGTCACGAATTTTTTATTGATGTCGTCAACTTTCTTATAAAGGATAGTACAAATCACATATTTTCAGAAAATGAAGCTATTTGTAACTCGGCAATCAAAGAGGATATCACGATTTTGTCAATTGCAACTAAGAGTACATCTAAAGCGGACAAAATCTATATATTCTTTATTTATTTGTACATACTGCAAGCCTAAGAGGTTATCGCAGGAGTGGGGTACAAAATTTAGGGTGCCACGCAGCAAACTACTAGTGCGCAAAAAATAAAAAAGAAGAAAAAAGAAAAAAATTGTCTCAATACATACGTACATGCGTGTAAACATGGTATGTAATTCATTCATTCATTCATTCATTCTTTATTTACATCATATCTTACAAAATACGAAAGCCTTACTGGACCCATAGCCATTGGCTAGTCTCGGGTCCATAGTGAACTTAGGCTATAAAACGCAACACGCGAGCACACAAAAGCAGCAGACATATTACATAATAGTAATATGAACATAGATAACTCAGACACGAATGTAAATATAACTCAGCGTTCTTTTATCCTCAACGCGCGCGAGCAACAAAACAGACATAATACTTAAAAATGACAATGACATTCACAACTCGAGCAATTGATATGTACAACTTAGACAGGAATCTAAATTTAAAGTAGGTTCCTTTTATCGACAGTAATTTTCAAAAAAGTATTTTCTCACAGCAGACCTAAAGTTACGGGCTTCTTTTATATGTATTGGCAAAGAATTCCAAATAAGTACGCCGTTAAATTCCACGAGCCTTTTCCCGTACTGATTTTGACATGGGGGCAAATTAAAACACTGATTACTTGCAGCTCTTGTATTTCGTAAAGGGATTTTAAACAAGGTAATTGGAAGTGGATTATTGTTTTCGATAATACTATGAATTACCTCAGCAATTTTCAATTCATACAATGCCTGCACTGGCAACACATGCAATGAGCTGTACAAGTACATACTGGATTGTGTACACTTAGATGAGGTAATAATTCTTAATGCGCGTTTTTGCAGATTGAATACCGGCTCAAGGTAAGTTTGAAAGGTGTTTCCCCATGAGTCAATACAATACGATATGTGGCTCTGAATGAAGGAGAAGTACAGAATGCGTAGGACAGGATATCCGAAACATTCACGAGCCTTAAGAAGAATGTAACATCCGTAAGCTAGCTTAGAACAAAGGTGTTTAATGTGAGTTTTCCAGTGCATGTCTGTATCAAAGAAAATGCCTAAATATTTGTAGGAGACAACTTGTTGTAGTTTAATGCCACGTAATGATATGTCCAGTATTTCAGTATTGAGCTTTTTCTTCCTGGAATGAAAAACTGTATACTTAGTCTTAGTAAGATTAAGGGTCAGTTCATTGGACGTGAACCACTTAAAAACATTATCTAATTCTGCATTTATTTTATCCTGTATATCGGACAGACTGTCTCCAGTAAATAGAAGAGCGGTGTCGTCAGCATACATCAAAGCCTGTGAATGCCTAAGCGTTGCAGGGAAATCATTTATGTAAAGTGAGAAAAGCATGGGCCCGAGAACGGAACCCTGTGGCACACCAGTTAGTACAGTTTGTAATGTAGACGTATAGTTTATAAGTATTACTTGCTGTTTGCGGTTACTAAGGTAGCTTCGAAGCAGGTTCAGGATTTTGCCCCTAAACCCTAGATTGTTAATCTTGTTCAGTAGTATCTGATGGTCAACTGTATCGAAGGCCTTTTTTATGTCGAGATAGACAACGACCGCAATTTTATTCTGCTGCAGAGCCGTATTAAGTAGGTGCGTCAGGGTGAAAACAGCGGAGGAAGTTGATTTCTGAGGTCTGAAACCGTGTTGGTGTGGGCTCAGTATATTGTATTTCGATATGAATTTGTTTATGTGCACAGCGAGTATCTTTTCAAACACTGTGTTGACCACGCTAGTAATAGAAATCGGCCGATAACTTGATGGACTAGAGCGATCTCCGTCCTTATAAATCGGAATTACTTTTGCGATTTTTAATTCTGAGGGATATGTTTCGGAATCAAGGGAATGATTAAATAGGTGAAGGAGGGGACCCGCTAATATGTCAATGTTGTCCTTAATTAGCTTAACAGGTATTTGGTCAAGCCCAGCAGCCTTAGTTCTTAGCCCATTAACAACTGTTATTATTTCATCCACAGTGATATCTTCAATTACCATAGTGTTCACCACTGATTCTATAGGCCGCGTACATTCGGTGACTTGAGGAAGCTGGCTTGCTAGTTGCTGTCCAATATTTACGAAATACTCGTTAAATTCATCAACTGTTTCCTGGTTAAGTACATCAGGCAATATACGCTGCTCTGAACGAAGCCCTACTGCACCTGTTACAATATTCCAAATTTTACCCGAGTTGCCCTGCGCATTAATGATGAGAGAAGAGTGGTATTCTTGTTTTCTTTTACGCATTAGAGACACCGACAGGTTCCTGAAACGCTTAAACTGGCTTAGATAATAATTGTTGGTTTTAGTACGTTTCCACTTTTCATGCCATTTTTCTTTCTCTTTTAGTATGCGTAGGATGTCGCGAGTCATCCATGGGCATATAGGTGCAACATATCGACCAGAGAACTTGTGTGTGGTGCTCTGCAAGACGGCAATCTGGACAACTGTAAAGAAGTTTGTATATTCTTGGTTTATGTCTGTATCATAGGTGTCCAAGAAGTTTACTTGCCGCAGGTTCTCGCGAACTAATTGATAGTCAATCTTTTTCTGCCGTTCATGAACAGATATGTTCGCAGATATCTTTCCTTCGATTTTGACAGCTAAAAATATGGGCATGTGATCGGCTATTGGATCTCGGTAAGTTCCACCCCATCTGTTACATGGGATGTTCGTAAGGGCATGATCTATTAAAGTGCTTGAACTGCCTGTGATACGCGTTGGCTCTGTTATAAGATTGCATATGTTATATGACTGTAGAAGTAAGGTGTAATTGTTAGTTTCTCCAGACACATCTATATTAAAGTCTCCTACAATTACAACACGGTTACTTTTTTTAGAGGTTAAGATTTCTATAATTGATTCAAGTTTCTCAATAAAAACTGAAACAGCAGAACTGGGAGGCCGGTACACCACACCGACCGTTATACCACGCTCAATTTTGATAAAAAGTGCCTCAATGGTAGGGTCACTGATAGTAAGGGTAGAAAGGACTTCAAAATCAATACTTTCTTTTATAAAGAAGGCAACACCACCTCCTCGTGCCCTTGAAACTCTTGGCAGAGAGGAAAGTTTGTAGCCTGGTATAAATGGTGATTCATTATCTTTGAGCCAGGTTTCCGTAATAGCGATCAAGTCAAAAAGAAATGTGTGCTTTGATAGGTAGGCACTCAGTAAATTCAGATTTTTTTGGATACTGCGCACATTGCAATGAAAAACTGAGAACACATCTTGGTGTTTTATTAATTGATCTACTTGATCCCAACTAAATGTCATTATAAAACAGAAAGACAACGAGAAGATATGCACAAGGAAAAAAGAAACTATACAATTTGAGCCAGGTCGCTATCACTTTCAATTCTCAAAACAGTTGAGGTTTCTGTCTTCCTCATGAAGATCTTTCCTTGCGAAACCCAGGCAAACTTCCATTTTTTTTCTAGGCGCAGTTGACGTGCTTTGCTCAATAGTACTTTGTTCTCAATACAGAGATGCTCATTAACATAAACCGGATTGCATTCTTCGAAGCCAAGAATTCTTGTGGTAAGCCTTGCCTTTCTAGCTGCAGAGAAGAACTTATCCCGCACAGCACGAGTGGAAAAGCGCAACACAACATTAGGTCTATCCTTGTCCTTTGAACGGACGCGGTGCACAACGTCAATGTCGTCTTCGGAAACATCGACACCCACGGATGCTGCCATCTTTTCCACTGACTTGCGCAGATTCTCATCAGGCACCACTGGTATGCCTTTTATTTCTACGTTCTGGCTCCTGCTGTATTGCTTGAGCTCGATAATTTCTTTCTTAGCTTCCAATAGTGCCTTCTGCATCTGCTTAATTTCATACTGGCATTGAGAATTCTGTGTTTTGACTTCGGTCACCTCGCGGCGGAGCCCCGCGACATCCTTCTTGAACTGCTCAAAATTCTCATTCATGAAACCCATGGCCCCTCGTATTCCCTCTAGTTCAGAATGGATATCAGTGTTTGATGTTCGCACGGCTGCAATTTCATTCGTCATGTCAGTTGCGAACTTGTCAAGCTTCCCTAGTACCTCGCCTAACACTTTCACAACCTCTTTTAAGCTATTCGGTTGCTTTTCACCAAAAGCCGTGAGAACGTTCCCGAGAGTACCCGTGTTAGCCATAATTCACAGAACAGAGAGCACCAGGGAAACGCGAGTGTCCCGGCAAACACAAATTTGGCGACAAGCAGGCAATAAGCAATACACTCGTTGCAGCAACAGCGACGGCGCGGCGTAATATTTCCACAAATAGGAACAGAATTACCACCAACCTGCGAAAGGTAGATCAAGTTGGTTATGACGCGTCTGTACGCCGCCGCTGCTGCTGCCAAAGTGAATGCGGCACACAGGAATGCCGCCCCCTCGATGAAGCCGATAATGCCAGGAGTAGTCTCCGGTCAGCGAAAACAGATGGCAGCAGGCGTGAGTCCCGCTGCACCTGAAGTACTGGCCTTTCTTCAGGATTGGTAATGCACGAAGGCAGATATGTTCCGGAGCCCTTACAATATGCTGGCAGCGAGCTTGTCCTGCTCCTGCGAAAGGTAGATCAAGTTGGTTATGACGCGTCTGTACGCCGCCGCTGCTGCTGCCATACATGCCATACATGGTCCTAGGAATCATGGGCATGAACCCGTGATTACTTTAACAAAATTATGCGGTGTCAGTTTTCATTTGTTAGGAAGAAGCTGGTTCCACAATTGAATGGATCGGGGAAAAATCTATTTTAGAATTGTCAGTGCGGGCATACAGGAGTGTTATATTTAGTGAGTGAACATTCCATGCGTTAGAAGGTTTCAGAAGCTTAATGTATTCCAAGGCTGTAGCAACGTTCAGAGTTAACGGTGGTGTAAAACAGTTTAAGACTTCCTACATTACACCGCTCTATTAGCGAAGAGATGTTCAATCAGGGAAGGTTAGAAGTGGAGGAGAAGTCGTTGTAACGCCGGTATATAAATCGTGTAGCTTTTTTGGGGGCGGATTCCAGTTTTTTTATGTCGGATTTCGGGTATGCAGTTTAAATTGCACATCCCAAATCCTGGATGGGCCACACTAGTGCTTTTTAAGTGAGAAATTTTGTTTCTTTGGGGGCTTTCAGTAGCCTAGACGTGCTAGAGCTTTAGAAGAGGTTGCTTCAATATATTTGTACCAGGATAAATTATGTGTGAATATAATGCCAAGATACTTATATTCGGAAATATTTTCTAGAGGAATGCCATCGAAACAGTAAGGAAGACGCAGTTGTGTAGTACGTGTCGAGAAGATCATTGATACAGTTTTGCGAAAATTGATGCTGATCTGGCACATGTTACACGAAGTAGAAATGTTGAAAAATGCTCTCTTCCGAATGGCGTGATTTTCATGACTGGTAATTGTGTGATAGATAACGCAGTCATCGGCGTAAAGAGGGATTTGAGTTTTGCAGCACGTTCCTAGGCAGGCCATTTATTACAGGAGGAAGTGAAGCGGGCGTAATGCATAACCCTGCGCAACACCAGAGGTAACAACTACCTTAGGTGATTTTCCAGAATCGAAACATAAGTTTCGAGACCTATCTGAGACAAAGCTACAGATTCAGATAACTAGGCTAGGGTTATTTAAAATGCTATTTAGTTTATTCAGACGCTTGGAATATACAGCTGTATCAAAGCCTCGGAAAAAAGTCTATGAATATGGCATCAATTCGAAGGCCTAGGTCAAGTACGTGGCAGATGTCATGAGCAAATTTAGATGTTTGAGTAATGGTGCTGAGGCCACCGCGAAATCCATGCTGGAGGACTGTTGAAATATCGTTGGCCTTAAGAAGCTGAATAATATGTTTGTAGACGACATGTTCTGAAAGTTTACTGCAACTAGAGGCTAAGGAAATTGGTCTGTAGTTAGGTCTTGTTTACTCCCAGACTAGTGCAAGAGAATAACTTTCGGAACTTTCCATGCTGATGGAACGGTGCTAGTTTGCACCAATTTAATAAATATCACGGTAGGAAACCTGGTACACCATATGAAAAAAGAATTGTGAATGTCATAAGAACCGCAACTCTTTTTAGAATTTAAGTTTAAAACTAAGTTTAAGACACCTGACGTAGATACACTAGGTTATTGACAGGAAGCCGCGATTGCGAACAGGAAAGAGGGATTTCTAAGTCGTCTGCAAATAAGACTGACTGAAAATACGAGTTGA
This sequence comes from Dermacentor albipictus, assembly GCF_038994185.2. Lineage (NCBI taxonomy): Eukaryota > Metazoa > Arthropoda > Arachnida > Ixodida > Ixodidae > Dermacentor > Dermacentor albipictus. Next base: position 43,569,649 of record NC_091830.1, read on the forward strand.
ATGCAGCAACAATTACATGAGGATCATTTTTGGAAACATCGTTTGTTATGAAGAATTGAAATGTTATACACGACTCTCACAAATACCACTAATTTGTGGATAGAACTTTTGCGAGACCCTTGTAAACAATGTAACACATTCACTTAAAATATAACTCGATGTATCCAATTTGTCCGCGCCAGATGCTCCGATGGGTACAGTTTACGGAACTGCAATATCTATACTAGGTGCAGAGCTGCGAATTCGTAAGCTTCGTGCGTTTACTTTTATCAAGCTTACCAATATTTGAAAATTTCTTTTCAAACATCAAAGCTTATTCGAATTTCTGGTTCTGACATTCCCTTTAAACTAACAGCCTCTTTCAATTGCACCAAATTTCACTAAGAACGGCCCAGTGGTTATCTCAGGAAAGTGTTTCTGCGTTTCACATGTATTTGAATAGGCGACATCGGAGTTAGGCCCAAGCTAAAGCTGCCACGTAGTGCTTCCGACGATCATCCTAGCCCGTTGACTTCGCAGCATTAAAAAATGATGAAGACAAAGCAAAAAAGTACCGTGACAGCTTTTCGGGAAGCCTCTGAACAGCCCGGAATCAATCACCACTGCGTTTGCCTCATCGCGTCAGACCGTTCATAGGATGACAATAATTTCCAGACGACCAGGGGGTATCCTGTAAGAGTCCACCTTGTGGACTGTCCATTTCGGCCGGTACTGATTGGCTACGACTGCTCGTCTCCTCCTCTCTCGTACAGTTCCATCCAATCAGCAGCGGCCGAAATGTACAGTCCATTAGGTGGACTCTTACAGAATACCCCCCGAGTGGCCCCTCTTTATCAAAAACACTGATAACCCCCGTTGGGGCACGCTTTGTTGTGAAGTTGAATGGGTAGGGATAACTTTATTTCTTCTATTTTTCTTTCGTTGACGTCACCGTACGTCACCGGGGGAAGTTTGAAAAGTTTAACGTCACTACGCCACGCGGTGGCACTCCCGCGAACTAAACCCTGGTGTCCAGAAAGGCTGGATACCTTGAAAATGTGCAGTCATTGGCGCCACCAGTCCTCGCAATGGGAACAGCAGATCAATTGAGCTGATCGAGCCTAAAAGGCAGGCGTTATGTACTTAGCAAAATAGCTTGTTTAGGACCGCAGAAATATCAATCTTCATGACACAGACCATTCGCTTCCTTCGCCTTTATTGGCTAACGTCACATGCGTTCGCTGCAGCTGTGCCCAGATTTCTTCGGCGGGTGGGGCGTTCGCACATGTCGCACGCCCCCATCACCTGCTTATTTGCTAGCGCATGGCGTCGCCATCGCGGACTGCTGGTCTAGATAATGTGCGGGTAAGGAGGGGCCACTCGCAGCTGGAACGCCCACCTCATATGCTCCTCCGATGCTGCGTGAAACCACCCCGGCCGGCCCCAAACAATCAGCCGTGTTGTTGCGCGTTGACCTTAACTGTATCCAAATGAAGAACAAAAACATCAGTCAAATTTTCAAAGAACACTGTCAAATGCATCGAGATAACACAAGCATTTAGGATATTCTCAGTAGCGTTCGCAGTAAATTCAGCGACAACTTTATTGTTGCACGTTCGTGGCAAACTGTGGCACAATATATTCCAAGTATTGCATTTCACATGGTGCTGCTGCCTCTGGGATGTTCGTTTTCTTGAAGTCTAGCCTTCTGCAGAATAAAAAAAAATTCAAGTTGAAATGTGAAGACCTTTCAAGTCAAAATATGAATCTACAGCGTGTCCCAGCTAACTTTAGCCAGAGTTTAAAGATATGCGAATGCAACGTATCTCGACAGAACATTTGTAACGTTGTCTGCCGGCGCTTGGAGATACTCAAACTTGTTTTTCATTCCGACTAATTAGATAATTATTCCTAATTATCTAATTAACTTCTTCAATAACATAATTTGATGAAAAGTGTCAATGAAGAACTTGTAGCGCGACATGAAAAACTCCCGACAGAGCTTTCCGTTGCTCAATACGTGCAATATAAAAGTATTTTCCCTAGCGAGAATGAGACCCGCGAATACACGCCAAGTGCCTTGAGCCGCCAGTCGCACGGTAAATTTTCGTGCGTTTACGGACGTCTTTCACGCTCGGAAAAAAAAAACATTTTTGTGTAGCAACTGCTCAGTAGCATAAAGCTGTAACGGCAGTTTTTCATGTCGCTCTACAGTTTCCTGATTTACACTTTTCCTTTATATAGTATCGGAGAAGTAATAAATATTTCGGACAAATTTTCTAACCTGGCGGAACGAAAAAATCCAATTTTAGTATCTATAAGCTACAGCAAATTGCATTCACTTGGTTCTGTCCAGCTACGTGGCATTCGCATATGTTTAAACTTTTGCTAAAGTTAGCTGGGACACCTTGCATATGTCAGCATAGCGTAAGAGCTAAACTATCGCTTTAAAAGACCAAGCACTGCAGCTTTAGAGCAATGAGGCACACATGTAGTTTTTGGAAACTGGGTGTTTTCATAGAGGACTGGTAAAATAATATCTTGCGCGATGAAAAAACACTGCAAAGGTTACATATAATTTTCTCGACAACAAACGTCGACGAAATATTTTAAAATATCTGTTATAAAAGAGGACGCATAACCATGCATTGCCCATTTTTACTAATCTATAGGACGCAAAAGAAGATTTAGGATTTTTCAGTTGGGGATATTGTTGTGAGATTGACCCTCAGCTTCAATATGTTTAAACTATTTACCATGTAAAGCATCTTCGTGACTGAAACGAGCAACGACTTCTCCATCAACCTAAAATCTCTCACGCACAAACATTTAAGATTTACGCTTCGAAAGAGCACGACGGATATTGCAAATCATATTCTACTGCTAGAGCTCACTTCAGCTTTTCTGAATACATACCTTGAACTCCACCACGCAGCATCTCGCCTAGAAACAGCGAAAATATTCACTTTTAGCTGTGTCATTGGTAGCTTCCTAGTTCATGTCATTTTATGTCATGTGGTTGTGACCTGTTATGTTTCAGAAGTAAACGCTCGCCTACCAAGCTTTGGTTATCTTGGTGCCGAAAAACACTACACCAGTGATGACATTTCGAGACAGCTCATGACATAAGTTTGGAATTCTAAGATTGATTTCGTGTTACGAAAGGTATGCCGAATTAGATGGTTTGTTTCTATTTCGCAATTTTATAGGTATCCTAGCCTAAATGGAGCGCAAATTCGACTGCTAAGCCAACCATTCCATTCAAGCACAGCACCATTTTTTAAAGAAATAAAAAGAAACAAGTTCTTTTTCTCAGTATGCCAATTTGCTAAGAAGAGTTTCTCAAAACAGCAGCGCTATAGCTTTTGTGACGGCTGCATGATGCCAGTGATCTATTCATCGTCAAATTCGAAAAAGTGCGGTACGTAGCAGGGATTGCTGTGTGAGCCGCCTAGTTTTTTCCGTCGTGTTTAGTACTTGCTTCGCGAAGCTAATTAGTAAGTTTTTTTTTCATAAACAGTTGCCGTAGTTTATGCCTGAATTTCACTGCAATTACAATTCATATATATATAGGGTCACATAATAATGGGCCCAGTTGTACTTCTAGCAGACCACATAGGCCCCAGCTGGGCCTATGTGGTCTGCTAGAAGGGTATGCTTGTATTTAAAGCAGATATGATCCTTTTTTCTTCAAATATTTTCGCAAAGTATTTTTGTCTGGAAAATAATGACAATTGGTTCCAAGAACTAGGGCAATAATGATATCCCCAGCATTGGCAGTTTCATTCGTGCTTTTCTTGCATCAGCTCGTTGAGTGTGATGTACAGAGCTTAGAACATTTCAGCAAGCTCGCACGTGATCTGAGTTGGGCATAATCAACCACGCGCATAAATTTGTTCTTCATTATTGTAAGACAGCAGGGGAAGTTTCTATAATGATTGGTTAGCTAGATCACTAACCCATTACAGTGGGTATGTGGGTATGTTAAGAAGATAAAATGTATGTTTCCTTTGTAAATATACTGAATAATCTTTAAAGCATACCCAATTTGCTCCTTACTGCCTTTGGCACTGAAAAGAAACAACTGAATGATTATCTTTTTTTAAAAGCACATCGTCACTATGGTCACTGATATATCGAGAAGAAAAGGCTGCCCTGTGATGCGTTGTAGCCTAAACGTGCCAGATGAACATAGTAATATTATAAAGTAAGGCATGTTGCTTGTGCGTCCGTGCTTCTATTCATGTCCCGTCTTCTCCGCATTGTTCAAAATTTTGTTGAATAATGTGAAATTGCTGTAAATTCAAGACATAAGTTCAAGTTGTCAACATTGCGCATTTACTTTCTGTGACTGTGTGGTTCACTAATTTTGTTTATGTGTTAATAGCCTGTAGGATTATTGATATTTATGTTCACTTCATTAACCCATTAGAGACCGGTTTCTTTTTTTTTTTCTTTCTATGTTCAAATAAATCTAATATATTAACTTATCTTTATACTAATAATTCACATGCAAGAAATTATTACTCTTGCCTAATTAGTTTTCGAAATATAGCCCGTGACCATATGGTCACACTGGGCCCTTACGCTACAGCAAAATACGCGAAGTTATAAACATTTATTTCAAGACATGAAACATCACAAAAACATACATGGTGAATAGTCGAGCACTTATTTAGTGTGATATGGCTTGAATCGTGGAATACACATGCCGACGTCATACTTTGGGCATTGTGTGTGCACCACGCTGTTGCAATTGTCTCATGCACACCTCCACCTCTTCCCATTAGGTATTGGTGCAACAAAGTGGGCCACTTGGTCGTACCGTGTACCATTCAGGACATCACCAGCCTTTGGGATTCTGCGTTGACCAGGTCCTCTAGGCTTATTGTCCTATGGCATCAGGTATAGCTTTGTGCAATTTGCCTACGGAATTCCACCTGTGTGGCGTTGAACCCTGTGCTCCGAATTAGCGCCAAAGCGTTGCTGATAGATACATAACAAAGTCAAGTGAAAATCGGCCACCGTCACTATTTGCCACGGATTGCAATCCAATAGGCGCCTACATTTGCATCCATGTGGTCTGTACCTCCTATAAAACTTGTGCTGAGCAACAGTGTTTGGATGGGACACCTTGATTCGCTTCTTCTCAACACAAGAGTACCTGTCTGCAGATGACATTGGCTCTACGCCGTGAATGGTGCTTACGATCGGTACTACAGAACTGTCCATCCAGCGGACAACAATCATCCCATTGTCGCTCAGCACGGGATCTTCGTGCCGGCGAGGTTGTTGCTTGATGAATTCTGGTCAAGCGATAGGGCACTCTTTGGGAACACGGTTCTTCTTCACTGTGCCCGTGCCTTCGTAGCCCTTTGCCTTGAGATGCCTGAGTAGCTGCATGCTTGTGAATAAATTATCAAAATACAAAAAGAAAGGAAAGTCGTGCGTCTCTGCTGCGAGTTCTTCCACCATTTGAAGAAGTGGCGCCGCTGCTTTTCCGAAGTCCTATTCATATTTTTTCAGATGTTCCGGGATCCCCTGCTTGCCTTGATACACTTTGAAGTTTACAAGGTATCTGTTCTTGGCATTTAGGCACCATACTTTATACCTGAAGCAGATAGGCTTTCCGCGCATAAACTGTTTACAGCCATCACGACCATAATACTCGATCATACTTTCGTCATAGCTCAGGTGACGCACAGGTTGAAAATGCTCCAGAAACCTTGCATTCAATAGTGCCATCAATGGACGCAACTTTGCCAACTTGTCACTAACTGCTAGGCTTGCATTTGGCACAGTGCAGGAATCGCATTCTTTGAACGAAGCGATTTCTTCGCACAGCGCTGTTGGCCATCGTGTTTTGCATATCCGAGCCGCTATCCCAATAGCACTTTTTCCCTGGCAAGCGGTTATAGCCGGACAAAACGAGCACTCCAAGAAAACTTAATTCTTCTTTGGTAACCTCCGGATCGGGCATATTCAAAAATAACACATACGTTCTTGTTTGTTCGACTTGCAGCTCCACGACGGCTTTGTCTAAAAGTTCGAACAACTAAACAGGTGAAAAGTCCTTGTAAGCAGCAAAGTTTGGGTCGGGAAATATGCCAAGGCTTATCTGGAGATCACCCTTCGTCCACTTAGAAACAGCGGATAATTTTGCAGGAATGGCTGCATCAACTACAGAAGAAACCTCTGATGTACCGTCGCCTACCTCGCCGGGGTCATCACCGTCCGAGTCGCATCCACCACCGCGGCGTCCGTTAGAGAAAACAGTTTCAGCGCCGGCTCATAGCTGCCACCTGCTTAGATTGTCAATGAGCCCACCTGAGTCTTCATCGGCCGAGTCTTCATCCGAATAGGTGCTAGCCTGTGGCGGCTCGATATAAATCAATGACACGTTGACATCTTCCTCTACGACTATCTTCGCTATTTCTTCCACCATCAACCTATTCAGACAATAAAATACGAAATAACCACTGCGAGAACGCGCCAGTATCCGTGCAAGAGATGAGAATGCAGTTTAAAAAAGAATAAAAAGTTAGGTAGCCTAAAGGCCCAGCGTGACCATATGGCAACGCGCAAGATAACACGCTCGTTCATGGATAAATCAAACATTAATCTTTCACAAATGCTCATCGAAGGTCACATGTTCAAAGAACAATACGGAGGTAAGGATATCTGACTATTGCTTAAAGTAGTGGAAAAAAAACACGCTTACCCCTTGGAGCATGCATGGCAACGCTACTCCCAGAGTAACACTTATTCCCGCCTTTGCAATGGGCTCCCACTAAATGACTGAGAGCTGCTGCCACTTGATATCCATAAAGGGAACTCTAATCTGTCAAACGGCTCGTCAAGGGCGATTTTGGTGCCGTTTTGTTAATCGTAATTAATTGAAACTCACTGTGCAGACTACTGTGACCATATGGTCACGCTGGTCTTTAATGGGTTAAACGAAGCCGTGTAGCAAGGGCACAGCCACATAGAACGACGTAACTATAGCCGTCAATTCCGGCCCAGTGCTTTGCTAGTAAACCATAGAACGAAACTTAATGTCGCAGTTTCGCACGAAAGAGAACCATTGATTGCAATAGAAAATAAGTAGATAGTTATGCGAAGTAAGGATAGTAGTTTTATCAGCAGTGCAAAATTGTGGACATTCGCTTACTAACTAAACTACCAAGAATGGTGTCACGCGCACACACGTAAGCATGAACACATGTTGCTCGAACACAGCGGAAACTCGCTGTCAAAACGCTGAAGTGGGGAATCACGGTAACAGCAGCAGCGAGCGAATCGCGTTCATCCATCTCTTGCTCAAAGGCGAGCGAAATGTCAAAAGCACAGCCCATAGGAAGCTACCGGCACTACGCGCACTCTGCAAAGTGCAGACGAGACAAGTGCAGACGAGACACTTTTCTTAACAGTACGGATCCAAAAATGTCGCTATGAGTAACCTTAGGTAGCTATGGTGTTGGGCTGCCGAGCACGAGGTCGCGGGACCTTACTCAGGCTGGGGCGGCCGCATTTCGATGGGGGCTAAATACGGAAACAGCCGTGCACCTATATTTAGGTGCACGTTGAAGAACCTAAGGTGGTAGAGATTTCAGCTGTCCCAAACTACGGCGTGCGTCATAATCATAAAGTGGTATCGGCACGTAAAACCCCATTTTTTTAGAAAAGAACGTTAGGTAGCACGAGAGTTAACTGCTATTTAGAAAGCGAAAAAAATACGTATGGAAGATAATGGAAATATTCAAACTTACATGTTATAAATTGAGGTCCATGTTCTACTGCAAATATCACACAAAAATATGTGGAAATTTTCGTCAGCAGAATATGTCCCTCATCGTACCTTTCGTCGTTTTATAAGGAAACGCTGTACTAGCAAACTAGATTAATTAGGTTTTACAGGCCACTAAAAACAACAAATAGATATAGAATTTGTGGAATGCACTTTGTAAATCAATCCCCAGAATTAAACACTCAGCCATATTAGCACAAGTATCAAGACTCAACATGGGGGTCACGAGCTACAGTTATGTTCAAGACTTCTTGACCAACCGCACGGTGTAACTGCACGCCGGAGACCTCAAGCTCCCCGAACATAAGCTGGGCAGTACGGGTACTCCGCAGGGTTCGGTCATCTTGCCGTTGCTCTTTAACCTCATCATGATCGGGGTAGCGAGGGCAGTAGCAGGGACCGGTGTCCGGCATACAATCTACGCCGACGACATTACCCTGTGGGCGGCCGGTGGCACTGACACCAGCATCGCGCAACAGCTGCAAGCGGCGGTTACCGCCACCGAGCAGAACCTTGATGGCACAGGCCTAACGTGCTCGCCTGCCAAATCCTAGCTGTTCGTCCTCACACCGCTTCGATGGGGACGGAAGCACGCTCCCCTTCGGGGGTGTGACCACATCAAGATTGTGACTGCATCGGGGCAACGCATCCCCGAGGTTCCCAAGATCAGGGTCCCGGGCCTGCTGCTCAACAAGAGCGGCCGCAACGACGAGACCATCAACAAGCTTACCACGAAGGCAATGGACGCCATCTGGCTCATACACCGAGTGTCTACACGACGGGCGGGGATGTGTGAAGACAGTCGCGTGCGCCTTGTCCCGTCATTCGTTATCAGTCACATCGCCTACGTTGCGGGTTACCTCAACTGGCAGGTCACTGACAGGACCAAGATCAACACGCTGATCAGACGGGCTTACAAGACGGCGCTGGGCTTAATGGAGACCACGAGTACGGCTCGGCTCTTGCAGCTCGGCGTCCCTAACACCCTAGAAGAAATAGCCGAAGCGCAGCTCACCGCGCAAATGGACTGCCTCTCTACAACCAAGACGGGCCACAGTATACTGACGTCCCTGGGTTACAAGCTCCCAGCCGGCAACCGTGCGAGATCAAAGTGGAGGCGCGGGCCCACATTTACGTGTGCGCCATCCCGAAGAACGTGCACTCAGAGTGCAACCAAAAACGGTGGCAGGCACGGGCCAAGGCCCTCACCGAACAACACGACCAAGACCCTCACGCCCTGTACGTGGACGCAGCGGAATACAAGCGGGAAGGCTCCGCGGCAGTGGTCTTTGCGGCGGCTACCGGCACCAAGACAACGGCAGCGAGCGTGCGGTGCACGAACGCCACAGACGCTGAGGAGGTTGCCATCGCTCTGGCGGTCACCGAGGCGAAGTGCCGCGCTGTGCTCAGCGACTCGAGGAACGCCGTGCACAACTCTGCGAAGCGGCGAATATGCGCCCCGGCGGCTCCATCATCAGCAAGCACCAACTTCAAGACCGTGGCAGCACCATCCGTATCAAGTGGTTCCCGGCGCATGCCGGCGAGTGTGCATCCTCACCGAACCACAACGAGACGGCCCATTCGGTGGCTCGAGCGCTTACCTTCCGCGCCCCCGAGAGTGACCGTTCCGTGTGGTGATTCGTACTAAGGGCAGATTGACCACTTATGCCGAAGTAACCAAGTGTTACCGCTTAGCTCGACGGACAATGCCACCTCCCCACCCGGCACTCAATCGGGAGGAGGCCGTAATCCTAAGGCAAATACAGACCACGTCACTCCTGGCCATCGCAATGCGGCACCTGCTTAATCCAGAGTTCTATCCGAGTGGGCTGTGCGGTATTTGTGCAGCGAGTCCGGCGGACCAATGGCACATCATGCGGGACTGATCCAGGTTCCCGACGGCAGCTACCTCCAGGATTTACCCGCCCTAACTTCAAGGTGCACTGCTGTCTGCAGACAAGCACACACAACTATGGGCCGTCCAGCAAGCCCGAATGTGCTCGAGAAGCACAAGCCTCATGACCCACTAAACGGGCCCAACTGGACTAGTGCAGAGTAGGGCATAACCCTGGGTCGACGCTTGGCCAGCGTCACGACCCGTTAAACCGTCGGTTTCCGGCACTTAATAAAGTTATTCCTACCTACCTAGATATAGAATTCAAAAAGACGGATGCTCACAGAAACACAGAGGCTTCCAGTGCTAACAGAGGCCGAAAAAGAAAACTGTCGATAGAGTGAACAAGAGGCAATGAGGCCTGCTTCTTCTCATTCGCTGTTACGTCCTACATAGCAGTGCATATATGCACAGCTCGATCTCCCCAGCCTTAATAAGGAAAATGGTGTAAAATAAAATGGTGTGCCGGTAACTCTTAAGGTGCCGGTTATCTTGCTAATAGGGTGTTCGTATACGCATATTTGACATTTATGCAAATTACTTATAGTACAATACACATAGCCGAATAAATATTTTGTTTTTGTTTAGCCAGTTTAATGCCCTAATGACTTCTCAAAGCAAAACAACTAACTACTGAATATTTGTTAGGGGATCATATTGCCACGCTGAAAGACATGATACTGCAGAGCAAATGAGCTCAAAAAGATAGATTCACCGCTACACACAGAGGTCAAAGAAAGATGGCTCTACCCTCACAACGGTCTTTCTCTTTAGGCCCAATGTACCGACTTGCCCAAGAAAACGTTATTGAGCAGTATATTGACACACTTGCCTGTTTTATGTTTCGACGGTGACCGCTTCCCACCGGCTAACGAAAGTTAAACGTTATCGCTCAGCGCAAGACGCGCCTGCATGGTTGGGAACCTACTGGAGTGTTATAGTTTATTCCGTCTTTTGTCTAAGCTCTCGCCGAACACTGAAAAACCATACTAAATGTGCGACATGGATTACACAGTACGTTGTTGAAGGCGTTTGGTTACCAGCGATTATCCTACAACTTTTGAAGTGTAATGCATAAAAACTTAGACGCTTGACCCACAGATCAGATTTTCTACGATCGTTGACTTTGCTCGCCGCTATCAAGTGCTTGTGGGTTACTTGTCTTTCAGGGCACAAGTTCGCGAAACAAAGAGTTCAACGTACAACACAGTTTTGACACTGTGACATGCACCACTGTCAATAGAGCTTGAGTACTACACCAGACAAACGTAAACCAAGCTTAGTTATCTGTATAGCTACTGCCCAGATATTGGGGAAATTATGCTAGAAAAAAATTTTCAAAGTAGCAGCCTAGTTACACAACACGTACAAATGAATCGATACCTTTAGAAAGCGCCACTTTCGAAACGTTGGTCATGCAGTAGAAAGTGAATATACTTTGTCTCTTTGTAAATGATATTCCTAAAACACTTACGTTCAATAAGAGAACTCGATGGAGGTTCTGAAAATGAAAGACAAGAAATACCCTTATTCGGTCGTGAAGAAGAAGAAAAGGGGTTAACCGCCGGGCCCGATTTTCTTTAATATCTTAAGAAGGCAACAAAGACACCAAGGAGAACACAGGATAACATAATTGTGCTTAGTAACCGAATTAAGAAAATGATAAATACTCGAAATGAAAGTGGATGAAAAAAGAACTTTCCGCAGGTGGGGAACAACCTCACGTCATGGCACTACGCGTGCGATGCTCGACCGATTGAGCTACCACGGCACCGTCTTACCGTACACTTTCTAGGGAATTTATGTTTCCTGCTAGAACCCTCAAAGTTTTAGCCAGCGCCACCACTCACAGACCTTGGCGGCGACCTTGTGGAACATTCTTTCTGCCGCAGGCGACACGAGTACGTGATCTTTTTTGGTAAAGGCAACTGCTCAATTAACGCACATGTGCTACCAGAAGGCATATTTTTGGCGGATTCGAGAGCCTTGTTTGTAATGAACGCGTAAAAAAGGGGGATTAACTGAGGAGCCCGATTTTTCGTGCCCATTCGCTAACCGTTTTTCTGCGCAACACAAATGATAGCGTTTGGAAGTTCTACATACGTGCAGCCGCACCGCTTCGCGAGATGCAGGACACCGAGAGCAGCAACCAACAAAGCATTGACATTTGAGCGATGCTCGCCATGGCTGCAGTGACATTCACTTGTTGCCGCATCTTTATATGTGCTGTGCTATTTGTCCGCGTATATAACGGTTGTCAGATCAGATGGCTGAGGACATGTTTGTTTGAGGCTTGAAATGCTCCTTAAATTCTAGTTAAATGAGTGGCTATGGCTTCACCACGAAATTGGCGAAAATAGTGGGATGCCTGTATATACTCGTCCCACTCCCTACACCTGAAACAATAAAAAATTCTCTTTGTTCTCTACACAGTAAAAAAAACAAAAACGCGAAAATGTAAGCCAGAGGATGGAGCTGAGGTGACATCAGCGACCTATTATTAAATGTACATTCAGATGAGTGCTGTGAAGAACACCATTGTGCTCCTTCCGGCTCTGAAAAAAAAACGAAGTAAAACGCAAGTATCGTGTGTGTATGAATAGCAGAACATCTCATCTTTCCAGCATAACGATGTGTTTAGAGGGACGATTTTGTTATTTCATTTCCTTTGCAATCCTTCAAGAGCTTGCATTTTGTGGAAAATTTTATGCGAGGCTTTGTACTAGTGCTTCATTAAGCGTGACAGGAACTTGTCTTTTTTTTTCTCCACAGCTCTGGAGAGCAATGAAATATTCTACTGAATTTACTGTTTCATAAAAGAAGCGCAAGTACTTCAGGGAAGAATCCACGTAGGCAACCGGACGTGTATTTCTTGTTGCTTCCAGTAAATTTTGACATAAACACAAACCGTATTAGTACGCGTGCTGCAGAACATCAGTAACTTTCCAACATGGGTATGCTAATTATGCAGACGACCTTTCAATGCAACTATAGCACCTGCCGCTTAGAAGGTGCATTGGTACAAGTAGCGGTAGGTGGCGTTAGCAATCGCCAGAAAGTGGGCAATCAATAAAATTGGCAGGTGCTACACGGTTCGTGCTGCGTTACACGCCCCTCTATCGGGAATTTCAATGCAGAGGCAGTGTCGTACTTCATGCTTCACACAAACATTTGCAATTACAACTAAGTGATACTAACAGCAGCGTCAAATTTGCGGGCAATATTTTCAGAAGTGGTCTGTAGAAAGATAATCCTAGGCGTTTCGGAGCGCCCTCGAAATTCCTTGTTATATTTCGTAAACGATACGTACGATGAGCATCACGTTCTTGAATCACGGTAGAGTTCTTTAGCCGAGTTTTTCCTAAGGGACATTTATTTACCTGGTGTCACATGTAGCAAAGAGCCGTCTATTTTTAACTATGCATCCCCACTTGCTACCCATTTCTTTGTGGCGCGCGCTCTTTTTTTACGCTGCCGCAGCTTGTTGGAGAAGGCGATAAAGATACGCACTATTTTTTCAACACCACTGATAACGTCTTTACAGTACATGCCGAACTTTGCTTATGCGAGAGTATTACTTAGCTATTGACTGTGTATTTCCGGCGCCATCACAACGCCATGGCAGAAAGTGGAGAGTGAAATACGGCACACAGATAACGTTACTTCTACCAACAAAGTGGCCACATGAGTACTCCATCCTCTGGCCCACCAACAGTGATACTTCTCCCTAGCTCAAGGCAATCAACACTGCACAATCGCTACAATGCGCCGCTGTTTGCAACAAGTGACAGTCGCCATTATCCTGGATCTCCTGCACGTAGCTGAGCTAATTCACTAGATGGCAGAGGGAGAGAATAATGAATGACTGGAGATGTGTGGCGCGACAAACTGAATATCTGCTGTGGCCGTCAAGAAGGAAACGAAACAATCGCTATCAAGGAAAAATGAAACATTGCTCCAAGGAAAGCGCGATATGGCAGTTGCGCAGAGCCCATCTATCGCTGAAGCGATATCACATGGGTGGGGAAGATGGGGGTGGGAGATGATGGGTCGCAGCTCCACAAGAGCTCTTTGCGGTCGCGTGGGCCACGCTCAGCGACCTCGCGGGACCACCAACTGCCCAGACAGTGTGAGTCGCCAAGGCTGCATATATATTCCAGAACTCGACTACATCAGATGCATCTGCTACCGATGGCAGCAGTATGCGCAGCTTAGAGGCCAATGAGGACCCGTCGACGCCCGTGATGGTGGCTTTCAGGGCTTCGTGTTTCAAGGGGAGGCGTTTTTCGAGGACTCATCGGTCGGAAAAATGGTTGTTCGGAATCCCGTAAGAGATAATCAATGTGAATGACTTCTAGTCACATTGCGCAGTCGGCGCAGAAGTCAGCAGCGCTAGTCTCGGGAAAAGGCTAAACGAGGAAAACCTCGCATCACGTGATAGGAAAAGATACTCTGTAAGTCAACCTTACCTAACCTGCTTCTCCTTTACATTTCACAATTTTCTTTCCTCAATACGGATTTACAAATATTTCAGTGGAGCGTCAGGGGACTTCTCCACAACCTCGAGCATATCAGAACTTTTGGTATGCCACACGTACCAAGCCAGGAGAGACAAGCATTCTCAGGTGATATGCACTGTTTTGCTAAGACTTAGCTATGTCTTATCATTGTTATGTATTTTTTATTCAACACACAAATTATTGCATAGCAATAATTTTGCGATGGTCTTGTACGCGTATTCTCGTAACAACTATTGCCCTAAGTATTCCGATTGGAACTTGAGATTACACAAACTAAATAGGGAAATAAAAGAAGATTCTTGTGTGTAACGGTGGCTGCATGTCTTCACACTAGTCCCTAAGAGGAGGTGGGCATATGGTCACATAAGTGAAAGAGGACATTACTTTTACATAAACGCAACACCTGCATGACTGCTACCATATTGCAAAGTGACAAACCGTCGAATGAATTTCTCTCCCATTGCTTGGAATCATTACTGTTCGGAAGTTATCATCCAGCAACCCTACAGGGAGTAAAGAAACGGTTTGTCGATCAAAGAACGCGCAATCTACTAGCTGTATTTCTTGCATAAAGTGTCGACAAGCGTGTAGCATCAAAGAGCGCATATACCCCTTTTCTGTATTCCTTGCAGTCTCGCGTGCAGTGCACTAAATTATGCTGTTCACTGATGATGCTTAGTTATATTGGAGTTATAGCGCTTAAGTGGCCGCTCTAGATCACTCGTTTATCTTGAGCGACCGTTGAAAACCCGGTTCAGGGGCTCGGATTTTGCAATCTGAATCTGCCTACGTGGAACACACATGCCCTGTAGGTGATCAAACCGTATGTCGTTGCGCTCACGTCACACAAGCTTGTTCCAGATATAGTTGACAACTTACTTTCTGTACGTTTCAGTGACAAAGTAACTGTACAGTGGCGGCAACACTTTCCACCCGATTTTACAGAAAAACGGAAGTAGCTGGTGCTTTGTGTCTTAATCCCGCCTGAATCTGTATTGTGCGGCATAGAAAGTAAGAAAGATCTCCAGCCAAGGTGTGGGTTTAATGCGCACATCGATGATGATTTGCAAGGGTCTACGCAACACGATCACTCCGGATCAATTGGTTAAATGCGCATTGAGCACCATGGGGCAAAAAATGCAATTCCAGTTTGACCATTGAAAAACTCATCGAGTATACATTCACACTGATGCTAAATTTTGAAAACGATTTTTTTATTCACTCGAAGAAAGCATTGCACGATGACAGATGTGTAGGGAAGTGCATTGCAGTTTCCAAGGCTGCTCTACCAGCCCTGTCTTATCGTGAGCAGGCAGTCATCAAATTGTTACACCGCTTCCGTTTTTGGCTCTTCACGTTTGTTGCGAGCCAAAACATTGGAAACAAGCTATGTAAGCTCAAGCGCCATAAAACAAGCCTTTGAACTCGATTCGTTGCATTGCAGTGAATAACAACATTCTCGGACATAGATGCGATTATTTTCAAGTTCCCTGCCTTCTTTTACCGTGTTGGATTCACAGCTGATAGTGCTTTATTTGGCCTGAAAATGAATTCACCACCATAGCCTCCGCAAGAAATATTGCAGTTGATTTCGTCCAGGTAAAAACGGCACACACGTGGTCCTTTCCACTGGACCCATGAAGCGTACAGCTCGCGGCAGCTTTTGTCGTCATCCCGGTTGTAGCCAGCAGACCTTTGCGTTGACACTTTTGCAGTTTAGTTTTGGGCGTCCAAAAGGCAATCCACAGTGCTTTTCTGTATGAAATTTCGGTAGCATAGCCCTCAGCACTTCGTCTATTTGCGTTATTGTATGTATAGGCTCGTCATCAACAACACGTCTTAAGCTACTCACGTCACTATTCGAAATGTTTCTTGTACCAGCCTCTACCTTTCACGTCTCTTCAGCGGAAATAATTGCCAACAGAACAATCAAGACTTATTGAAATGCCTCAGTGCTGATATTAGGGGTTTATTGAATAAAGCCAAAATTGTCTTATTAAGTGACATGAATGCCCTCATACAGTATTTAGATGATTATACCAACAGGGGGGGAGTCAATCCTAGATTTTTGTGGGTAACATAACCTCGTTATCGTGAAGAAAGGACCTGAGTGAGATGGGTGGACCACGTGGGAAGTGGGAGACCGGCAGTCGACCTTTTATTACTGCGTAGTGGCAGAAGTAATTCATAGGAAATTGAGAGAGATGTTAATTGACGATTAAGGGTATAGCAGAATAGGGAGTGACCATAAACTCCTAATTCTGAAAATTGGATATATAATGGGAAAAGTCAGTAAGCAGCCAAGAATGGCCAGTCCAAATTTGAACGCTGAGCAAATAACAACTATATTCACAATAGTAGAGAACGAAGTGGGCAAATGACCAACGAGAGTGGGAATATATTGAATTTCTAAGTGTAATACGGTAGCAATACCGAAATGAAAGTAGCACGCTAGTTGCAAAGGAAAGAAAGTCAGCAGATCCCACGCCCTGTGGGAACCGATTTTAACCGAAGCAGTGTGCAACCATAAGGGAACCAAGACGTAGGCGGCTGTTTCATGGCCTACATGACACACAATTCATAATATTGATGTCATGACATACGATTAAGTTTGTCATACAATCTCGTCATACTGTGCCCATTTTCGTACGTACCTAGTTAGCGAAAGGACCATGAGAGCACCAAGACGTAGGCGGCTGGATAGATACAAAGATACTGCCAGTGTGGTCAATGTTCTTTCATGGCCTACACGACACACAATTCATAATATTGATGTAATGACATACGATTACGTTTGTCATACAATCTCGTCGTACTGTGCCCATTTTCGTACGTACCTAGTAAACAAAAGGGCCCTGAGAGCACCAAGACGTAGACGGCTGGATAGATACAAAGATACTGCCAAAGTGGCACATGTTCGCAAAAAAAAATGGTTCGCATTTAAATGAAACCGAAAAGCTGTGGAAAACAGGGCGATAAGAGGAGCGATTGTCGTACGACAGAAAGCATCGTGAGAGCACAGCAAGCAACAAAAAGCACAGTTGCCGCATGATGAAGTAGCCAGAAAGTGGGAAATATTCCAGGAGAAACACTCTGTGGCTAAAATACTGGTTAAAGTAAGGATAAAAGGTGAAAGTGAACGTTGTTTGTAAGAAATACGTGAGAAGAAGAAGGCCGCACCTAGTATATATTGAGACCGTATAGACTTATTAGGCAGGAACTCTCGCACAATACAACATACTCTTGACCAAGGTTGAAACTAGCTGGAAGGGTACGGGGCTATAAATTACATCCAAAAATTAAGAGCCCAATATTTCCGAGGCAATAACGTGGAGGCATATGAGGCAAAAAGATCATGAAAATAACTAGATTCAAGATGAGCTCCTGTCGACAAATTCAAGCCGGAAGAAATCCTAAAAGAAAATTTCTAAGCGCACAGCCACAGGGCTATACAAGGTTTCCATTAGGCTTATTAATGAACCATGACAAAAGACAAGGAAGCTCTGCGGAAAGCAGTAGAAAAGAAAACCTTAAACGGCAGATGAGTACCAGACAGTTGGTGACAAGTTAGCATGAATTAATTTTATCAAGCCCAGGTGTAATATGTAGTATTCACTCACATATACCACCGACCACGACATCGGTACCATAGAGGTTAGGAATACAGGTGAATAAATAAAGCTGCAAGGATAGGCAGATAATTATGGCATATTGGTCGAACTTCAGAATGTCTTCAGAATAGGTAGGCGCCTCAAGGATATTTTATTTGTCCTTACTTAGTGTATTGAAGTATTCACAGTGAAAAACAGACTAATTGTGTCTTTTTTTAATATTACTAGAGCGCATGACAACGTAAACTGCAACATATTGCGGAATATTTCGGAAGGGGAACGTACAGGGAAAGAATTTGTTACGCTCTTGAGGGAGATTTTTTCGGCAAATGCAGCTTACTTGAATTAGAAGGGATGTGGAGCGGGGACCAAGTTGATATCATCGAGCAACTGAGATACGGGTGCCCTGAATCGCCGCTGCTGTTTATAATGTAAATGCTAAGAATGACAAGGGCGCCAGAAGGAAGGATTATCGGTTTCAACAGGCGGGTACAATGGGGGCGCAGTAGCTTCCAGGTTTGCTTTATGCGGATGACATTGCGTTGCTAACAAGCAAAGTGATGTGCAACATCTGGCTAAGGTCTGTAGACCGGGAGGCGAAAATGTAGGCCTAAAAGTAGCGTTAAAGAACAGCTGGCATGGAATTCAATGAAACAGTGAACAGACGGTACCAATCAGGGCTGGGAAACACCTCGGCTAAAATAATATAAATAGCTTTGTATATGAATAAACGAAGGCCATTGAAAGGCGAAAACACAGGAAAAACCAATAACAGCAAAGGGGAAGAGAAACACGACAATAATGAAGAACAGAGGGCTGTGGGGGTAAAATAGCTACGAGGTGCTCTGGAGTATGTGGAAAAGTGTAATGCTTCCCGGACTTATATTCGAGAATGCGGTTGTTTGCTTGAAGCCTGGGGTACAATCAGGACTTGATGTCAAGGGACTCGCTCAAGGGAAGATTACAAACAATGCTGCGCAGGGTGATACGCCCTGGAAAAGAATTAATGTGAGGGAAGCTCAGATTACACCCTGAGTGCCTGGGTGTGATGGAAAATGTGCTCGGCATGATGGGCATGTTGGGTATGATAGAATTCATCGACCGTATATTGGGCTGATGGTGGGTGCACTAATAGATGGCGGGATGCATACTGGGTGACTTGTCTCAATGGTGGGTATGCTGACAGAATGGTGGGTATGCTGGGTGGATGATGGGATACAAGCTGCATGACCTGTGTAAATGGTGGGTGAATGATGAATATGCTGGTGGAACGATGGTGGAATATGCTGGGTGGATGGTCGGATACATACTGGGATATTGTGTCAATGATCCGTGAATTATGTGCATACTGGGTAAATGGTGGATGAAATAGGTGGATGTTGGGATGCATAGTGGGAGGACAGTGGGTGAACCCGTGCGACAATGAGAACTTATTAGGTGGCTTATGGTGGGTTATGATGTGATGTGATTCATTGACTTCCTAAATAGAATCAGAGTATTACCATTTTTTTGTTATATAAACGTACTTGCAAATGTACATTTCTAACAATTATTCAAGTATTTTGTGATAGCTAATTATTAACAGTTGTACCCTGCTAAAGTTTTGTCTAGAAATGTTTATTAATGTAATGGTTTGAGTATTTCATGTTCCTTTTGTTCGCAATAACATGTCGCTGCTGTGCTACCCTATCTGCGCAGTGCGAGCTGGCCAAGCTATTTCACTTCAGCTTTTGATCCTGCCATTTTTCGTAGGTAGCACGTAAAAAAATAATATTGAGTTCAACTTGAGAAGACTGAATAAAGGAAAAATCAGACATCGACCCGTTAGTACCAATTGCTACAAAGGAAACCCATGCGGGTTCCTCGAAAAAAAAGCCTCATAGTTGAAGAAAAATTTGTCCTGGTCCGGGACTCAAACCCGGAAGCACCGCCTTTCTGGGGCAGCCACTCTACCATCTGAGCTAACCAGGCGGCTACCAGATGGCAGGGCGAAGTCGAATTTTTCGACAACACGGAGCACAGGCAAGAATTTGCCTTTGCTAGCAATTGTAGCAATTGCTACCAACGGGTGGATGTCTGATTTTCTCTTTATATATTATTTCTCTCCACCTTGCGGGTTTCCGCAGAACCACTACATCAAATTTTGAAACTGATGTGATCGTAGAGCATGCTAGACATGTACGTGCTCCTACACTGCACTTGATATGGTAAACTGCACGCCCGTCCGCATTTTGGAAGCACCACAGGCTCTCTCTCAATGGCTGTTGGAAAATAAATTGCATGAATCGGCAAACTGGATATTTTTCTCATATATATTGTTATGTATTTGAGTACAAACGACAAGCATACATGTGAAACAAAAAGAGAGATTACGATACTGAACAAGTTTCGAGATTGACAACACAAAACGCCCAACTATATTTCTAAAAAAAAACTGAAGGATAATGTTCTTTGAGGCAGCCACTATATTACTGTGCACTGTTGCAAAATTCTTCTGCAGCCTGCAGATGATCAGCAATAATTCCATAAATTAGGTTGTTTCTAATGCGTTCTTTCAGTGCTCTCTCTGTACTTCTACATCTGTCTGTGCAATTTCAAGGTGCATCCGGTTGAGAAATACACCAGACTGGTTCGGTGTATTTCGGTGTTTTCTTGTATAAACACGAACACAGCCTGGTGCTACCTGGAATACGCATGAGAGTAGTCTTCTGTCATCGTGTGTGGACACCAAGATGGTGTAGAGCTACCTGGTGTGCACACCACAGTAGTCTAGCATTACTCAATCTGCACATTATTAATACTGATGCGGTGCTTCTCTGGCGCGCATGCCAGTATGTTATGGTGTAAAGTTAGCTTTTGCACAACAACTAGTGCCTCGGTTTATAGTGGTCTTTCCTGGTATGTGTATGATCGTTTTTATTGCTAATTTGGCTGCATTCAAATTAGCATAGCAGATTGATTGACATTTATTTCTTTTAATTATTTCAACATACTCTATCCCGGAAGAACTGTTGCAGGAATGGAGAATTTAGATTACAAATTAAGGAAAGAAATAAAGCAAAAACGAAACACGATGCAATCCAAGACCATTGGCCAAAATATAAAAGATGAATTCAGCAGGTGACAAAGAATGAACGTGACAAGGTGAAGTACTGCACAGTTTTGTAGTGTGTACAAAAACAATATTTAAATTTTCAGTGCAGTGCTGAAAAGGAGACACATTCAGTCAGGATGATGTTAAGTGGATGTAGGACTAGCAGTTGTGATGAAGCTGCTGAACAAAGGAGATTGTGGAGAGGAACCAAGCATGGAAAATTTCATTGATTGAATGCGGCAATAGGAACAGAGAGCGTCAAGCAGAACTTTATTACCACAGAAGACATCGATGACAGGAGCTCAACTGGCGCACATTCTACACACTAACACGAAAGCAATGCGGACGACAAGGGTTCAAGGGTACGAGCGATTAATAATCGTAGATTTGATGCTTTCCGACGGAAATAATTACAACGCGTACGGAAACATCGCACGCGGCACATGTGTACCTCCGAGATCGCGTCAACAATTTCTCATGCCGCAGCAAAGTTTGACGAGAGCATCAAAATAATTGAAACGAAGTTACGGTGGAGGTAGCGTGGGCAGAAGTGCAAGGCGTCGGGGATGGGCTTCAATAAAGCTGAGTGAATTGCAAGTCGTTAAAATTACATCCCAGCGACGGCTTCCTAAGCATAGCGTAACATGATCTCGAAGGACATGCTCTTGCTACCTGCATGTGGTGGAAGCTACTGGAAATTCAAAATGCGTCATAGAATTTATTTCTGCACTAAAGTATAGCGGATAATCTGCGAAGCCATGTGAGATCACGGAATAACCACTACTGCTGAGCTCTTAAACATATGATCAGCTTGAATTTCTTGAAATTATGCGTGAAAGTCTGTATTCACTGAGGTGCAATTATAGGAGTAGTAAGGAGCTTTCTGTAATCGTGCTTTTTTCTGTCTACTTTTAAATATTTTTCTTAAAGTGCTCCTCATCAGGTCTAGCCATATTGAGCAGACATGCGCAGAGCATACACTGCGCGTTAAATATCGTGTCTGCAAAGTATAACATCGCTACGCGCCACGTTAAGGTCTGAAATTTCACACCGAACGCTGTTTTTCATTCTCCTCGCGGCCGCCACAATTCAAGCCGAATGGTGACGTAATCGTGCCCCTGCGTCTACGTAATCGTGTCCGCAGTGTGACGTCGCTCGTGGTGACACGTTACTTCAAGAATTATTCAAGACAACATCTGTTATCTGTGCGATCTGTTGCTTGAATTGACGAATTTGAGTTTGGAGAAATAGTAAAACACACAAACGGAATGTCTGCGTGTTTTGTCTTTTACTTCGCACCGAAGCAACAGAGATGTGCTTCCGCTTCGTCTGCTTGTTCCCACAATTGCCCAGTCACGTGCGCAGGTACCGAAACAATGCCATTTACTACCGTGTTCCAGTGCGCGATCATGCTCGGCGATCTTCTTGTTCTGCCTCAGTATTCGTGTCACACTGAATTATGCCGCTAGTCATGTTTCCTTGTGCACAGAGGGCAAAATCTTGCGCTGTGTGAACGAGGCGACAGCTTGCGTGCGACGCCGTCAGCGGAAGTACGTAGCGCTGAAAAGAAGTGAGGAGCAAAAAGAAATTGAAGGCGGTGCCTTCGCACGCGATCCTCGAGGTCCGGTATGGGAAAACGCAGGGAAGAAATTTCGCTTGCGTAGGCTAGAAGGGGCGAGTTGAGAGAACATCTTGCTTGGAGTGGAGCCGGCCTGCGGAAGTCATGGTTTCCTGGCACTGAAATATTTTTATCTCGGCTATTAATGACTGTGATTTGAAAACTGCGAATGAACCGATTTGAAAACTCTTTGCGCGAGAACGCTCCCTACAGGACATGTAAAAACTTCCAGCGTATGACAAAAGTTTGCTATGGATGATGGTGAGGGGCCCTTAAAGGTATCCCCATTAAGGCAAGTAGCAGTGTAGCCGTTCAGAGTCACTGTACAATTCACTATTTATCACTATATGACTATATAGCATAAACACGAAAGAAGTTGGTGGGTAGTTCAGGCTAGTTAGGTTCTATCATTAAAGTAGCCCGCAATTTCACTCATTGTGCCAAATTGTCTGCTTGCTGTTGCTTTAGGGCTTGGTGGTTACTGCGATGTTGCTCACCAAATAAAATTGATTTCAACAGCACCCCCCAGAACACCTGCTTGCTACTGCTGTAATTTTAATAGTGATAATAAACTGACACGCTGTTATTCTACAACACTCAAGAAATAGTTCTGCTCTTTTGGGTCCTTTTTTTGTATTTGGCCAGCACAATGGGCAATCTTCTATTTATTCTGCTTAGTGTTGTTCTGGTGATAAGGTTCGCCAGGCAGTTAGGAAAATATTTGAGGCATTCTGCATTTGAAAAGCTGCTGATAAGTTGTAAGGCTGCTGATGAATGTGTAAAACTGCATGTGTACGTATATTGTACACAAGTTCTTTCAGGAGGAAAATGTGAGTTGTAATACAAATTCATAGAATCACGATGACCACATTTGTGGCATTAAATAAATATGTACATAAGAATTTCATACCTTCTAATCTATAAAGGACACCTCTTCTCATGCACTGATAATGGGCGATGGCTCACCAATGTCTTATTTGTGTGGTATGCCTCACTAATTTGTGTTGTCAATTTTTCAACATGGGCTAAAATAGATTAACGATTTAATCCCACCTAATGCCTCATCGCGTGAATGCATGGTCAAGTCGGATGAGCATACTGGTCTTGTCAGCGAAGTATGGAGATTTTTTGGCACGCATTTATGAACTGACCAGTGTGCTATGTTTACATTTCACCACACATGGTAGGAATACAGAATATTGCCTCTGACACACAATTGGCGAATTCGATGGTATATTTAAACGAGTGAACCTCATTTGCGGGTTCGCTTTCCTCAATTCACTTTCGACGGTCGTGCATATGCTGCCAACTTGTTTTTGCTGGAAACATGTGTGAACAGCAGTTCGCAGGCGAATCGAGAAAAGCTTCCGGGAACGGGAGATTTTGGTTAAAGGTACCACCCAATATGTCTCGTGCCCGTCATTGGTAGTGCAGTCTATTCCTTTGATCATGTGTATATTTCGCTAAATGTACAGGCGTCGACAAAAGTGGAACACTCCACGCTGATTGCTACTGCAGCGGCGTCGCTCGGCATTTTGGCGAGCTGAAACACGAAACATTGACACGACTCAAGCGACATGCTTGCAGATAATAAAGGGCACCCGTTGGATGCCTCGATCCCAGATGCTGCCTGTAGATGGCGTTGCGATGCAGTTTGCCGTAGAGTTACTGTATATGCTACCACAGGTACCTGTGGTAGCATATACAGTAACTCTAGTTTGCCGTTGCTCCGGCTCCCGCTGCGTGGAGTATACCACTTTTGTCGCCTGCTGTACATGGGGCAGAGGGCCCTGTGAGTCTGCATGTACCTAGGAGAACACTATAATCCACTCAAGGGACAAGTATTCCGTTCCATTTGACGATGCACTGTCCCGACTGGTGTTGCGCGTCAGATTTAGATTGTCTAACAGTTTTGTTCTACTACGGCGACCGATTGATCCACAAAATAGCTGAGGCATTCCACTTTAAATATTTGACATGTCTCACCCAGCGCTCATTAGGATTGCATAACAAAGAGGAATGCTCTCTCAATGACATGGAATAGCAATCACTCCTACTTATACAATCTATTTTTAATGCAAGTGCGGTTCATCATGTTTTTGTACATTTGCATTGCAACTTGTGCCCTTTTTCTAGAAGACCGCTTGTGCAGTACAGGTTCACACGCAATGTAGATAATATTTTTAATCCTTGCATCAAGAGAAATGTTCAATTGATAGTTTTTGTGCCCGGTGGCCTCACTTCTGTTCCTTGTCTCGCATGCAAAGTTCAACATGAACGTGCACCGACTTTCTCAATTAGTTGTCAGTCAGTTTATAAACTCGGAATGTTGTTTTGAGCCAGAACATTCTTGCCATTTATGTCACTTCTGGCCACTATTTTACTACTTCTGGGGCTTTTCATAAAGTATCCTAATATGTAATTTTGCTGAATGCAGAAGTTAGGGCTAGGTGGTGTTAAGTGAACTTGGACTTCAGGACCTTAACAAAATGCCCATGAACACAAACTTACACAGGGTTGATGGGTGTTAGACGTCAACTGAAGTGTTTAATGACTAAAACACCAATGCGCATCGCCTAGAAATCTTCGAAAAGAAGCAGAAGCCACATTTATCACTCAAAAGAATTCCAGTGCCCCTCGAGATATGAATTTACCTTGTCATGAAAGGCCAGGGATGGAGCGCTAACAGCTCGCTACTGTCATCGCAGAAGCCCAGCGTTATAACCACCGCCCACCACCGACAATTGGTAGGTTTCATCTCTTTGGGTTGCACATGTATGAGGTAGCGTACATTGGCATAGATCCGCTAAGGCTGCTGGTTTAGGGGCGGGCGGCGTGATACGTGATTATGCGCTGTTTCAGAATGGGCGTTTGGGGTACTTTCGATGACCACACGAAGCACTCCTCGAATCGTAGCAGCAGTTCGTGTGGCGCCATCCGTTGTTGCTCCGCGAGGATTAATGTCTACGTTGCTGAGTGACGAAGCTACGTCTTAAATGCATGACTAGGGGTTCATTGTATATGAGTAAAGATACGAAGCACTCAGCAACATCTTCTACGGTGTCAGCGAAGGCAATGCCACAGCTGTAAAAGAGCTGTTTGTTCTAACTGGAAATATTTGTCACAAAGAGTAAGGAACATCCCTCACGTAGGTGGTATTATGTTGCCGGCAGAATCACGAAGCGCGCTGCGGTCGCATTCGTTCACACTGTCTGCAGGTCTCTATCACAATGAGGTGACCGTGCGGTATCGGAGGTCCATAGCGGTACTGTACTTCTAGGAGGAAGTATTGGGAGCGTTGGTGAAGCAAAAAGTAGCTGGTGAGAGATATGCTATCAGGAATGTGCACCTGACCCTTCGGTTCGTACCCGAAGGTTACGGTCTTTAGTTTTCCTAGCAAATGTTTTGCGAGCGACGCTGAGCTGCCACAAAAAAGATCCAAGGCGTTGCGTACAATCACTAGGACTGCCGTCGCGGGGACCTACACATGTCCTGCACTGATAGTTACTATTCTATCACTCTGTCTGTCGCCAGACCTCGGTCTCGCTGACTCAATGAACAAACCGTGAACTTCGAACTGGCGGTGTGAACTTTCACAATTTACATGTGTGGCTTAACGGCAGTGATGGCAGAGGGGCCACCCGTCACGTGTACTCCAAGCGTCTACCGGAGGGGTTATTCTGTAAGTGTCCCCCTAGTGGACTGTCCATTTCGGCCGGTGCTGATCGGATGCAGCTGCACGAGAGAGGAGGAGACGAGAGGCCCCGGCCAATAAACAGCGGCCGAACTGGACAGTCCACTAGGTGGACTCTTACAGAATACCCCCCCCCCCCCCAGCCATCCTTTCTTAGTGGTTTTGGCGTTGCGTTACGAAGCACGGGATCCCGGAATGAGATCCCAGCGGCAGCGACCGCATTCTTCTATGGGCGAAATGCAAGAACACCTGCGCTAAAAGCGTCATGTATCGTGCGTTGGATGCATGGTAAAGAATCCGCAGGTGAGTGCAATTAGTCTGTGTTCTCTCACTACGGTGTGCCTCATAAAAAATATCTTGCTTTTTCCATGTAAATCTCCAAAATTTCATAATAATGCCAGACATCTCATTTCTTCAACAGCGGGCGCCAAAGCTCTTCCCGTTTTATTGACTGCAATGATAAAAGCTTAGCCGGACGCGTACTGAGGGCTAATCGCGTGATAGCCGAAACGGAATGTAGTACAGGTTCCACGCAGGATACCGGCTCGAGCTGTGGAGGACGGTAAGGGTGCGCGTCACTGGAAAGCGAGACTTGCAAAACTCGCTGTATTTAGTTTCGGATGAGGCTGAATATGGCAGTAAAGTCATCACAGCTGGTCACGCACCACTGAGCGGATGTGTTCACTAAGCGAGTCGATATTGCTTCCGGCAGCTCCACTCGCGTTCATCATCGCAGCGATACTGAATGGCCGGTCGTGGAAAACAGACCGCTGCTGCAGTTTTTTTTCCAGACATCTAGTTTCGCCATACTCGGCCACATTGTCTTGGGTGACTTCGGACGAGGCCTGGAAACCGACGTTTATTAACCCCTCGCATGAGGTGGCGGAGGTTCAACCCTGTTGGGTTGAGCTCGAAGAACTACGGGCGCCATGCTCTCAAGGTACGCTGTAACACATTCTTTCGCCATTCAGATCCGTGAATGAATGGTCCACTCGCTTCGTTCGCGGCTATAAGCTTTGGTGTAGCTCTCACTCAGGTGAAGCCAGAGCTTGCTCGATGATACTAACAACTCTTGGAGTTCTCCTACCAGGTGCATGGGCCATCTTTAGGGCGAATTACAAATTGTTCAGCTTGGTTGCGTCGTTCCATTTATTGAGCGTGGCAATGCGTTCCAACTGAGCCACCCAGTTCTTTATGTCCTGGAACGTGGAACCATGGAGCACTTTCGAAATTCGTGGATTCTACAACATGTAATGTGTTGATGCGGCACCTTACATGGCACTTTGTGTTGTAGCCGACGCAGCATCGGAAGCTCTGAGCTAGGACGACAATCCTAAACTATTTCTACTGGCCCGGTGAACAGTTGTCATCGGTATTGGGCTTCTGTTTCCACCACCAAGAGGTATTTGGAACTTCAGGTGGAGCTAGCCAATACCTCAACCTTATTACGCACTGCAAAATGTACCATAAAAATCGCCCCACCAACCGAAAGCGATCACAAGATTTAAGTGGTTGAAAAGCACCCAACGACTTCGTACGCTGACTTCAAAAAGTATTCAAAAATATTTGAGGCATCAGAATTGTGGCATGCATTCCTTTACTTGTGACACCGTCGTCTCATTATTCAGAGAAGTCTTCAAGACTCCCTTAAAGTTGTTACATCAGCATACAGCACCGGCTTCATCCCCTTTGCGAAATAATGCAATGTAAAGGCAACTGTAATCTACTACGCTTTTATTAAACCCATGTTCACAGAGCGTTCTACAAAAATTGAGCTTCATAAATGTGTCGCTCAGTTAAATCACGAGCTTGCCTTACCAAGGCATTCTGTTACATTGTATTTATCGTAAATTATTTTTCCCTTGGCACAGAAAACATCGAACACGAACATGCAGCAGTCCGGGATGTGGCTCGCGTAACGTTGTTCCACCCAGAGCTCACACCCTGAAAAGAGAAAGAGTCCATAAATGATCGTCGTAAGCATTTCTACAGAAATCGATGTATTCGCCATGAATTTAAGCTTCAATATAACTTTTTCCCGAATGTCATACAACTGAAATTCTACGTCATCTGCAAAACAAATACAGGCATTGATCTATTTGTGTAAACATATATATATATATATATATATATATATATATATATATCAAGCAACACATTATGTAACATGTCCTATTTTTTTGCTCATTGCCTTTTGTCTTTCTCCTTTTTCAATTACCCAGCGATATCGCGTTTGTAGAGCGCTATTCCAGAAGCAGGAGTACTATTCTAATCTATAGATAATAACCACTGCTTATCTTAGCTCGGGTACTTTTAAAATCAGCGAGAAAACACGCACTTATACCATGCATATTCAACAAACAATTGCGCGTTTTTTACAAAATGTAAGCGCCTTATAACTGCATACCATTTTCTTGATGAGGCACGAAGAACACAGCGCACGTTTTTCCATCAGAAAAGATGAGTGTGTCTGTTAGGTTTTTGTGGCCTGAAAAAATACGAAAACAAAATATAACTGTAAGTAAAGTGGTATCTAATTTAAAAGCTTGCCAAATAAAAACAAAATGCTTTAGCTTGATTCATTTTCATGGGGACAATACTATTTGAGTTTTCTATGCAAGGAAACGTTAAAAGCACGAAGAGCGGTATATAGGAGTAATTTTGTGTCCTTGCTTGTGAACGTCTCATTTCCCTTCCGGAATTATTCAATACCGATATATTCACAGACATGGAAGAGCATCTAGTACTGGGAATATCAATTTTAATAGGTTTTGAGAAAAAAACGATGTTCTCCTTGTGCAAATTATACATATAGGACGTGTTACCTATAAGTTCATTAAAAAGAGTCAAGAGCTAGCACACCCAATTCATTTTTCATGTGTGATAGTAAAGGATTAGTTCTGCTGCTGTCTTATGGAGAAGTTGCATGTACTTACCATAACCTAGGTAATGAATTGCGTTTGTTGTGTTGTAGCCATCGGTGGATACGGCCTGCACTGTTTCTGTCACATTGTAACTGCGAATAACAAATATAATGCAGATGTTTGTGTGGCAGAAGAAGAGCGGCTCAATAGTTCATGGCGCAAAGTAGTTAAAAGGTACATAGCAATATGGTACAATATCGTACAATATAATGGTACAATAGCAAATATATGGCCACCCCAAGCGAAATTTATTCAGCTGTCGTTGGCATCGGCGCAAGGTTTCGAACATATTTAAGTACATGTATGTTATATGCCACTGCCTGCTATAATACATGCGCTGTGTGCGTGTTATATTACCCCACCATTCTATCGCTATGCTGCTCATACCAGGTGTAACATTCTTGTCAACACCATTCCTCAATGTTTCAGAATGGTAGCCCATAGTCAAATATCATGAAACAATACACCGCCAGCGCATGCCTTTGATCTAATATCTTCCCAGAGTTTAATATATAAAGTGCACAACAATAACTAAACTCAACGAATCAAATGATGCATATTCATTGGCGTGGCAGTACAATAACTGGGGGTCAACCTTCGACCAAGGCTTGAAACTTATTCGATAGGGAAAAGGGATTATGTATTTACTAAGAAAGATGCAGGCTGTTATTAATGAACGTGAATGAATTTGTCGGAAGCCTCTATTCAAACAGAGGGCCCCTAGCTCAATTGCCCGTTCTTACTTAGCTCACGTTTAATTAACACTGCCAAACGGTTACGAGTTTTACGCTAGCGTTCCTACACAATACTATCGCAATCATTGCTTCGCCGGTATACAGAAATGGTGATTATCAACAAAAGCAATTGCAAACTCGCATGAAATTGCGTTGTATAAAACAAAGTCAAATATCGTATGCTAACTGTAGGCGTTCATCACGTTAACAGGTTCACAGATATTGAATTTTACAATATCGCAATTCTAGCATTGGGGAGTTCGACAAACAAATGGCGCAATCGTAGTCTAAGGACCTTAAAGAAGATAGGTAGTTGAATAGGCCATATTTACGCTCGTATTCCTATTCGGTTTCACATTCACCACGTGTCAAATCGTAGTTTTTATTGCAGGGGTGGTTTTTCCCGAGGTCCCTGCTTAAGTCGGTTCCCCAAAATTGACTCTCAAGCCAGGTTTGGCTCAACACACCCCAGCACGCATGCAATATATCGTTGTATACGTATTCTCAGAAGTACTCGTAACACTCATGCATTTGTGAGTGTCGCCGGCTCTGTTACCTAAGCGATTCCGCGACGATACAAGAAACGCCTACTCAACGCCTGCATTGCGAGAAATATGCGTATTTTATTGCGATATTTATTAGATAAACAGTATATAATGTTTGGGACTTTCGGACGCTGAAATAAAATAACTAACTTTTCAGTTGTAACTTTTCTTATTCAAAGTGGCGCGTTCATCACAATGCTCCCATTAAACACTTTATTTCCATGTGTTGTCGCATGACAGCTTTGCTTTCTCCACAGGTGTTCATGCTGAAGTCCGTGGAGTGCTTGTGTAGCCTGTCTCCACCAAAATATATTTTATTGCCATGCGATTCAAGTTGTCGATGTCTACTCTACTTCCAAGGGTAATATGTATGTTGGCTTCTTATATTTGACTCATTGGTAGCGCCATCTTCCATAACAAAGCGTTCTTCATAAATGGAATAGTTTAAATAGTTTTTTCTCTAAGTATTTTTTACTATTTTCTTCACTATGACTGTCCATGTGTTTGTGTTTTGTTCAAATACAAGCTAATATGTCAGAAGTGG
Source organism: Dermacentor albipictus (assembly GCF_038994185.2). Lineage (NCBI taxonomy): Eukaryota > Metazoa > Arthropoda > Arachnida > Ixodida > Ixodidae > Dermacentor > Dermacentor albipictus. Next base: position 43,600,613 of record NC_091830.1, read on the forward strand.
GCCAATTGCTTTCTAACGACACTGCTAGGCTTGCTTGAGTGGCATCGTTAAGGATAAACTACTCCGACTAGTGAAAACCAAACAATCCTTGCTCATCAAAATTGAAATTTTGCTGAAAAAAACTGAAATTGAGGACGAAAATTCTGCATTGAATAATATCCCTATGTATTGCTGATTACGCACACTATATTAAAACATGGAGCTCTGCATAGCTAAGTTCTCTTTTTTGACGAAGTAAGACAAAGGACTTCCTGAACCACAAAGCTTATGCGGAAAACTGGCCGTTATTAGGAGGGCAGTAATAAGGGTCGAATGCTGGAGACTATGCTGGCCATAGCATGTATCGCACGTATTGTTTCCGTCGATTTAGGAATCGCTGGCCTCCTGAACCCCTGCGTTCAGCGAGAGCAGGGGGAAAGTAAACATGTCCGCAATAGAGCTTAGTAAGAGGCGATTGGAACATTTATGGAAGAAAATAACGGAAACGACAAAAATATCGGCGTACAAAAACAAAGTTCACAATAGGGGTTCAAAAACTTTGGTTTGGGGAATTCATCATGGTTTTTATTCCTATTAGTTTTTTTTATTTTTTAACATAGGTATTACATTGTGCAATTAAGTAGTAAGAATTTCCTGGCACAACCAAACACCCCGTTCCAAAGGGGATGCTCATAACATCCATTCATCCATCTAGCAATCTCTGTGAGACCATAAGCAGCGTTCTTTAGATTTTGGACGAACTCTTCGGGATATAGTTTACTTAATTGTACCAAACAACTTTAGCTTGCACGATAAATAAGGTGAGAAATTCTATATTCCCATGTATAATATTGCATGCTCATATGAGCTGCTTTAGGTGTTTGCGGCGAGGGGGCGCTTGTAACTGCTGTTTACAGCAAATGAGTGAGACGTATGAAATACTTATTGGGGCATGCGCTTGATATTTAATACGTCCAGCCTTATCAAACGCTGGATTCTTGTGACCTGTTACATCAACGTGCATAACATATGCGAGAGAATATTCTTTCGCTCATTCAAGGTTTGCGCTGAATCTTTCACTCATATAATGTTTTTCTAGCTTTACCAGCACCTTTTTTGTGTGTTTACATTTTGCTGCTTACTTTAGGCGCTTCATGCACTTTGCAAAGGTTCAATTACGAATCGCTATGTGATCTTGTAGCCCTTTCTCGCGCATCACATATTGAAAAATGTGTCGCTTTTAGTTTTGAAAGTGACACAATAGCTGAAGTCATTCCAAGACACAGGCAAAGACGCCTTACTATGAGTAGAGGAAGTAAATAACATGTTGTTTTCAAATGCACAATATTGATTGTAAAGGGAAAGAATTCCAGAGAAGCTATTGCCCGGTTGATGCAGAATCTACTTCCTCAGCAAGGCAGTTGCGGTACTGCACCATTTAACTACTGCGGCGTCATCCCACTGCATACTTTCTGGTGTATTGCTATGTGCGGAAAATCATCTTTGACATTTGAAATAGCGCCACTCACGGAGAAGGCGTCGGATGAGAAACAACACTTCAGCTGCAGTTATGACGCTGTACGATAGCTTTGGAAAAGACATTCTCTTATGCACCTTTAGTGTTTACAGACTATATCCGAGGCCTGTAATATGATATGAGTAGGAATAACAAGACGATCTGAGTTGCTAAATTTTTTTTGTAGTCAGAACAGTTAGCGCATTTATAATGCGAGAATATGTAACATGTTGGAGAGAATGATGGCACCGCGGTTGCCTAAATGGTTAATGGTTTCTTTTAGCTTTGGCTTATTCCTCGATCATTTAAATATAAATTGAGAAATATTTATTGGAGTGTTTTTATTCTTTTCATTGCCGGTTTTGTGTCGTAGCTGTTACTATCAGGAACACAAGCACCTCAACTCCGCGCAGAACACAGCACATAATTTAGTTGTGTAAGAGTATTACAGTGTCAATTCAATAAAACTGTCTCTCTTCAATGGAATAAGTCTTATCTGTCATTACGGCCCTGCTCTGGTACAATACTTACTACGTATGAATTAGTAGATTATTTCTTTCACTTTTAAGACATAAGATATGAAGATCTTAAGGCGTGCCGGAGTTTTCCAAGCATTTTTCCTCTTCCATCTTCATTGAAAGTAGCACCTGTTAAGAACCTTGGCTATCATCGTAACTTTACAACATCTGTTAAGTTTTCGCCACGTTACAAGCCATAGCTGCAATGTGGCCAGTTCAACAATATTTGAAGAATTTTTAGTGGTACCTATCATTGACAGACTCTGCAATGGGGCCTTGTTTTTTTCTAATTTAATGTTCATGAGTGCCGCATTGTATAAGAAAAATAAATCTTCGAGATAAGCTTTCCTTGCTGCACTGCCAGATAAGTAATATTCTGAATATTCCTAAAGAAGTCTACAAGAAGGAAACACGTCAGCTGTTTTGATAAATTGCGAGGAGCGTAAGAAATGAAGTGTTTTAAGCTAGGGAATGCTGACTTTGAAGACATAGGTTAGGGCATGGCTCGATTTAAAACGACTTGTGTAATGACACCTTGCTAAGCATCCTATAGCAATACACATTGCTAAGGGGTACTTGCCGAGAAAATACCCACTGTAAACATCTTTAGCAAAGTATATAAATAGGATGGACAATGACGCCAAACACCCTTTTACTTAAACTTTATTACTACATATAACGCCTCAGTGATTTCGGCTAATCGACTGAAACGTTTATATACTCACTATGCATCACACTTGCTAGACGCATTTCTGAACGTGAAAACAAATGTAACTGTTTTAGCTGTCACATTCACGTCTGTTCCATTCACGCTCAGGCACATGAATTGTTCACCCCAGGATCCTGTGTCATTTTCATATGTGGTCCTCGCGAGTACATGAGTCCCGTTGCTTTCTTGTCCAACGCTCTGAAAATCGTAGTAACAGCACAAAAGGGTAATTGAAATGACAGACTTGTATCTTGCTTAATATTTCTAAAAAATATTGACTGCCGACTGCTGAATCGTTTTGCATAACTTACAAACTAATTCATGCTCTAGTACGTCTCCACATATCCATATAGTCTTCTGGGAGATGTTAAATAATTAATAGGCCCCGATACTTTGTTGCTGCTCTACCAAATTTATTTCACTTTGTGCGTTTGGAACACTGATTACTCAACGACGAAGGAGACGCTCCATAAAAAAAATATGCCCTTCTCGGCATTCTCACATAGAGAGCTAAAACACGACCAATTTCCAAAAAAAAAACAAATTTACTTGATACTCAAATCCATACTATGTGAAATGCCTCGGTAAAAGAGTTTTGATACCATATCACTTATCAGCAGGCTCTAGTTAAGCGAAAAATTTTAGCGTTCAAACGTGTTGCACGAATCGCAAATGAAATGCACGTAATTTTTGCTGAGAAGAGTTAACAATGGAGTTAGAACATCAGGGGCGCTATAAGGTAAACCTATTCCAAACTTTTCTATTCCAATATTGCAATCAGCCTTGCGCGAACGGTTAAAAATTTTTTGAACCATGGATAGAAGGACATGTCTCAGATTCGGGGAGATAAAGCCGGAAGTCTTTAAATTGGGTTACTGTGGTACTCCGCAGGGATCCGTACTCTCACTAATGTTATTCAATCTGGCGATGTCGAAGTTGCCTAATACACTGGACACTGTCCAGGATATTGGCTATTCTATGTACGCGGATGACATTACTATACGGAGTGTCGGTGGTAGTGATGGAGAGCTTGAGGCTAGGCTGCAGAAAGTGGTAACGCTTACGGAGCAGTATCTGGGTCTCATGGGGCTCAAGTGCTCCACTAAAAAGTCGGAGTTGTTGATCTTCAAATCTAAGAAGCTAGGTCGTAGGCCGAAGGGTTGGGTACTGGAAGTTGAGCCTTGCATTAGAATTCATACTAGGGAAGGGTCGGTGATACCCAAAGTTGAAGCAATCAGCGTCCTAGGTTTTTTGCTTGAAGCGAACGGATCGAACATTAGAACCATTCAGCGTATTACTAAGAAGACGCAGGAGGCCATTAGATTTATAAGAAGGATCTCTAATACGCATTGGGGTTTAGGAAAAGAATGTGTGATGCGCTTAGTTCGCGCATTTAATATTTTTCATTTCGCGTATGTGGCAGCTATGCTAAATTGGAATAGGGGGGAGAAAAATAAATGGGAAGCATTAATCACAAAAGCCGTCAAGGCTGCCCTTGGTCTGCCTATGACTACGTCAAACGATATGTTGTTACGACTGGGTTTGCATAATACTTTAAATGAAATTGTCGAGGCTCAGCGTACTGCACAGAGGGAGCGTTTGCTAGGTAATTTTAGAGTCAGTTGAAGAATGGGTGGCCGTGTCGCACGACAGACGCCCCTACACGAGTTGAACGTGAATCTTAGGGCAAATATCATGTTTCGTCCATTTCCGCGAAATGTGCACCCCGTGCACAAAGTAGGGAGGCGCGTAGCGAGAGCTAGCGCTTTGTTGCGAGAGGCAAAGGATCAGGAGGAGGTGTCTGCATTTCTCGACGGCGCATGGATTAATGGTAAAAATGCTTATTTGATGGTGGTGGTAGATGGCAAAGGGAGAGTTAGAAATGCCGCTTCCATTTACACCAAAAACCTGGGGGTTGCCGAACAAGTGGCTATTGCTCTAGCACTAATTGATTCAAAAGTTCTGGTGTTTAGTGACTCGCGATTTGCGATTGAAGCCTTCTCGAGAGGACTTGTTGTGGAACCGGCTAACAGACTGCTGCAGGGTAGGGATATCACTTCGCATACAGTTACTTGGTTTCCGGCGCACATGGGGATAGTTGAGGCAGCCCCTCAACCTCAACGAGGGGGCCCACAGAGAGGCACGAGTATTAGTGCGCCATGTACTCCCTGAAGGGGCTGGATCTACCGCTCCTGAGTACAGGGACCAACTGTTAGCCTACAACGAAATCACCAATCACAATTACTAAGGGCGCAGGGCATTCCCTCAGCCGCATTCTAAATTAGATAGGCCACAGGCGGTTACATTAAGGCTTCTGCAGACACGAACAGACCCTAACCCGGTCATCATGAACAAAGTTAATCCGGACTGTGGGGTTTCAGTCTTTTGTAGTAAGTGTGGGGTTTTGCTCGATTTAGAACACATGCTCTGGCGCTGCTTGGCGTTGGCCGGTGCTGGTTCTCGAGGGGAACAGTGGTGGCAGCGGATGCTGCACAGTGAAGTGCTGGCGGACCAACTCAGGGCTGTCTTAAGGGCCCGTGTGACGGCAAATGGGCCCTGCCTCTCTGTACCAACGTGGGAGCGGTCCGCATCAGTCCCAGGCTGATCACTCAGGACCTAAATAAAGTTCTTCATACCGTACCACACCGCCACTTCGCCTGTCTGTCACCCGACGTCACGAAGACAGCGATAGCTCCCCATCCAATATGACGCGTGCACAACGCACTGATTATGCATGACTGGACCGAACAAAAGAAATCTTGTTTTTCCTGCTTCGACGGTCTTCCACCATTAGATCACGGCTATTGGTCAATTGATTTTGGGCTGCACCCACTTCAACTGCCTGTATCGCGTCGTTACGAAACCGGGAAAAGTCACTACGTAAAGTGACGTGTACGCGTTAAAGGTACATTAATATGGCGAAAAAGACTGAATATTGTCCTGAATAGCCGCAAGCGACCCCGTTACGAAAGGAATAAAAGATGGCTGCCACCGATCGATGAGGCACTCGCTACTCGCATCTGCAGATCTTGAGCTTATGTGCGTACAATAAACCTTTTGGCGTTGAAGTGTAACATTTCCGAGCACTCTCAGCATGTTGAAGACCTCGCTATGCCAAGTCTCTATTGCCAAGGATCCGTTTTAGCGGAATCCTTAACCTACCGTTGCATGCCACCGCTATTTTCGACCACCACCTCAAACAAAGTAAGGGAAAGCGGACCACTCAAAGACGCCGACCACACCCTCTTCATCCGGTCATCAATTTTCAGTGCATTGGTTAGGCCTTATCGAATACCCCTTGACTTCAGCGTGCTCTGCGCCTCTTTTCAGCCAGTTAGATAAGACTGTCCGCTTAGTGTAGGCAATGTTATTCGCTTTAAAGCAAGCAAAAGTGACCGCCTATAAACTAGGAGAGCGGTTGATTCGTCAGTTCAGACAACCCTGCGGGTGACAGCCCGGTAATGGGGTTGGCGGTTACGCAAATTTCAGGTAAGGATGTGAGAAGAAAAACATATTGGAATGGTTTTACGTTACAGGGCCCCAATATTTAAACTCGCAGCACTGTGACAGCGTTTACGTAACGTTTTCAACAAACACTTTGAAAGCATCATTTATCGATTTGCTAGTGACATAACAAACGCGCTCTAACAACCCAGAAGGACGCTGAAAAAAAAGTGTTCAAATATTGTAATAGGAAGAACTAGGGTAATTTATGTGGAATGCATTTTTTATATCCGCATGCGGATACCAAAAATGAAGCCTTCTTTAGCATGACAAATGCACAATTAGACAATATGTTTTACGTTTTCGTGAATAAATTGAAACCACTCACTTTCCATACATCTTGATATCTTCCAAGCAATGTTTCATTTTGCCAAAGAGGCTTGCTTTCCGCTGCATTGCTGCTGTCACTTGAAGCGACAGCTGCGCAAACGAGAGAAAGCAAGAGTGCTACCTGCATCGTGAACTCGCTGCAAAGGCAGATCTAGTGAACCAGGCAATCCTGCCTCCAATCTATAGGTGGAGGTGCTTGAGTGACACAAAACTTCACCAGCCATGAACGACGTCACGACATGCGTCAACGAATATCTCCTGATAATTCATAGGTTCATACCAGCTGTAACCTTAGAACAGAAGTTCAGTGATCTAGGAAATTTAAAGCGGAGAAGTTGATATTTAGACATCGATCTGAATTATGCACATGCAGCTCTCCTTTCGTTCGACGCACACTACTGTGAAAACGATTGACGTAGGGCACAGCGTGTTAGTCGCTGTATTTTTTACCTTGGCACATTCCATCAAGTTTGAAGCAAAAGATATCTTAGTTTTCATACCTTACCATGTTTTTCAACAGGTAAACTTTTTGCCCGCACTAGTGGCTCACTGGTTTTGGCACCCACCTGTTGAGAAAGAAATCCTCGTGCAGAGTGCGCATTACGATGATGGCGAAAGAAAAAGACACATGCGAGAGTAGTCATGCGTTTTGACCGAGATGCAGGATCACAAACTGAAGGGGCCCAAAAAATCTGAGAGCTTATGCTGGAACCGCTGCAATCATAGGGCGTGTGTGGCACTATAACTAGAATCCGAGAAACATGATTTAGTCAGACTTGCCAAAGAATTAAAGATATTCCTCTCTTTCGAAAATATGAAGGATCTGACTTGGCTAGACGGTGCCATGAGTAAATTATCGGACCGTATTTTGAGTGCAAAAGAAAAATTTGGCGTTTGTCCGAGTCATCTAATTAAAGTCATGGTTCACATTTAGAAAGCGTGTGTGGCTAACACGGGCAAAGCTGCCTAAAAGAGGGCTACGAGCAACAACGATTAAACCAATGGTGTTTTGACAATGCTCACTCAAACTAGCAGAGCCGACACCGATTTCGGCCTGCCGACTGTCAATGACACCGTTTTTTCCTTGCCGTCGACGCCACTGTCACTATGCTAACGCCGACATTCTGCCGATGGTCGGTGGAGAGCTCAGCTTCGGTGCAGTGTCACAGAGGCGCCGACACAAAGGTTAAAAAACGCTCTCGCCGATAGTCGCTAGACCGAAATTGGTGTCGGGTCGGACTAGTGTCATTGAGCCTTTAGGGGGCGCCTTGTGCTTACTGGTCAATTTTTCTTCCAATAGTGATTGATTAGCTAGCTGTTCAGAAGTAACTTCATCCATTTATAATTAAATGCATAAATTTTTCAGCTTCACTGTGAATGTTTTCATCGCATTTCAAAACGATATACTCAACAATTTTCAGCTCACTACATTTTCTTCACTTATTTGTTCAACGTGTGGACGCTATGGGGAAAATGTCTGAAACATAAATGCCAACTGAACACGTAACCACAAGTTTCGAGGACGCGAGTGTAGAGCTCAAAACATGTTTTAAAAGGTCTTAGTTTTGCCCGAAAGTTGAAGCACCGATTGCGATAGCAAATTGGCAGATAGCTATGAGAAGGAAGGGTGGTAGTTTTATTGGCCGTATGTACTTGTGAACGTTCGCCTACTAACTATATTAACAAACACACTGTCACGCACGCACAGGTAAACATAAGCACATCTCACTCGATGACCAGGGAAACTCGATGTCAAAACTCTGAGTGAAGAACCGTGGCAGCAGCAGCCAGCGAACTCAAGTTCGTACATTTCTCGCTTCGATGCGAACATAAAGTCGAAACCACCGCGCATGCCAAAGTACCATCAGTGTGTGCACTCTCCAAAGATCGCAGATCGCTTTGAAGACAAAGCCCTGGCGGGCGGGCACATTGGCCACATCGCAGTTCGGTTTCAAGATACGGTGCTTATATGGCCTCGCTGTAACCAGTAGCCCCCAGAAAAGAACGCACCCCCTGCGCCACCCACTACCTAATGTCACCCCGTGTATCGTTCGCGAAAACTGAAGGTGCGTTCCTCCCCGTATTTCCTGCTCGCGCACCTAAGATGGAGCCATGTTACCCAGCTCACCCCAGCACACTTTTCCTTACAATAGGGCCCACGGTGACGATTTTATCGACCCTGGAGTTTATACGGAACCTTGCGGCGAAGCCGACGGCGACAGCAGAAATGCGCCTTGATTGTCCATGTAATTGTATCACAATAATAATGACTTATTGCTTATGGCTCAATGGCTTATGTGGTCACCATTAAAAACATCTATCTTTTTGCCACTCCTACAGGGAAACAGCTGCGTCACTGCGGTTATTTGTTTCTTTTTATTGCGATAGCATTTGTCTGGATACTTCACGCGCATTTCTGCAGTCGCGTTGACAGCACATCGAGGTTTCGTATGAATTACAACGGCGATAAAATCGTCACCACGTGGCGTATGCTGTATGTTCGCGTGAAAGCGTGTGAGGATGAGCCGACGATGACGGCTGATTCTCGCTTACGCAAAAGAGCGAAGTGGGAAGGAAGCTCACCGCTTTCCACTGTGCGTCCCTTCCACGGCTTAGTTTACATTGATGCGAGACGCAGCGCCCAGGTCAATTCGCTCGCTGCTGCTGCCGCATTTCCTCACTCCAACATATTTACAGCGAAGTTCCGCGGTCACACGGTGAGATATGTTCATATTTGCTTCTGGGCGCCTGACACCATACTTGTTAATTTAGTAAACATGCGTATGTTCACAAATGTATAGGCCAATAAATCTAGTACACTTCGTTTGCTCGCTGTCCACGAATTTGCTACGGGTGAATCTGCGATTTTCTTTTTTCGATTAACTTCAGTCCGATTCATCGTCTCATCCAAAGCCTTTGGGATATGTTCTAGCAAGCAGCATGACGTGGCTGCTTGTTCCGCGAACGGCAGCCAGCAGCTGCCCCATGGCCTTTCAGGAATTTCCGCGCTCGTCATGCCGGGCATTGGTGATAACCTTTTGAGACCTTTCGGTGACCACCGCAACGGAATGTGCGAGACGTGCTGGCTTGTATTCCCCTCACATTTATTTTTGCGTTTTCCACCGCAATACTAAGACCCGGAAAAAATAACTGAAAAAATAAGTTGCGACCTGGAAGCAGCTGAATATTATGTTTCAAATGAGTCACACCATTCGACATTCTAGCTTACAGATTTATGAAATCATTTATTGTTTCGCAAAATATTTATGACTCATTACTTGATCACTGATAACACAAAAATTCACCAGTGTGCGCAAGGTGGCTGATAATAAAACCCGCTTAGTCTCAACGTCGTATCTGGTAGTTGGGACACACACGACTGGTGGAATACACGTTATTTGTTCACAGTCAAAGGCGATATCGACGGAGCCACCGAGGTGGGTAAGAGTATATTACTTTGCTGTTAAGTTCCCCCTTGCACACAGCAATTACGTATATGAGCTTACCTTTGCTAATATTTTGTTCTATAAGTTGATACAGTTTTATTCATTAAAGGCATGACACTTGATCAATTTGTTCAATAGTAAACCTAAATATCCTGACAAAGAAGTTTCTCACCCTGAAGATTACCCTGCGACCCCAAGGTTACCGAACCATAATTAGAAACGGAAAACAAATAACAAGATTTTAAAGAGAATGTGATTAGAATACCTTCAAATAGGGAATTAGAACCATGTCTAATAAAAGCAGAAGATAGGGTATTCCTTCGACCAAATTCCTGGGAATACATGGTCACATAAAGATATACATTTGCTTTCAATAATTCTAACCTACTCAGACGTGAGAAGTGAGCGTGTTAAATTTGGTCCGCTTCCTTATTATTCAGTAAAATGAATTCGTGTGTCTTATAGAAGCCAGTGGAAATAATAAAGGAAGTAAAGCCAGGACTTAATTATCTGAACCACTGTTTGCCTATTCTACACAAATAGAAAATATTTTAATGTCCTAATAGTTATCTTGTTATCTTGCAAATTCTTACCTAAATGGTTTATTTACTCCCCCGCATCGTTTCTTAACATCAATTAAGAGCTCTCCACGCATACTGTGTTTCACATGGACGCCATCTACGCATTTAGAGAAAAAGAGTATTCGAACCCTATTGGAAAATCCTATTTAAATTCAAACTGGGTTATACAGGTTTAAACTGGTTCTAACAGGGACCTGTTTAGCAACAAACAGGTATAAACAGGACCAGTTTACACATGAACAGGTTTGAACGGGGTCCCGTTTGGCATGCATACAGGTATAAACTGGACCAGTTTACACACGAACAGGTCTGAACGGGGTCCCGTTTGGCATGCAGAGAGGTATAAACAGGACCAGTTCACACACGAACAGGTCTGAACGGGGTCCCGTTTGGCATGCAAGCAGGTATAGGCATGACCAGTTCACGCAGAAATGGGTCTTAACAGGGGCCCTGTTTGCAACTAAACTGGCTTATACTGGACGCAGTGGCACCATATAGGGTCGCCTGTTTGTCACAAAAGCTGGTTTAATCTGGAGCTTTGTGGCAACTATACTGGATGGCATCATGCATACCAGTTTAATGCTTGAATATAACTGGGGAGGAGCTTTTTTATTGTTCGACATCCTGACAATTTAACCCCTAGTGCTAAATTGGGCCATTATCAAGCTCTACAAAAATTGCGTGAACACCTCGGAACGTTCACAGACCAAACTGCGATATGCTAGCTGCGAATTTCAAACCGATTCCCGGTCCTGCCCAGTTGAAAAAGACAACAGGAATTCCTGCTGCAAATACAGAAATTTCTGTTGTACGACAGAAGTTCCTAACGTTTCTGTAGCTGCGACAGACATTTCTGACGTTACGACAGCAATTCTGACGTCGCAACAGAAACATTCGGTCGCGACGGCCAAGAGTTCTGAAGTCGCAACAGAAGCACTTTCCATCGCGGCCCTTTAAAATGTCAGCTTCGCATCGGTGGTGTACACTGTACTTTTCTCTTGCGCGGTATTCAATCGTGCTTCTCTGAAGCCGGCAATACTGATAGCACCGACACCGGTATTAAAGCCGACGTGGCCAATTGTTATAATTGTGCCGTGACGACGCGGCACCAGCAACGCGCTACCGGCCTCCTCAAAATCGGCCGCTGATCAAAATCATACCATCTGCGGGAATGGCTGCGTATCCGCTTTGTTTTATTTGGTAAGATGGGGCACACAGTCCTGTGGACTTACATGTGCGGTTACACTGACACATTAGTTAATTTCCCAGAAATATTACACAAGCTTATGCGAAGCGGAAAAGAAGTTTTGGATTGTTCCACAAAGTTGCGTGAAAAGCTTTCTCGCTCGGGTCTCATTAATCTGGTACAGCGCTGCCGTGAGAAGCCAGTATACTGCCCGGATCAAGACTCACCCACGAGTGTTTATGTAGCTATTTTGCATTGAACACACGAATTATATGCGAGCTCAAATGAGTAAAGTGCAAGAGACAACTGTCGAAATTAGCAGTAACAACCTTCAGTGTCCCCGGTCACCGTTGTCTATTTCTGAATTTCTTATTAAATATGGATATCGTTACAGCAAAATTGATGTTCTAGCATTCCACGATGTACCTGTCGATGGTAACAACACTTTTGCGCATATAGAGATGCGGCAGTTGACACGGTGAAGTGAAAGCGCATCTTGGCTTTTAAAATGTAAATGTAAACAGCAAGCCAGAGAGAGATTTATATTGCTTGCCTAGAGGGAATGTGGCCGTGTTCGGCGTGGTGCGGTGGTAAGATGCTTGTCTCGGAATCGTGAGGTCCGCAGTTCAAATCCTGTGCGAAAGCTTTTTTTTTCTACTTTCATTTTTTTTTGTATTAATAATTTTTCTTATCCTTAAAGAGGTCTCTGTCAATTTTTAATCAAATATATTGATCAGAAGCTACAGAATTTTCGACTACAAGACGTCACACTACAGAGAACAGAACGACAGTCACAACGTCCCAAAATACGACAGACTGAAAATTTCCTGTTCTGTTATTCAAGTGGGTGAGACGTCTATATGGCGTATACGCACATTGCCGTCCTCTTCATTAAAAGCAACGTTGCTGAAACACGTCGTACAAGACGCTGAACGACTCGCATAACATCGAAATACAACGCCGTCACCATCCATGAGATCACCGAAAGCACGGTCGCTTTCGGTGGCGGCCTACAGATGGCAGCACAGGTAGCGCCGGTAAAGTTACAGGTGATATTATTTTGCCGTCTTCAGCCTTAGCTACATCTAGAGAGAGTGGGTCCAACGAGGGCTCCGCGCTGAGGCATTTTTTATTGAAAATCCAGAGGGCGCCACCGTCGCCTTCTTCTGGAGGCCACGCCCCCGCGCACGGCGGAGGCCGCGGCGGCGCCGGTCGGAGAGCGTGCCCCCCCCCCCCCAAAAAAAAAAAAAGCACGGCCGTGGTCAAGCGCGGCGTTGTAGTTGCGTTCGAGGATGACCGTGCCTGGATTAGCTGGAGTCACGCAGTCAGATGGATAGCGTTTGCAGTTTGCTTTCCTTATGTGCGTGTTTCACTGTGTCATGAGAACACGAAATTCATAGCTGATATTCCGAAGAAATGGGGACCATGTGCCGTAATGGGATGAGTTACAGGAATTAATGAACTGTGTGGCATAATTAGGTGTTAAATAAAGATTGGTAAACCTTTGTTTTCTTCCTTTGTCAAGGCGATATATTGAATGCTAACAAAATTTCCCCGATGCCCTAATAACGGCAGCGATTTGAGATTTAGGGAGCCTATATGGGTCACATTATTCTTTACGTGCAGCACATTTTTTGTAGGTTAATTGTGGGTTTTGAAAATATTTACGGAATAGCATTTTTCTTCCCTATTTTTGTGCGTCATATACGCCTGAGATGTAGTTGGTTTTCCAGGCCCCCTTGGTGAATAAAGCAAAACACATTGTTTATATAGGAAGCATGTTATCGGTTGTCTATGTCTTCGAGCTCGCGCAGGTTTCCATTGACACATGCCTCCAATCTGAATGACCGTTCAACTGAGAGCGGGAGCGTTCTCTTTGTTTACCGGCCTTCATCTGTTGCATATGCTTTCGCGTGGGCTGCTCGGGTGTAGGCTGCTCGTAGAGATAATCCTGAAAATACGGCAAAGGATTGTGGGTACCGCAACAGACCGAAGCGCAGGCTTTCCACGCTGTGTAGATACTTCCTGGCCTTCAATGATATGCACATAATGCCTCAGTATGTACTTTGCATCAAAGTGCAGCTCACGAATGGAGTCCGTGCGGTGCAGAATGAGCTCCTGCACGCGTCGCCGTTCTTCATCTTTAGGGACTCCGAAGAGCGAGAGCTTGGCCGGACCTTTCAATCTACTGTATACGATGATGCAACCCACTACACAACAGAAGTTATTTCGCCGAAGTGTGCCCATCCTGTCAATCTTCGAACACTGTGCCAAGTCGCGTAGATATCGTGCAGACGGCATCGTTTGACGGAAGCGAGGAACCTCAATTCATGGCAAAGCATTAATTATATTCCATTCTTTTTTTACATTCCTGGTACACAAATCAATTAGAGAGAAAATGACGAAATAAACAGAAGCACGACGGCGTGTTCAGGAGACAGCGGCGCGTCGAGCAGACGACAGCTGGGCGCCGCCGTAACCACCGTCGGTAGGCGTGGTTCCGCCGGGCCGTCGGGGCACCAGATTGGCCGGAACGTCAGAAGAAGTAAGAAGAAGGCGACTGCGGCGCCGCCGCAAATTTCAATGTTTTTTGCTTCACTCTCGCCGCTTGTCGGGGCCTCCGCTGGACCCACTCCCCCATTCTAGTACACTCTAGCTACATGTGAGTGCGCGCTGCATTGACGCCGTCCGATGCAGTTGTTTAATCGTGTGTACGCTATGCCGAGAGTAATTGTGGTGCATTTTGTATTCATTGAGAATCACAAAACCCCTGGGACCGCGTAATGTAGCCCGCAGTATCCTTCGTGTGGTGCGCCGATGTCGAAGGTATGAGCCTTCGCCACTTTCTTTGTTCCGGGCTCACGAAAAGGATCTCCTCCTCTGGCACTCTCGCATCGTATCACACTGTACGGAAGAATTTGGTGAAAATTGTGCTCTTACGTCCTGTAGTTGATCCGCAGTTCAACAGTGTGTGCGACGGAAGGACCGTTGGTGCAGTCGATGCCGCGGCACCTGTGACGCTAAAAGGAGCGTTTTCCGAGTACGCCGAGAAAGGTAAGTCCGGCGCTTGCGCGCATTCTTCCTGTCTATGGTTCGTGAAGTGTGCGTTCTTGTACGTATCGCAAGATCCGTACAACAACCGAATCCGAATGAGTAAAGCAGCAAGAATTATAAATGTGCTTTTCAAATGGTTGTTCTTCATGTCGCAGTGCACATTTAGCAAAAGTTCCATGGAAATTGCCCTAAAACGTATTCATGTTACCAACAGCTCTATCTGTGGTTTATTTACTTTCACCTATGAAGCACGCTAGCGCGGGTGGTTGTTTGATCTAAATGGGCACAAAAATTCAAGCAAGGAAAGTTACTGTTTGTGTACATAGTTTTTCATTGAGAAATGGTATAGGCATTTCCAGAAGTAGTACGTCGATGTGTCGTCTTCACAGCTAACAGCTGCGCGAGATATCACCCGATTTCTTCGTCGACGCATGGCCAGATGTTCAGCTTGTATGGAAATTCGTCTGTTTATAGAGTGTCGTCAGATGACGTGTATTAGTGTCCTGTGTGTTTTCGTGTACTTGTAAAGGGTTCCGATCTTGCAGAGAAGCCGAAATTACAAAAGCAATGTTTCTTCTTAATCGAAAAATCTTTCTCTTTTCTGTATTGTCTCTCCAGAAAAAGAGGTGGTCTGTTGAAATTTTGAGCGCATCGTCCTTTGGGAGCAGTGCTTTGTTGCGCCGCATAAACAAATGAGGTTTTGGAACGCTTTTCATGTCCTAAGGAATTTTTTGATAGTACAATTCACATTTCACGTTATGCAGCTGTACGTTCGTGTGAACCTTTTCATAGTAGATTCATGTTTGCTACAGTTCGATTTACGTGTTATTTAACCGCCTGTGATGTTACGGTCAGATATTTGCACAACCAGTTGCAGCTTCATGTAACTGGTTGTATGAGACTTTTTTCAAAATATGACGTGATCTTTTTATATCACAAGTTTGCAGTTTCAGCAGAGATTACAATAAATTAAGCATTTATTATTGTTTAGGGATGGCAAGATTTTGTGAACCAGAGGCACCTCCAGATATGCACCTGCGGCACTTCTGCAGCCTCAACAGCACGGCAAAGTACCTGATGTGCATGCTGTGACAAGGTGTGTGCAAAGCAGTTGCTGCCACTTACACGAGCTGCAGATTTTGTTGGTATCATCCATGTTTGGAAACTCTCCTGAATTTACCGTGGGTTTACAAATGTGGGCTCATTTTACAATTTTATGGATGTCACTTTAGAAAGACAATGAAGTTGTGTTGGTTAAGATATTTTAAAGCTGTTGAGAGATTAAGGGCATGACATTGTTAAAATGCACGTAAAAATTAATTGTAATGGTACTTGTAATGCTTTATTATTAGCGATGCAATATCTCTAACGAGAACATCAGAGGGGCACTTGCTTTAGGGAAGTTTGGTGAGACAAATTCATGAAGCAGCGTAAAGCGGCAGCAGCAAACACGCTGTAAAAGCTCTGTAATCTAAAGAAAAAACAAAGTTGTCAGTTACTGGTTTCAAGTTCGCTGCTGCTTTTTGTGCTGCACGACAAGTTAAATAATGGTTGATAATGTGTGTGTGACGTAATAGTTCTGCGCAAACACACGAGGTGGAGAGAAGTAATTATTAAAGGGAAAATCAGACATCGTAGCATTTGCTACAAAGGAAACCCGTATGTGTTCCTCAAAAGGAAAGCCGCACAGTTGAAGAAAAATTCGTCCTGGTCCGGGACTCGAACCCGGGACTACCACCTTTCCGAGGCAGCCACTGTACCATCTGAGATAACCAGGTGGCTAGCACATGGCAAGGCGAAGTCGAATTAGTTGACAACAGAAAGCAAAGGCAAGGGTTTGACGTAATATTTTTTTCCCCTTTATTAATTATCTCTCTACACCTTGCGCGTTTCCGCAGAACTATTACGTCACACCCTTGCCTTTGCTTCATATTGTCGACAAATTCGAATTCGCCCGGCCATCTGCTAGCCGCCTGGTTATCTTAGATTGCAAAGCGGCTGTCCCGGAAAGACGGTGGTCCCGGGTTTGAGTCCCGGACCTGGACGGTTTCTTTTTTTCAACTATGAGGCTTTCCTTTCGAGGAATCCATACGGGTTTCTTTTGTAGCAATTGCTACGAGTGGGTGGATGTGCGATTTTCCCTTTATTAATAATGTGTGTGTGTATGCCACAATGGGGGTGCTGAGAGCAAGCTTTAAAATAATGTGTGTTATGTCCCCAACAAAGAATTTAGTGTCTGCAGCATTTTTACAAAATATTATGTTCACAGGTTGGCAGGTATGACATAATGTACAACAATAATGTACAACACTTTTGCTGTAGATGCCATATTCATAACGTCCCTTTTCTGTCTACTTGAATCGTATATTTAGAATTTGGCCCACCTTCAGTTTGATCAAGGTTCATAGGTAGCCCCCTCTAAAATATAATTAGGAGCTATTGTAGATAAGCATGATATACCTACTCACTGTATTGTGAGATATATTTTTAGGGACTGTGTTGTGAGGCATGCATACCCGCCGTGGTTGCTCAGTGGCTATGGTGTTGGGCTGCTGAGCACGAGGTCGCGGGATCGAATCCCGGCCACGGCGGCCGCATTTCGATGGGGGCGAAATGCGAAAACACCCGTGTACTTACATTTAGGTGCACGTTAAAGAACCCCAGGAGGTCAAAATTTCTGGAGTCCCCCACTACGGCGTGCCTCATAATCAGAAAGTGGTTTTGGCACGTAAAACCCCATATATTATTGTGAGGCATGCATATCCTTTTACCTGTATGTCTTGCAGCAGGTTGCCCGACAATAGCATAAATGCTCTGCCCACCTTTATTATTATGCTTTCATGTAGACATCTAACATCTGTGCCAACATAGACTCCATGTTCTTAATTACATTTTTCTAAGTATTCACTGTTGTGCATTACATTATTGTGTTACATTACTGTGCATTACATGTTTTCTTTGTTTTATTTTGGAGGGGGCTATTCATTTCTATAATAGTACAGAGAATAGGACTTCAAAACAAAAAACCACGAAAGGTGGCTTAAAAGTGTATGATGCTTGGAATTCTACATTCCATCCCCTAAAGCGCTACCAGTAGTAAAACATTCCTAATTGTCTTTTTTATAAGCTAGCTGCCAGATACATAGTCCCATTATGAGAGTATGTTATTTTTTTTTGGTCTGACTTGTTTTGTTGAATGTTCTCCTTGTTAGTTCAGAATTTGTTTTCTTGCCACCTCATGCAATACTCCAACTGGAGACTATGAGCTATGTGTACAATAAATAAGTAAATTCCTAAAGCATGCAACAAACCATGCAGCATAGCATTTAAATGTTGCCAGTTTATAATGCTTCTCGAGTACAGCGCAGCATGGAGCTTGAGGCTGATCTCTTCAGATGTAAAAAAAAATGCAGGTTATGAAAATGTGGTCCTACAAACTGCTGGTTACGCATGTCAGTCAGCCTGTTGCAGTGGTCACAAGTGAGAATGTAACCAAAAGCTGGGCGTGCTCGGCCATTTTGCATATGGCACAGGATAAAGCTTCACCTCTGCTATTGCTTCTCTTATAATAATGGCCTCCGAGTATACATGCCGAGTTATGCTTCTGGGGACACTTATTAGTTAACCTTATCAGGTAATACCATTAGCCTTATGGGTGCTATAATGTTGCAGTGCCTGCAGGATGGCCAGCATTACAATACACATTAAAATTATTGTACAAGTCATGCAATGGTATCGAGATTGGCCCACCAAGTGACACCCTTTACTTACACTATACCTGGGATCAGCCCAGCTCACTCAGTCAGGGAGACATCCATGCATAAGGGGAGGGGTGTAGCAAATAGAGGGCGTTCGATTAATCTTTCTCACATAGATAGCTCATACATATAATGTTTCTTAAATTGGATGCTTTGTTGCTCAAAATGAAGTTACTTATGTGCATAATGTCAGCAATGCGATCCTATTTATGCCTAAGGAAAGTTGCTTTGTTCACTGCCACTTTTTATATTGTTTCGCTTGTTATTCTAAGCTCACTTGTTTTATAGCTGCTATAGGTATGGCTGGACCTGGAGAAGAAGTGTAAGCAGACCATGCTATGTTGCTGATCTGCGCTGATCTCCACATCCAAGTTGGTCCCGCGACAGTTGGGCGCCATTGTGCCTTGCTTCATTGACAAGGTGATATAATATGGTGAGCTTGTACTTCAATATCGGTATTGAAAATTATGTTAAGGAAAAAAGACAAGGATTGGTCTTTATGATAGATACACTCATGTTCTTTCTTTAAGGTGTTCTTTTGACACTGTTCTGCATGGACATATTTTTAGAGAATTATAACAGTCCTTTATTGCAAAGTGCCACGGCGCTAGTTTATGCGTTAAACTAGCACTCTTTCACCAAAAAAAGCCGTATTTAGCACACAATTCACAAGGAAAGAAAGGAGGCAACAGGACAGAGTGCTACTAACAGTTCAGTATTATAGCTCGCACAGTAATATTGTGCAAAAGGTGAAAGGGGGAGAATAGATCTGAATACATATTGTTCGCACAGAAACGAAAAGGATGCATCACATGGTGAGTGTGACATTTGTTTTACAATGATAAGAAGCAGTCTCGCTGTCTAGTAATTCTCTGCATGGGGAGCTAGTGCTAGGTTCCTCGTCATACATATAAGAAAAGTTTCAGATATCTCTCCAGCGCTTTTGTCTTTTTATTTTGTCACGATCAAGCAGCTTTTAAACATAGGTGCATGTGCACCGAGAGTAGTGCACTACCACTGCTAACTGACCCACACATCAAGTTTGCTTGGTCACGCTGCCAGTCATTTATACATTTGCCGGTTTATCCGATGTAGCCTCTACTGCACGAAATAGTATGTGATAGACACTGCACCTGTGTACTGTACGTGCTTTCTTACATTATTTTTTTCAGAGATAGTGATGCAGGCCTTTTCATTATTTACATGCCTACACAACAAATGAAGCATTATCTGTGCTTAGAAAGAATTGTAGGAAAATCCAGCATGAGGCAACTGTTCTCAGCACGAAACAAACTTGATTCGTTGGTTTTCGTTCATTATTGCGATCACACTAAGGCAGACAAGCTTGTAGGCTGTGCTTCTGCAATTTGTACAGCACACTGACAGCACTGGTGTGGGCCTCATCTGTGGGCTGACTGATGGCACCTTCTACGGCGCAGACCACTTGTGTTGGGCGAGGCACCAATGTTGATGTTTGTTCCCTTGTGCAAAACAGCAGTCCTAGGTTTAGAGTAGTTGTAGGAAGACAAGGTAAACATAACTTCCATGGCTTGAGTGGGCTCATTTCTCTTGGGGCATCTAGCTTTTTTTCTTGCAACTGTGCAGAGGTGCTTCCCTAGAGTCAGCGGGAAAATGGCATAGAGTTGTGCATTCAGGAACTCCTTAACAATGATCTGCCGTAGTTAGGGCCTTGCGAAAATGCACTGTCTGCCAAGTGGTAGAAGGTGCATTATTCAGCCACAGATTTCCTGTTGGCATGATTGCACTCGTGCTGTCAGTAATTTCTTGGCTTGCCGAATTATCTTGAGGCCCCACGCTGATGATGCTACCGATGTCTTCGTGTGCAGATTTTCAGGATGAGGTTTTTTGCTTTGCAAATGTTGTTGAAAGGTAGGTGGTGCTTACAGGTAGCTATTCTAAATATTAGTGAAATGAATTGGCCCATCTTGCTTCGTCAAACATCGTCACGCCGACATCAGTTGCACAAACAAAAAAACTGGCCTACTTGCAGCGTCGTGCACGAAGAAACAAACAAATCAGCTGCTGGATTGTCTTGGCATCGCATACTAAGCTGAGACCGGAACTGCTGTAGCTACAAACCAGGCAGAAACGATGATGATGAGCAGGGATTTGTAGTAGCGCCACTTCGTGGGGCACCAAGGAGGCTTCGTTCAAAACAAAAATGGCGTTCAGCAAGTAGAACCATGCCACGGTGAGAGTCGGTGCATGGTGCTCTCGATCAAGTTGGCTCAAGGAGTGTCCGAAAAATCAGACGAGAGGTTGCAAGGCGTCCTAATTTTCGGAAGTTGTTATATATTATGGTCCATGGGGAGAATGGCGGTGCCGTGAAGCAGACCGAGTAATCATGTCCGGAAAATCAGTCGGCGACTGTACCTATACCTATGTGTCTATGTATACCTAGGTGCAACAGTGTTTGCTATGATCTGTGCCAGAATTGCTGTTGCCCGTAGATGCCCAACATGTCGGGTGTCAAATTGTAAAATAGCTTGCAAAAGTGATCTACGGAAAAATACCGCTTCTGCTATATTTCGCTTTTGCAAGATATTTAGCGGCTGCTGGCACCTACCTTAAAAGGCTTTATATGGTCTTCGCATGGCCAGGGCCTTCTACTTTTGTGAGTTTACTTATCTCGAAATTTACCCCGGTTTTTATAACTTCAAGTTGGCGGGATCCCTAGTCTCCTTTAACATGTACCCAATAGACCTTGCATAGGGGTTTTGGCATTTCTCTGCCATCTAAATGCAGCCATTGTGGCTGGGATTCAATCCCATGCCCTCTGCCTGAGCAGCGCAATGTCAAAGCCAGTACACTACGGTATTTTGCTGGCAGACGGGTTTAGTTTCTGAATAATTTATTATCTCAACCTGTCGGTGTTGTTTTTAAAGGTATTTCATGTTTGTATTCTGTTGCTTCAATACTAGTAATTATTGTTAATCAAACGATGTGTCCATCTTTTTCCTATAAGACTTGCTTCAATCTCCTGCTAATTATGACAGCTTATTCTCCCACAGTAATCCATGTTCCCTTGAAACATAGGCAGTGCATGAAACCACATATTTTTCAATAAGATGTATTCGTTATCTTCTATGACCGGAATGCTGAACCTTTCTTATTTGTGAGAACATAGGCAAATTTGCCTATGTGCTAACCTGTTGCATGAGTCAAGATAAATTATTGGCTTTACTTTTTCAGGTGCCCTGCTCGCTCGCACCCAAGCAACCCACTCCAGCGGTCTTCTCTCAGCAGACTGGATGCATCGAAATACCGTTAGAAGGTCCAATAAACAGTGCTTGAGACATTTATGACATGCTTTTATTTAGGCCGGAGGACTTCAGGCTTAATGAAAGCTCAAGTGGGTGTACAGAAATACCTACGTAAAGTATACTTGTCTTTTTCACTTACAAGTACATGCCAATACTTTGCCTGACATTTTTCACCCCAAAATTACACTTTACTGTGGATTTGTGTACAAACCATTACAGCAAGAAGCACTGCATTAAGAAGAGTACAAGTAATCGAACATATACTAAACTAGCAAGAATTACATTTGCATACTTGTAGTATAAATATGAAAAGGAGGTACAATCTTCTTCAGGGTGCATTTTCTTGTAGGTCATACATAGAGAACGTACTCGTGGGTCATACAAAACTTGTTCATAATGTATCACATCAGTGTTGGTAGTGCTAATCAATTTATGCCGAAAATTGTGTTCATCTTCGTATCAAGCAATGTACCAGGCAAACCTACATATGAAAGTGGCTTCTTGTTGCGAACCTAATGCAGATCTACTTCTCTTCAATGCTGATCGCAAATACACAAGTGCACAAAATATGTGTAAAGAGTAAATTATATTAAGCAACATCAATCCATTCTGAAAGGACCTGGTATGAATGTAGCAAAAAATAGGTCTGAACAGGGGCAAACAGGTCTGGGTTAGATAGGACGGGATTAAACGGGTCAGGATTAAACAGGATTTAAACGGGTCAGGATTAAACAGGATTTAAACGGGTCAGGTTTAAACAGGATTTAAACGGGTCAGGTTTAAACAGGAACAAACGGGATTTAAACAGGTCAGGACTGAACAGGATCAAACGGGGTCCCGTTCCATAACCCTATTTGATGAAACCCGTTTGAAAACAAATAGGATTTTCTAGTAGGGTAATTATATACAGAAAGAATAACATACGCGAGTAAGCACTCAACACATAAATAATCACACATTTAGGAAAACCTTCAACTTGTCAACAAAAACATGAGGGTTAATGGCAGTTACAATGTCCCTCGGTAGTTTATTCCAATGATATATTGTCAAAAGCAATGGTGAATGTCGGTACAGATTATTGAGAGCAAAAAGGGGTTGCACATTAAATGGGGGATCAAAACGCTGAAAATTGCTGTGAGCTGCATTGATCTAAGATACGCGGAACGGGGATCTACTATGATAAATGGCGTGAAAATGTGATAACAATGTTATTAGTATTAGTATTATCCCGCGATTTCGAGCTTATCAGCGCAACACCCTAACCATTAGGCAAACACCGTGGGTCTAGGTATTCTTATCTTAATTTTTTTCACTACCGGCTGTTTGTTATGCAAGTGTGGGATAATATTCGGCACAAAGAAAACTAAGATGCCACGGATAGGTGTACATGGTTAGGTGTACATGGTGATAATTACGTAAAGCACCCACAAATCATTCCCCCATCCCGCTCTTATGTGTAGGGTAGCAAACCGATTAAGCTAAACTGGGTAGGAATGTAATGTTTAATGTTTAATGGCACAAGGGCCCACGTATGACCAAAGAGCATCATGCTAGTGTTAATAAAGTCGCAGTGGCCTGATGGGTTCTGCGAAGGTAATCTGACGTGGCTGTAAAGGCGCCTTAAAGGGCTAACGTAAATTACATGAAATCTACGTGTATTAAAGTTATGGGGAACACTGTTGACGTGTGCTATGAATATTAAAATGCATTGAGAAAGAATGACGCAATATCTAAAATATGTGATCGTCTAGAGATATAAAATTGTCTAGAGCACTACTGCCTCACCGGGGCCCTTGAAACCCAAGGGTATAGAGGGATTGGCTATATAAGAAATTTATCGTCGCGGCACCCTTTGGAAGGAGGACGCGCTACGAAATGAACGGGCTTGTAACATTTAGCACAACTTCTTTCATGAAAGCGAGGACTGCTTTAGTCTTAAAGAGGGGTTGTTCACCAATGAACATAGACGAGTGCAGAGGGACGCAATGGCGGCATGCAAAAGGAAAATGTTTTCTCCTGTCTCTTTCGGCTTCCCGGTACTCCATGAAGACGTGGAGGACGGTCAGCCGGTCTCCACATCTACGACAGGTTGGAGGTTCATTACCGGTCAAGGGAAAGTTATGAGTGCTAAATGAGTGTCCTATTATTAGCCTATCAAATAGGACATCTGTTCTTCGTGTTTTCGTAGTTCGGTGCCAGAAACCTAACTTCGGCTTAATTAAGTGAAGCTTATTATTCGTTTCAGTGTCCCACAATCGTTGCCAGTGGCTTCGCAGTTTGTTTCTTAGGCTAAACTGGTTAACCTCCCTGTCTTCCCTTCTCCACTTTTTCCTTCCTTCCTTCACAAATCATGCAGGATTCTGAATACCACTGCCTGGACATGGAATGAAGGCGAAGCTCATACACTGATATTTTGTGCCCTCCAACATCTTCTGATGAATATGATTATTATACTGCATAGTTTTTGTCGGCGCAGTAACAGTATTCTAACAACGCAGCCAAGTCCTTGACGTCTGCCATATCGTCCTTTCTAATGACTTTTTCGGGCGTCAGTGACCCTGGAGCAGTACTGACGGAAACGTACTCTGACGAACTTCTCGAACAACGCTTTTATTTTATTAGGATTTGTTTTCTTGTGTGCTCCCATCAATCGTGTGCTCGCATGATTCTAGCATATGTCGACACTTTCTGTTTACAACTTGCGAAAAGCCCCGATGCGTCGCTCTCGCTACATGGCTTTCTTATGACGTTTCTGCTGGCATGTAAGGATGCGCTTGCGGTATAGCGGGCCACACGATGTTTAAACGTCATCCTTTTTTCTGCATAGTCGGGGCCGTCTTAGTTTGTAGGTGCGCTCACAGATGCCTGTGTTATGTTTGGTTGTTTTTGCACCCCAAGACCACCTGGAAGATATAATCAAGCCCGTTAGAAGTATTCAGATGCGAGGGGCTGTCATAATGGATGTTACCATGGCCAATGACCGAGCTCTACTTTATGTAGCAATAGTAAACATCATAACGGCTTCGCTGGCTACACATTGCTTGAAAACACGTATATTTATTCGAGTTTACTAATAGATTTAAATAATATGCTTAAAACGTTATTTAATCACCATTGCTCTGTACTATAATTCTGTAGAGTTTCTGTAAATTTATGCTCTATGTGGGGCCATCGAAGTTCCTCACCTAAAGTGATAAAACATTACAAAATCCTGAATAATCAGATAGCGTGCTGCTGTCAGCACAGTGACGCGTGGAAGAAGCACTTGGCAAATTCGTTCGAATTTACTGAGATACAGGGCAAGTTAAATCGCCGGAACTAAGACAAAATCTGATGCGGGCACGAAGGACCTATATTTAGCCAGAAAGGCTAGCAATTGCTTCTTTGTTTTACTGATGCCACCGTGTATATTGTGTGAATGCAGGGAGTCTACCTCTCATTTCCCGGTATAAACTCCGTCACCAGATTTTCCTGCATTTCCCCGTACATACGTCAGCCGCATTCTTGCTCTTCATTGACAGCATTTGATAGTGCAAGTGGCATAGAAACGAAAAAGAAGTTCAGATACCTTCACATCTCGCACTTATATCTCCCCGAACAATGTCCCCTCTTCGTCATTAGGAGAGGATCAAGAGCCTGCATTTTTACGTCAACATATTGTCACAAGCTGTCATGAACCACGCCTGCCGCGCAAACAACCAGATGAAAGAAAGAAGAGAACGACGTGAGCCAAGCTGCCGCGAGACCGGTCTTCAACAACCGCGCCTATCAACCAGATTCATCTGGTCCTGCATTAAAACACCTCGTGTGTAACAATATTTTAACTCAGCTGCTTTAAAGGATAACGTGTTCTCGTAAGCAAAGCTATGTTCTTTTCAAATGAAATGTAGACCAGTCATGCAGGAATATTTTTTCAGCGTGGTGCTATTTTATAAAATGAAAGACGTTTCCAGTATCGCATTGGAGCCTTGTCCTTCATTTTATAAACTTTCGGGGTCATCATCCGCTTTTAAATATTGTCATGTATATTCCCGACCAGACGGGTTTCCCTCTAATTCTTGATTTCACTTACGTTTCTCAAATTCACCTAGGTGTGCTCGGAGTGTACTGCTAAGTCTACGTTTCTCAACTGTTTTTATACATGCCGTGGAAACGTAATTTCCCACTTTGAACAGCGCATCGGTGACTATGATAGTGATTTTTGAGGTTTACAGAACTCGCTTCAGATGTGTAGTAGGAACCATATCTTAGCGGCAAAGTAAAATAAAGTTCCAAAATACCTGAGTTGAGGGTTGTGTACACATATTTACATACCGTCAATGTAATATCAAAATTAACCACACTGGTTTCAATAGCGGTTGGTACCACTGCTTTTGAGAGCCATATGTGTTCTGAGATGAAAACCATTGTGCTCCTGTGCGCCAGAGCGATAGAAGCCACCAGAAAACAACATCCTTTGACACTTTTTGTTTAAAATTTTCGGAAAGACTCGGTGCGTTGCTTTCACTCCGTGACGTTGTTATGACGTTTCTGCTGGCATGTAAGGATGCGTTTGCGGTATAGCAGCACACAAGATTTTTAAACGTTATCGTTTTTGCTGCGTAATCGGTGGCGTCATAGTGCGTAGGTTGCACGGAACGCTCGTGTTTCATGCAACGGGGCAAAGTTAAAGATCCTCTGGTAGTAAAAATAAATGCGGAGGGCCTCATTGTGTTGGGCCTCATAATGAAATCGTGGTATTGGCACGTCGAACCCCTGAACGTAATTGATATCGGTTTACCGCACGCAAAAAAAGGGATACCTCCTCAACTGAAACAAGAGACGTACGTTCCGAAATATTGTTGTGCCATTGTTGTGAAATAATGGCTGCCACTTCATTAAGATGTGCGCATTTTCCAGACATCTCAGTGCTCTTCCGATGAACCTTAGCACCAGTGGATATCCTACCATTATATGAAGGCGACCGTATATAGAGGAAGAAGAATTAGGCGGCACGATTTCTTGCAAAAATGGTTGAGGTTCGCCCACGCAAGTGTTGTTTCCCTGGACCACTAGAGATCATTTAACACTACCTTTCAGCATGCATTGATGTGAAGTCCACTTGGAATGATAGTGGAAGAAAGGCCGAAACAAGGGAGTGTAAGCAGAAACGGGTTAATAATGATTTTTGATTAAAACCTAGTTTTTATTACGAAAAAGATATGCACTCACAATATCAGCAAATTCTTGGCAGTTAGGTAATTGCTCCTAGAAGGGGTAAAGTTCGTAGCTAAGCACCAGGTCACTGGTGAATGGCGTCGCCACTGCGGCTGCATTTCGACGGAGTCTAAATGCGAAAACACCCGTGTACTAAAATTTATGTGCACACTAATCAACATCAGGTGGCCCAAAATATACCTGTCGTCTGCAAGTACGGTGCGCTTAGTAATGCAGCGTTTATGCAATTGCGCTCAATATATCGCTCCTGCAAGTAGGAGAAGGCAGAATTCTGGCCTCGCTCCACCGTCAAGCCGATTGGGCGGAGCATTGAAGGTGAATCCACTTTGCATTATCTCTCTTGTTTCCACAGCGATGCCATCAACTGCTAGATGTCATAGGTTAGGTTTTATAGCGACTTGAGTTCTTAGGGTATTCAGGCACTGCACGGCGATCTATCTATCTATCTATCTATCTATCTATCTATCTATCTATCTATCTATCTATCTATCTATCTATCTATCTATCTATCTATCTATCTATCTATCTATCTATCTATCTATCTATCTATCTATCTATTTATCTATCTATCTATCTATCTATCTATCTATCTATCTATCTATCTATCTATCTATCTATCTATCTATCTATCTATCTATCTATCTATCTATCTATCTATCTATCGGTGGTGTTTCTACTGCGATACACCTTGAAACTTTGAACCACAGCCGCAGCTGCAAAGTGTGGTCGCCCTCGGAAACACGCCTCAGAAGACGAAGCAAGGGAACACAAAAAGACGGCGACATGAGTCACAACAGACCTAGCATTGGGCATGAAATAAAATTTACCGTTCAGCATCGAAATGGCCGCATGTTTCTAGCGTGAGACAAACGTGTACGCAAACACACCCCCCGATTCAGCAGAAAGAACTTTAAGAGTGAAATTAAATAAATCATGGGCTTTGACATTCCAAAACCACGATTTAATAATGAGGCACGCCGTTGTGGGGGACTTCCAGAAATGTGGGCAACCTGGTTGTTACCGCATTTCGTCGCCATCGAAATGCGGCCATAGCCGTCGGGATTCGATCCCCCGACCTCGGGCTTAGGAGCGCAACACGATAACCGCTACGCAGCCATGGCACCTGACAAAGTACTTAAATGCACGTCGAAAACATGAATCGAAAACATTTCGCCTAAGCGTTAACATTCCCGGACGTACGCACTCATATGTGACTATGTTGATTTTTTTATTACTTGTTTCATTTTGACTAACATTCGCAACATTAATATATTTATGATGATCTTGCTATGTTGAGTGGCTAGGAAATGACGCACAATGTGTGTGTTCCAGAAGCTATGTGCCTATGCGTCTTGAATTATGTTTGCTTTGTGTGTTTTGCCACGTACACTGATGCTATAATCAGCCTATGGCATCCATCAAAGCCTGAAAAACAGCAAAAATAAGGGGTCGGCAGGAGATGAAATTCAAGTTGATGAGGAAAACGAGAAAAAGGTGAAAGCAGGAGTCAACGTTTCTATAAGCGGACTTCTCTTCTTCAAGGAGAGATATGCTTCCCTTGCCTTAGTATATGTAGGCGCGGTTCTTCTAAAGCGGAGAGGTCGTAAGGCGGGAGGGGGCGGGAACCAGCGAAGGTGTGTTAGGGGCGAGGGTGTAGGATTCAGAATAAAGAAGTGCTCTGCACGAGGCCGGTGACACGGCCGTCTATCAATCACGTGTTAACAGCCGCGCGTCAGGCTAGACGTCATGCCGCGGACACGCCATCTAGGCGTGTCCACGGCATGCACAGCACTCCTCTGTTACCTGTTTCACTGGTGGTCGTGGACTTTCGTGTTTCGGAAAGAGATAATAGGAAGAGCGGCAGAAACTGGTGCTCGTGAAAAAAAAATAAAGATTTTTTCTAATTGCTGCCAATGTTCAGTACGTAAACGTGAGAACAATAAAGGCGGCACCAACTGTAACATTCTATAGGGAAGCCTCTTTTTACCGTATTTAATGAATAGCGCATACATCTTTATGATTTATGAATTTGAAGCTGAATAGTGTTTCCGTGAAACATGTGTAGCGTGTAGCCAACGTGGCAATTTACCCACAAATAAACGAACAAACTAAGACATTTCACAGAGAGAGCCAGTTGAATAAACATTCAAGTGTGCTAGAAGAGTTTTGAAAGTTGCTTGAATACTTGGTGGTGTCGCGGTTGGGAAATCTGAGAACTATGGCCTATACAACTGCATACCTCAGCGTGAAATAGAGATATTTCTTTATCGCCACTTTCCTTTTGTGTTTGTTTCTCTTGTTCAGCAGACTGTTTGACGTACACAACGTCAGTTTACCGTTGACTTTCTTAAACAATGGCCGTCACACACTTTTCATCTATTTTCTCGTACAAGCGTAAGCAGCACTCGTTGAACGTCGGTGTCTATATTTGCTCATTCGAAAGGCGTAGACACGAATTAAAGTTTAACTGCTTTTACTTTCGTATTATTTTCTTCACACACCTGCTCACCTTTTTGACGCCAAGCCATGCTCACGCGTACACATTTTAAAAGCATTAACGTCAAAATACTTTGGCAAATGAACCAATGGAAATGGTACGCTGTAACTTCAAAAATTTTAAATGTTTTCTTATGAAATGCAAACCAATGAAGCTCAAGCAATTCTGCCACATGAACCTGTGCTCATCAGTTCTTCAAAATTTATGTTTCTCGATTTCTCCTCATTAGTTTGCGGTGTTTGGGGGATCCTTCTTTCTTCCGCCATTTTGTAATATCGAAGTCGAAACATTTGTCCACATATTCCGAGTAGGTCCTCGTTGATAGGTATTTGTGAGACTATAAAAAACTATAGAGACACTCTCCGATTTAACACAATACATTACAAACCATGTAAAATAAGAGCCACAGCCGCGTTTTATTTCTGTATATTTTGATAGCGTACTGTTGTGTAAAAAAGGCATAGCAGTTTCATCGCCGTCGGTTCCACTATTTTGGGCAGCATATGGGTTCCGAGAGGACAACAACCATTTTCCATTGCACGAGAATGAGGTGATGCACAGTAAACATAAAATATGAACGCACACTTTAAATCCCAAATTTCGCAATACGTCAAAGTAGCGTCATCTTCTTATCTCAAAGAAGTTGAAACCCAACAAAAAATTTTCCTTTGCCTTTTAACACAGCAAGACTACGCAAAAAATTATATCGCATCTAGGCCAATTGCCTTACATTTGTATAAACGACTTTATTTAATTCTACACTGATCCATTCGAAATGTCTGTCCGTTAGTCAACGTCTGCTTACAGGTTCGTAAATGTATGTGATGCCCTAGTCCGGACCTCACTAGCACAAATCTGTTTCCACTTAGATATAACTGCTGTTTCTGATGCTGCTTTCATAATACCTTAATTGTGTAGACGTTGAAAATGTTTACCGCTTGCCTTTGTTTCAGCTTTTAAAAGCAACAGCCTTGAGGAGTGTCAATATTTGTGTAAAAATTTATTCAAATTCAAAAAGTATAAAAGAACCGTGACGAAATTTTACAGTAGTTTCATGCACAGATGTAACTTATAGTTCCTATAAAATAATGCCTTCCGGTTAGTGTGACCATTAAAGGGGTCTCGAAATACTGAAGGCGGCCATCATTAAAACCCCAGGCAAGCGTCACGTGAGACGTGGCTGTTTTCTACTCACCATCTGCTGTGACAGCGAGTGGGTAGGCACGGTTTCCATTGGTCCGTGCTAACGCCACAGCAGGCTGAAATTCACGCGTATTCATCACGCGCATATGGAGAATGTTGGCCTTTCCGCCACCTCTCCATCACTCCGATAACGATGGTCTCGCTGTCATCAATTTCAGCAGAAGGATATCTCACTAATTCAACCTGCAAATGCAGAATTTTGATTGTATATAGGCTGCTCCCTAAGTTATTGTCACGATTTCTGTAGGTGTAACGCTCGTAATTTCTTCGTGAATTCGTACCGTGTGATTGCAGGCAGCAGCAAAACAAGGGCAGTACATCATTAGGTACGGAAGTCAGACATGCACGCCTTGTTGAGCCTTGTTTTGCATGAGCCGTGTTTTATATATGATCAAGTTGAACACACCATTATAATGTTGACAGCATGTGTGTCATGCAAACCTTTATTAGAAAACAGGCAGATGTTGAGCCATAGGTATCATTATAGAAATTCAGCGCCTCTGACTCGATAATGAAACAAGCTTCTTTTTTTGTATATTGCAATATTTGAATTCCGTCAACATTTCTAGAAATCCCATAAAAATTTTGAAACTACAATAAATTTGCCTTTGGTGAATCAAAATAACACCACTTTTTTAGCAAGCCTTGTTTCCTCTAGGTCTTTTAAGAGATACTGCACTATACGTATTGTACTTCTCATCTAACCGTATTCTTAGGTGAATCAGTAAATATTTTTTAGCGGACATTAGTTTCGTATTCTCATAACTTGCGCTGACTTTTGTGGGTAATCATTCTGGGGCACATTCTTATTTGTATTTTTGTTCTGGTTTGTTCCTTTTTATACCAGTAGAAATAAATACGCCTGCAGTGAAAAACCAGAAATGAAGTCCTCTAAACCATTCATCGAGGTCCCTCGCAGAAAAATCTTCCCAACTTTGAAATCGACGTGAATGCAGAAATATTTGAGCAAAATTCAAAAGGAATCCGCCATAGACTTCATTATCCATATTTACTTATTTATTTTTATTTACAGGTACTGCCAGTCCTTACACAGTGCTATAGCGGGAGGGGAATACGAACATTTAGCAATCAAATATTTTGTGCGTGAAAAATGTTACATTGAAACACAAAAAGGGACAATAAATTAGGATTATGAACACCAGGAGGTAACAGCATAAACCGTTGAAGATAACAAAGACAGAAAGTAAAGTACATTACTTACAAACTAGGATTTCTCCAATGTGTTTTGTGAAGAAATCAATTGATGAGGATGAAACGGCTTCTTCCGACGAGGAGTTCCATTTTTGATAGCTCTTGGAAAAAAGCTATACTTGAAACAATCGGTATGAATAACAGGGGGACGAATAAACATTGAATGACGATGTCTAGTGGTTTCACCGGAAAGAATTTCAAAACAGTCTGTGTACCAAATATAAACATGATGATGAATTATTAGCTAAATATCTTTAAGTCTTTCATAGATAGTTCTAGCCTGTAAGGTCAGTAGGTCAGCCTGTACACAAAGCTGAGAAGGGGAGTCCGTCCGCCGATATTTATTGAATATGAATCTGGCTGCCAGACGCTGTATTCTTTCGATTTTTGATATATTTATAGCAGTGCAAGGGTCCGAGACAACCTTCGAATATTCAATTATAGGTCTAATTAATGTTTTATAAGCTAGAAGTTTTGTTTCTTGAGTTGCGAATGGCAAATTACGCCTCAGACACCAGAGTGACTTGTTGGCCTTGGTACACTCAAAATATATATGGTGGTTACAGCGACGATCACTTGCGAAAATCATGCCAAGATGCTTATGCTGATCAACTCTTTTAAGTTCATGATTATCAATAAAATAAGAGTAGTTTAAGTAATTTAACTTTCTAGAGACTGTCATAAGTACAGTTTTTAACGGGTTTAGTACCATTTGCCATTCATCACACCGTTTCTTTATCTTCTGTAAATTTCCGGGTCATTTAGCTTGGTCTCCTCATGTATCAATTTTATTGTATATAATGCAGTCATCTGCAAAGAGCTTGATGGAAACGTCTATTTCATTCGGGGGATCATCTATAAATAAGAGGAATAAAAAGGGGCCCAAAGCACTTCCTTGGGGAACTCCCGACTTAACACATGAAATCTGAGACCTTGTACCACTAATTTCGACATATTGCTCGCGAGAAAGAAAATAGGATGAGAACCATTGTGTAAGAGCAGCATTTTTGAACATAACAACAATTTTTTAGTTGTTTATGGTTAGATACTTTATAAAATGCCTTCGCAAAGTCCATGAAGATCATATCCGTCTGTACCCGAGAGTTAATAGTTTCTGAAAGATCATGGGCTAATTCGATGAGCTGAGATGTTGTGGATAGGCCTTGACGAAAGCCTTGTTGGTGGATAGATAACAAGTTATATTCATTAACATACCTCCGAGCAATAACATAACGCATTAACATAATTTAGCATGTTTTTTGAGATAATATGTTCAAGCATCTTTGAACATGTACTAGTGTTTGATAAAGGATGATAATTTGCTAAATTGTCAGCTGCGCCGCTTTTGAGGACAGGAATCACTTTAGATTGCTTCGATACCTTAGGTAAAAAACCGCTATGTAGCGAAGACCGAAAAATAATTGCAAGATATTTATAATTCTATTTGCCGTATGGATAAAGAAACCCGTCAGAGATGCCATCGGGTCCGGGTTTTTTCTTGGTGTTCAAATGAGGCAAAAGGTTGAGCACATCTTGTTCAGAAATTACAACGTCAGCAATGGGCGGCCTGTCAGATGGAGTTTCAATACTCGGCATAATCCCGTTATCTTCTGTGAACACAGATGCAAAATATTCATTGAAACTCTAGGAAGACGGATGCTCCTCGGATTGTGTCATTGAGCGAGCATTTGATGATGGATTAATATATCCAAAATTTACCCCGTGCTTCTTTTTGGAAATTTTGGGATTGTGATGCCAAAGAACCTTTGCTTGGATTTTTTCACTAGTATCTTAATATTCCTTCCAAAACATTGAATGGTGGAACGAGTCTGAGTACTAGGATTCTTTTTATAATTCTTACGTTTTCGTTTTATTATTCTCTTTAAGTGTATTATTTCTCTAGTTAGCCTAAGGGCTTCTATTGCTAGTATTCTTTATACGCTTAGGTATATACAGTTTTATAGAAGACATGACCAAAGAAGAAAAGTACTCCCAGAGGTAATCAGAACCCTGATTATGCGTTTCGCCGCCTAACAAATGTCATCGCACAGCGCGGGACACGCCTGCATGTATCCGAAATTTCTGGAAAGTTATCGACGCTTCTATCCGGCTGTCTGTTGTCGCCGAACCTTTAGTTATCAGATTTCATCGTGTGACGCGAATGGTGTAGAACTTTGTGGAAGGCACGCGGGTCCCAACGATTAGTCTGGAACATTCGACGACTGCTGTATAAAAGCCGACGCGCTTGACCCGCTGATCAGATTTTCCACGAAAGCCGACTGTGTCCGCCGCTCTCGTTGTGCTTTAAGTGTAGCCTGTTTTGTGGGCACAGGTTCGCCCAATAATAGCTAGCTTTGCCTTTTACAGTATTGCTACTGTGTTCTTTGACGTCACGACCCCGTGACAATATAAAGTTCAGAGAATCTCTCATAAAAGTCCTCTAGCAATTCTAGAACCCCGATATCATCAGCTCTAGCAGAGTTTAACAATAACGTTACATTAACATTGTATTACATTAACAATCTTTACACTAACAAGACATCTCAAGAAACGTCCATCTATATCAATTGAAACATTTTAATTTTATTGGAGTTAGTGAAATTGAAATAAAGCTGCCCATAAATATAAGAGCAATAAGCAGCTAGCACATAAGGAGAACGAGTCGCTCAGCAGTGGCCTTGGAGGCTATAAGATAGAGAAACAAAGCTTTTTCGAACAACTGGAGCTAGACACATCACCTGCCCCCAAAAATGTTCAGGATAAAGTACGTAGCAGTCATAGCTTTGGTCAAAATTCAAAAAGGCGAGCTGAAAGTAAATGGGGCAACCACTAAAGTGTACGGTGTCCTGTAATGCCTGTGGGTCACAAGGCAACGCTAACTATCCTAAAATTTCTCGCATTGTCACCCTTCTACTGCGTGGTTGCAACACCTACACAGAGTTATGTTTTATTGATCCTAGTACCGGCCGCTCAAAGAAAAAAGTAATCGTAGCTCACTACTACTCATATTTCATGCATTATACTTGATCTTATTATATACAGAAAACTGGAAGACGTGGAACCTCTCCGCCGGACAACCAAACTCTTTACAAGTACAGTCGTTCCCGTTGGAGACTACGATACGATTAGAGCGCAAATGCCGCTTTCTCATAGCGGCATTGCCTATTGCTGGGATTATCGCACAAATCAGCAATGCCTTCCTCGTAAAGGGTCCTGAGCCCCTGGCATACGAATATGCCAACTTGGGCCGTCCGTCCGCCAGCCGGCGGCGTTCTCTTATATCTTAGCTAGGCCTTAACCACAATACCGACGCATACCTCCCACGACAGTGCTTCTTTACTAATAATCTTGAATGCACTGCTGGTGAGAATCCAGATGTGAAGATTGTTTATATAGGAGGCGTTAAGAGTAGGACATATCACCGGGGGCCTACTACAGGTAAACCGTGTGTCAAAAAGCACCACGTCGGATGACGACTGTTGGCGAGTACACAGGTTATGCAATGTCTTGTGGTGGCGCCTTCATCTTGCTATGTACATTAAAATAGGCAGTTGGTAAATTTATGTATACCTTGACAACAAATACAGAAGCACCAACAAATACAAAATAAAAATTAAAGAGAGAAGATTAAGAAAATTGATCACTCTCACTATTCTAGTAAAAGGTAATAATAATAATAGGAATCGTATAGGATAGCCTGGAACATCAAACCTGACAAATATAAACAGAAAACGAACGTAAACATTGTAGCATTTCCAGTATTGATGAGTAAGAAATCAGGCGGCTTGAAATCACAAAGAAGAATAAAGATGTATGCACTGAAATATAATCAGCGCAATGTCACTAGTGATACTAATGATATAGTGAATACAGCAGAGAAATTTTTTAACTATTGCCTGTGGCCGCTAGCTACATTTTAGTTGATGAGCTGGTCTACCAGAAGCGGCGGTCACTACTTGCACAAAAGAACTGAAATGCGAAATCGGCTGATTAACAAGAATTTAATAAATAACTTTTAGCTAATTATCGTTTGACCCATATTGCAATTCACAAATTCTAGCTATTCAGTTCGCAAGGCAAATCCACTTGCAACAAATTCTCAGGACGACACCAGTTTCGAGGCATAAATTCCCGAACTTTGTGGAGAAAGGCATTGGCGTTGCAATTACTTGTGTGCTTCAGTGCACGAAACAAAGTTTTGTTAACAAATGAAGTGGAACGCCTGTGCATTTCTCCGCAAAGTTCGAGAATTTGTGTCTCGAAACTGGCGTCATCTTGAAAATTCGTTACAAATGGATTCGCCTCGCGAACTGCACGGCTAGAATTTGTAAATTGCATTATGGGCCACAATGTAACTAGTTAAATGCTTTATTAGTGATTAATTGCGGGAAGTTTGAATAGCTTAACGTCACTATGCCACGTGGTGACACTCCACCAACTAATCCCTGATGTCCAGAAAAGCTGGATACATTGAAAAGGTGCGGTCATCGGCGCCACCAGTCCTCGCAATGGGAACAGCAGCTCAATTGACCTGATCTAGCCAAAATCAGGCGTTATGTACAGTCGCGGAAAGAATAAAATGGACCACGGGATCTCCGAAAACGTTCAAATCCCGAGCAGCCTGTAGCGGTAACCAGTAAAACTGCCCACGACAACATTGTTAGCATATTCTAGTCGAGGTCCAAAATGCAAATACCAGATTGCGTCTTGAGGTTGCGGAGATATTCAGCTTTTTCTTAGATTTCATGGTCCATAATATTCTGTCCGCGACTGTACTTGGCAAACCGCGGCTTTAGGACCGGATAAGTATCAATGTTCAAAACAGCAGCCATGCGCTTTTGTCGCCTTTATCGGCTGACGTCACATGCGTCCGCTGCAGCTGTGCACAGATTTCTGCTGCGAATGGGGCGTTCGCACATGTCGCCCGCCCCCATCACCTGCTAATTTTCTAGTGCATGACGTCACCAATGTGCACTGCTGATCTCGATAATGCTCTGCTAAGGAGAGGGCACTCGCAGCTGAAACGTCCACCTCATACGCTCCTCCGATAATGCGTGTAACCACTCGCGCGCGCACCAACCAATCCGGCGGGTAGCTGCGCATTGACCTTAACTATAGCCAAATGAAGAATAAAAACTTTAGCAAATTTTTCAAATTGTCGAATGCATCGAGATAACACATGCATATAGAATATTCTCAGTAGCGTTTGCAGTACATGCAGTGACACGTTTATTGTTGCACGTTCGTTGAAAGCTGTCGCACAATACCTTACAAATATTGCATTTCACAGGGCGCTGCTGCCTCTGGACTGTTCGTTTTCGGGAAGGCTGGCCTGCTGCAGAATTTTTAAAAAGAGAGAGTACATTTCATCTCAAAATATTATCAATCTGCAGGGTGTCCCAGCTAACATTAGCCAGACTTAACAGATATGCGAATGCCACGCATCTGGACAGAATAAAATAATGTCATTTGCCGGCGCGCGGAGATAATCAAACACATTTTTTTTCATTCCGACAAGTTCGATAATTATTCCTACTTATTCAATAAACTTCTTCAATAATAAAATTAGATGGCAGCTGTTCATGCAGAAATTGTTGCGCCCCATGAAAAATTTCAGACGTAGCTTTCTGTTGCTCACTGCGTGCTAGATAAAAGTATTTTTCCGAGCTTGAATAAGGCGGACGAATACACGCAAAGTGCCTCGAGCGACCAGTAGTGCGGTAAACTTTCCTGCATTTGCGGACTTCTTTCACGCTCGGAAAAGCACTTTTATGTAGCAAGAATTAGCAGCAGAAAACGCTGTATCGGGAAGTTTTCATGTCGCTATCCAATTTTCTCATTTAGACTTTTCGTTTAATTATATTATTTGAGAAGTAAATCTTTAGGGCAAATTTTCCAATCAGGCGAAATGAAAAAAAATAATCTGAGTATCTATATGCGACCGCAAACAGCATTCACTTGGTTGTGTCCAGTTCCGTGGAATTCGCATATTTTTAAATAATGGCTAAAGATAGCCGGGACACCTTGCATATGTCAGTACAGCATAAGAGCTAAACGACCGCTTAAAAGAGCAAGCACTGCAGCTTTAGAACAATGAGACACACATCAATTTTTTTTGGGGAACTTACTGTTTTCAAAGAGAGCTGGTAAAATAATGCCTCGCTTTATGAAAAACCACTGGAAAGGCTACATTTAATTTTCTCGACTACAAACGCCGAAGAAATAATTTAAGATATCTTTTATAAAAGAGGACGCGTCGCCATACCTTGCCAGCTTTAACTAATTCTATAGGATGGAAAAACGGATTTAGCATTTTTCATTTCCGGATAATGTGGCAAGAAGGACTCTCAGTTTAAATACGTCTAAACAATTTACCATGTAATGCATGCTCATGATGGAAACGAGCAAACGAACTGAAATCTCTCACACACAAGCACTTAGAATTTACGCTCTGAAAGAGCACGATGCAAATTGCAAATCACATTGTACTGCTGGAGCTCACTAGCGCCTTTTTGAATACGTACCTTAACCTCCAAAGCGCAGGACCACGCCTAGAAATAGCGAAGATATCATTTATATTAGGTTATGTCAATGGTGGCTCCCTTGATTGTGTCATTTTATGTCATCTGGTTGTAACATGTTATGTTTCAGAAGTAAATGCTCGCCTACCAAGCTTAGGTATTCTTGGTGCCGAAAAATACTACACCAGTGATTACATTTCGAGGCAGCTAATGGCACAAGTTTGGAATTTTGAAATGGATTTCACGTTAGGAAAGATGTACCAGAATGGATAGTTTCTTTGTGTTTCGCAATATTATAGGTATCCTAGCCCAAATGGAGCGCAATTTCGACTGCTAAGCCAAACATTCATCAGTTAACCGGTTAGCGGCCTGCGTATAAAAGCACAACACCATTTTTCAAAGAAATAAAAAGAAACAAGTTGTTTTTCTTAGTATGCCATTTTGTTAAGCATGGTTTGCCAAAACAGCAGTGCTGTTGCTTTATCACGGCTTTGTGATGCCATTGATCTATTCATCGTCAAAATTGGAAAAGTGTGGTACGTGCAAGTGTGGCTGTGTGAGCTTCCAAATGTTTTCTATCATGCCTAGTACTTGCTTCACGAAGCTAATTTTTTAATTAATTTTCCTAGACAACTGCCGTAGTTTATGCGTGACCGTCAATGCATATGCAATTCATATATATAGGGTCACATAACTATGGACCCAGGTGTGCTTTTATAGTACGCTGGGCCTATGCGGTTTGCCAGAATGGCACGCTTGTATTTAAAAAAGATATGATCCTTCTTTCTTCAAATATTTCGGAAAAGTATCATTGTCTGGAAAAAAATTACGGTTGGTTACAAGAACTGGGCGAATAGGACGATTTCGCCCTCATTGCCAGTTTCATTCACGCTTTTCTCGCATCATTTCGTTCAGTGTGACGTAGAGGTCGTAGACGTAGCAAGCTCGTGTGTGATCTGAGTTTGGTATAATAAACCGCGCCCATAAGTTTTGTACTCCATTAATGTAGGACATCAGGCGAAGTTTTTATAAGAATGGGTTAGTCATTTGAAACAGTTGATATGTTATAGAGATACAATCTATGCTTCCTTGGTAAATATTACTGAATAACTTTAAAGCATACCTGATTTGTCCTTTGTTGCCCGTGGCACTGAAAAAGAAAGAACCGAACAATTATCTCTTTTTAAAATCACATCATCAATATGTTCAGTGATATATCAAGAAGAAAAAACTTCCCTGTGATCCGTTGTAGCCTCAACGTGCAAGACGAGCATAGTAATATTATGAAGTAAGGCATTTTGTGTGTGCGTCTGCCTTTCTATTCATGTCCCGCCTTCTCAGCGCAGATTAATATTTTGCTGAATAATGTCAAATAGCTGTAAATTCACGACATAAGTTGAAGGAAGCCACTGTGCAGAGAAATGTCAAATAATAAATTTTCTAAGCAGTATAGATCAGCGTTTAGCATTCTCCGTTCTTGGTTTTTAACGTTTGGGACATTTTGTCAGCTGTGATTTATATTTGGGTGTAATCTGTATAAATACGATACTAAATGAAATTTCACTGTGTTTTTAAGGTGTACAATGTTGCGTGTCAACATTGCGCATTCATTTTTTGTGACTTTGCGGTTCGCTAATTTTGTTTATGTGGCAATACTCAGTACGATTAATGATACTTCTGTTCACTTCTTTAAAAGAGGCGGTGTAGCAAGGGCACAGCCCCATGAACGGCTTAACTATAGGCGACAATTCCGGCTAAGTGCTTTCATAATTTATCATCCACCGAAACTAAATGTCACTGTTTCGCCCGAAAGGAGAAGCGTCGATTGCGATAGCAAATAAGTGGATAGTTATACGAAGTAAGCACAGTAGTTTTATCCGCAGTGCAAACTTTTGAACATCCGTTTACTAACTACCGAGTACGGTGTCACGCGCGCACACGCAAACATAAGCACATCTTGCTCGATCACAGCGGAAACTCGCTGCCAATAAGCTGAAGTGAGGAACCGCCGCGGCAGCAGCACCGAGCGAATTGATCTTCGTGCATCTCCCGCTTAAAGGCGAGCGAAACGTCGAAAGCACAGCCCTTACGAAGTTACCAGCACTGCAAACAACGCCAATTGCAATGAATATGAGGCTTGCGCTGGCGCGTACTTCGGCCACGTCGCAGATCGCTTTGAAGATGCGGTGCCCACACGGCCGCGCCGTAAGCAGCAGCCGCCGGAGCAGAACGCAACACCTCCCTCGCCACAACCCCGTGCCTCACGAGCTATAGCAGAGGGTGCACTTCTGCCTCTCCTTCCCAGCCAACACCACCTAGATAGCACAAGGCCTTTTCACTCCGATCCATGACGTCATGCCACCTGGCCCGACTGCCATATAATCTAATGGGGATGCTCCCGAGTAGGCAACAGTGATTTTGACGTCACCGCTTTCATCACGCCAGCCTTGCCAATAGAAATGTCGGGCTAGGTAGCGTGACGTCATGGATCGGAGTAAACAGGCCTTGTGCTATCTAGGTGGTGTTGTCCCAGCTCGCGCCTACGAGATTAAGCCGCGTTCGCGGTATGCCCCTCGCGCGCTCTCCCTCGCACATACAGCATACGGCATGCGGCGACAATTTTTGTCGCTTTTGGACTTTAAACGCACCATCACGGCGACGGCGACGACACAGCTGTGCCTGGAGTATCTACACAATTGCTACCGCAACAAATGCTTTATTTTCCCTAATATGCCCGTACAGCACTTACACCAATAGTGCAGGCGAAGAATGAGTATTTACGTAAAACCTCACTATCCGGTGGTACTACACATCGGTGAATCTGTTCAGTCCATACACTACTGTATCCGCACCACGAAGAATGAAATTATCTATGGGAGACCACCAAGGCACCCTCTGCTTGCTCCTGCTACACAATCCGCATCGCCTTTTCGGCGCCGACGAACAGTAAAATAGACACACCTCTGGGAAAAGCAAACCTTTGTTTGGTAAGATGTTCAAATGTTATTGCGATGTCGCTATGTTCCTTGCATCTGGGCGAAAGTTGTCTGGCAGCGGCACCCTGAACGCTTTCTTCTTCCTCTACTCATAAGTTTTCAGTTAGGCTATTTCGCTCAAACCGAGTTCTGACAAGAAAAAAATTGCCGCACATTGTTCGGTCCTTCCTTTTTTTCTGGTTGATGTCGAAAACGTCGTACCTGTTTATAACCAAAACATTTGAAATGGTTATATTGAGTATAATTATGCCAATTGTAGAGGCGTCTATACGCCTTCTTTTTGTTGGGAATCAGTGGAGCCGGAATATACCTGTGTAATTAAATCAAGCATTTTTAACGCTGCCTATGCCACTTACACAGAGAGCAACGATACAGGACGACGCAAGTTTAATAAATTCGAGCATGAGGCGATCGCGCCACCCAAAGAATATTGAACTCGACCGACACGCGTATACTAATCGCACGGAAAAAGAGTTGGAAGTGAAGACCAATCACTTTTTGTAACAGTACGGAGGCAAAATGTCGATATGAGTAACGCTAGGTTGCTAGGCTGCTGAGCATGTGGTCACAGAATTGACTCCCGGCCAGGGCGGTCGCATTTCGATGGGGGCAAAATGCGAAAACACCCGCGTACTTAGATTTAGGTTCACCTTAAAGAACCTAGGAGGTTGAAATTTCCGGAGTCCTCCACTACGGCATGCCTCATAATCTGAAAGTGGCTTTGGCACGTAACAGCCCATATATAAAAAAAGAACGTTAGGTAGTTCGAAAGTTCACTGCTATTCAGAAAGCGAAAAAAGGTTAAGTGTGGAAGGTATTCCAAAATTTCAAACTTACATCTCACTTTAGCAAGTCCACGGCTTGCTGCAAATAACAGACAAGACAATGTGTTCATTTTTCTCGGAAAATTAGGTCACTCATTGTATCTTTCGTCGTTTCATAAGGAAACGCTGTACTACCAAACTAAATGAATTACGCTTTACCGGCCATTAAAAACTGCAAACACGTATAGAATTCAAGAAGACGGGAGCTTACAGAAACACAGAGGTTTCCAGTACTAACAGAGGTCGGAGAAAAAAAGCGTGGATGGAGCGAACATACGACAATGAGGCCTGCTTCTCAGTAGCCAGTACCTTCTACATAGCAGCGTATGTATGCACAGCTCAATCTCTCCAGTCTTAATAAAGAAAACAGTGTAAAATAAACGGGTACGCTGGTAACTCTTAAGGTGCCGGGTAGCTTGCTAATAGGGTGCTCGTGTACAACAATTTGAAATTTCTGCAAATAATTT
This sequence comes from Dermacentor albipictus, assembly GCF_038994185.2. Classification (NCBI taxonomy): domain Eukaryota; kingdom Metazoa; phylum Arthropoda; class Arachnida; order Ixodida; family Ixodidae; genus Dermacentor; species Dermacentor albipictus. Next base: position 43,643,415 of record NC_091830.1, read on the forward strand.
ATGGTGCAATGCACATAGCCGAATAAATGCTTTGTTTTTGTTTACCTAGTTCAATGCCCTAATTATCTCTCAAAGCAAAACAACTAACTATTGTATATTTTTGTTAGGTGATCATCTTGCCACGCTGAAACACATGATATTGCAGTGCAAAAGAGCTCGACAAAATAGATTCACAACTACAAACAGAGGTCAGAGAAAGACGGCGCTTCGCTCACAACTGTCTGTCTTTTAGGCGCAATGCTCACCACATATCTAGCCCGCACACACTCTGGATACCAAGGCACGGCAAAGAGCAAATGACAAGCCATCTTGTTTGAGACAAACCTAGCAATCTTCGCATCATATAATGAAATAGGTGTTTGACTCGCACAAGCTTGCCCTCTGAAATGTATATGATAAAGCGGTGGCGGCGTGGTTTTGTCTCTACTGCTACTCAAAATTGTCACCTCAGAAAAATGTGGATCACAGCAGCAAGACCCGCAATGCGCAGAAGGATGTGCGCTGATACCCTCTTTTTAATTATAGGCATGATCTATCATTCTATAGTTCACACTACGGCTGGAATGTCCGGCGCATTATTTGCCTCAATTAGCGGTACCTGGTAGAACACTGCCGCGGAAGATTGCACGCGGCGTTTTGCGTATTTGACGTTACACGTTTTCACGGCATATCCATTGATTCCAGGGCATAGGCTAGATTGTTTGTTCGGGGTGGAAAACGCAACAGCTAACCCACCTTTTCGCCGCCTTCCTGTGGTTGTGGTTCATCTTGTGGTAACGTAGTCCCACCTGCGACTTTTTTCGACTGTCGTGCTTGTATCTCTCGACTATTCTGACACTATGCTACGTTTCAGCTTCTGCAGCAAGGTTTCCACCAGAGGGGTGAAAGCCGAATGAGGTGTGAATCTTTCTTTTGGGCGTTTTTGCGCTACATAGTCTTGTCGTTGAGCAAGTACCGACTTGCCCATGAAAAGGTAATTGACCAGTATATTGACACATGTACCTGTTTTATGTTCACCGGTGACCGCTTTCCACCGGCTTACAAAGGTTTAATTTTATCGCTCAGCGCAAGACGCACCCGCATGATTTATAACTTACTCGAATGTTATCGTTGATTCTGTATGTTCTCTACGCTTTAGCCGAACACTGAATAATCAGATTCCATGTGCGACATCAATTGTACAGCAGTTTCTCGAAGGCATGGCACACCAGCAATTATCCTGCAACTTTCGACGAGTCATGCATAAAAGCTGATGCGCTTGATCCACAGATCATGTTTTCGACTATCGTTGACTATCGTTGACGCTCGCCGCAATCGAAGCGCTCGAGAGTTACCTGTCTTAAAGGCCGCAAGTACGCCAAATAAAGAGGTAGGCTTTCACCGCTGTTTTGCCCCTGCCTCAAGCATCACCGTCACTGGAGCGTGAGTACTACATCATGCAAACGTCAACCACGCTCACTTACTTATTTGGCTATTACAAAGAAATTAAAGTTGTATCCTAGCTATGTAAATCGTTCCCATGAAATGAATATCTGCGTTTAGAAAGTGCAAGTTTAGAAAAGGTGGTTATGCAGTAGAAATTGATTATACCTTGTATATGTGTCACTGACATTTATAATACACATACCTGGAATAAAAGAGCCCCACGCAGATCCTGAACATGAAAGACAAAAAACACTTTTAGATGGTCGTGTAGCGCCAACATGCGCCTAATGTTTTACAAAATATGTTTTTTTTTTACTAAAGCCTTCAGCGAGAACAGTGAAAACTTTTGATAAGTACTTTATTCAATAACTCTCTCTCAGAAATTCCTTGAGAAGTTGAGGAAAACAATTTTACAGATACAACAAATATCAGGGACTTGATGTACAACAAAAATTTAGAAAAATGATAAATACTACATGATTGCGACTTGCACAATTGCATTTGCTTTCATGCGGTGTCATGAGCAATGTTATGCAATAGGAATGCTTATCCTCTGGGTTATATTTTATTATGCTGCGATATTTATGCTTGCACCGCGCACAAGATATCTCAAACTGTTTTCCTTCATTTGGGGGTAGTTTTGGGGCGAAAAATTGCTACGTCATGTGCGGATTTAGAGAAATACGACACGCTTCTAGTAAAGTTTAGGGATGCAGGACTTGTGTCGCAGTGGCGTATAACTATTCATCACAATTTGACAAGAATGAGGGCATAGATTTCTTATGTTTTGTAATGGTGTGAACACAGGTGCGGGCAATGACACTATGCTACTGAGCTCGAGGCAGTGACTTCAATATTGGTGGTAGCGGCTACATTTTGATGAGGCAAAAAATACGAAAAAAAAGGTCGTGTACTTATATTTTATTTAATGGTGAACAACTGCGGCCATAAAAGTACTCTGGAGTCTCCCATTACGGAGTGCCTCATAATTCGATTGCAGTCTTGACACGACAAACATAAAAACATATTTTTCGCATCCCCTTTCGTGGAATTTTGGAGGGGTGGCTACAAGAGCTGATCTTGTACAGGTACACAAAAATGCACCAAAATGAAAGCCTAACCGCCGTGGTAACATAATTAGTAAAGCGTCACACACATGGTCCGTGTTAGATTTTTTGGCAGTACTCGTCATCGGTGCGCGTACAACTTTCGTATGTATCCATAAACATATGCGGCGACGCACCTCTAGGCATCGCCGCACACAGCAACCGACCTATCACGCTGAAGCTTCGCGTTAACGTACAGTCGTGATATGCCTGGCGGTCTTGTGCGATTATGCTGGAAGCACAAGATATGCTCGGGCGGAACAACTGCCGGAAGGTTTGCCAGACGACGCTGTTTGTTCAAACATTCCCTCACTTACTGCGTTAGGCAGTAAGAGTGGGATACTCGGATATTTCTGCAACATCGGGAGCTCTGGAAACTTCACGGTAGCTTTTACCATAAAGCTCGAAGCCTCGAAAATGCAAACAAACGGATACGAGAATTTCAGAGTTGCCGAGGGTGGGAACAAATACGACTTGGCTTTCAAGCAGATGCTCTACAACCCATTCATCTAAAATTTCCTTTATATCCACACTCCACTTTCTTCAATTTCCAAAAGTGGTTAACGTCATATAAAATATATGTCACCGGTAATTATAAAATTGTTTCTTTGGTGATTGTAATTAGGCCTGGTGTGTTCCAAGGAACCGTGCGACAAACAGAACTCTTCGTGGTCGTATTCTTCCACAGTGTACAGCGAACAATAGCTTTTTTTACCTTGGTGAGCTCTGCAGTGCATTATGAAATACAACAATAATTAGTATATAAAACAGGGCATTATTAACAAAGCAAAACCTTTTTAGCAACCAAACAAATAAGAAAATAATACTACAAAGTATTATTGCAACATGCCAAAACAGTGGTACTAGATAATTATCAAAATTCGTGTTCAGTCATGTATATATAGTTCAAAATGCACAAGAATAGCATAAAAATTGTGTAGTGCGCCTTGTCGTCCGTTTTTAAGGATATCTGGTTCAAAAATAGCGTGACCGCAAGGTTAGTCATGGTACCTCAAAAAGAAGTCCCAGTTACAGAATTGGGAGCATTAGGAGATAAGGTGAAATAAGTTAAGCTAGACACGCTTATAGCAGTCATTGACTTAAGGTAGGTGAACCTGGGGCATTAGGCATCGTTTCATACAGAATAAATGTGGTGAATAAGATTACACAGCTGGAAGTTTTTCCTGAAATTACTTAGTACCGCATATTAAGAATGTTCCGTAATTGCATGCGCAGTCCGACCACGGTAATAAAATAGTGATGCGCATATTTATCGCACCTGCGTATGTACAGACCAATATGTCGCTTTTGTCGGTGACACAAAAACGTTAACAAGTATCCGTGGAAATCCACCACACCACCAAAGCCTCATCCCACAGGCTAAAATTCCGCATCCCAGGGGGAGGCCGCTCTTGCATACGCTTCTTTCAGAGAAATTTGACTCAAGAAGTATATGGCAGTATGCATGTGCCTTTCTTCATTGACCACAATCATGACAACGTTAGCCACCAGGTGAGAGCCGCTCTTCAGCGGACCGCTCTCCTCGCGATTTGTTTCACTGTGTATGTTGCTATAAATGTGTGCCACGTTTCAATGAGCACCTTTGACGCTAAGGTGGGACATTGTGTAGATGGGGAACTTCATTGGCAAAACAGTCTTTATACTTTCCCCGGAAATGGGCGCAAACGAACCGACGTCATGCGTTATCCGACAGTCCTGTCGAAATATGCGGTAGAGCCCACCAACGCGGCCACCCCGGGGACGCTATGGGCGCCGCTTTCAGCCGGCGCCTTGGTGCCGCCTGAAAGGTGGGCGGTCCTTGCTCGATGCCCAAGCGCGGCACGCGTAGTTCGGTTCTAGAAGACTGCTACGCTGGCCTTCTTGTTCAGGCGCTCCGCCGCGACGTCTCAGGTTTCCGGGAATGCATTCGGACACCCGCCACATGAACACTTCGCTAGATTGCGCAACGTGCCCAGAGAAAATCTCCACAGAGGAGCCCCTCTGGCGTACGCGCCATACATGACGAGCTTCCGCAGTGGCAATGCTGTTTGTCGCTGCATTTATTCGATACCCTTAGGATTAACGTGGAAAGAATACTGCGGTGGGTTCAGCAGAATTTTCTGGTTTCCTATAAATATTCTGTACTTCGTAAATAGAATATTTGAATTTTTCTGATGTAGCAAATGCAGTTTTCAGTCTTTCCAGAAAATTCTTTTTCAACAATACAAATTACACCGCAAGCAAGTTCTACTTACGTTCAGCAGCATCGCTTCCTGGGATGCAGGACACCGAGAGCAGCAGCAAACAAAGCATTGATATTTGAACGATGATCGCCATGGCTGAAGTGACATTCACTTGTTGCTGCATTTTTATATACGCTGTGCCATTTCTCAATGTATTTACACGTTGTCAGATCAGAGAGCGGGGGACATGTTTGTTTGAGGCTTGAAATGCTCCATAAATTCTTGTTAAATGAGTGGCTTTGACTTCACCACGAAATTGACGACAATAGTGGGATGCCTGTATATTTTCGTCACACGCCATACACTTGCAACAATAAAAAAATCTCATTGTTCTCTACAGAGCAAAAAACGCGCAAATAAAAGGAAAGTGATGCAACCTGCGATGACATCAGCGACCTATTATTAAATGTACATTCAGATGAGCGCTGTAAAGAACACCATTGTGCTCCTTCTGGCTTAAAAAAAATAGGAATAAAACGCAAGTATTATGTGTGTGCTAATAGCAGAACATCTGATCCTGCCAGCTTGACGGTGTGTTTAGAGGGACAATTTTATTATTTCACGACCTTTGCAATCTTTCGGGAGTTGTGCGAGCTGGCGTTATGTTGAAAATCATATACGAGGTTCTGCACAGGTGCTTCAGTAAGTGTAGCAGGATTTCGTTTTTTTTTTTGTTCACACCTCTGCAGTCCAATGAAATATTCTACTGAATTTGCTATTTCACTAAAAGAAATGCATCTATTTCAGGAAAGAATCGACGTATACGAACGGGCCTCTATTGTTTGTTGCTTGCAGTCAATTTAAACACAAGCACTTTGTGTTATTTTCTCCTTATTAGGACCCGTACTGAAAACATCAGTAACGTTCCAACATGGGTATGATAATTATACATACGACCGTTTTACGTCACTAAAACACTTCCCGCTCAAGAGGTGCATTGGTACACATAGCCGTTTAAGGCGTTCGAAATCACCTGAAAATGAGCCATCAAGAAACTTTTCAGTTGGCACACGGTTCGTGTTTTGTTACACCACTCTATCGGGAATGGCAATGCAGAGGCAGTGTTGTACTACATGCCGTACACAAAGTTGTGCAATTGCAACTCACTCATACTAGCAGCGGTGTTAAATGTGCGGGCAATATTATCAAAATTGGTCATCAGAAAAATTACCATAGATGTTTTTGAGCGTCCTAGAAATTTATTGTTATATTTCGTAAATGATACGTACGATGAGGATAACGTGCTCGAATCACGGTACAGTTTTTTACGCGAGTTTTTCCTTGGGGACTTTTATTTACCTGGTGTCAAGTGGAGTAAGGAGCCGTCTATATGTACTATGCATCCCCACTTGCTTCCCATTTCTTGGTTGCAAGCGTTTTTTTTTTACAGCGAAGCTATATATCTCTACCGTCCAAAAAAATTTTAAAAGTGTCATTGGCTTGGTAAACAACAAACTCCCCTTACGTGGGCCGATTCTGGAGACAGTCCAATGCGTGGCCCACCCACGGTGGAGGTGAAGCATGTGTTAAAGGGATAGTGAATAAAAAAATTTGCCGCCTAGATTTCTGTCTCCAGTAATAGCTGTCGCAGCGAAAGCGACCAAAACAACACTCTTTCTGAGGAGAAATGAGCGAAAAGTAATTATTTTAGTGAATATTTCTCAAATCGCAGCACCTACGGGCCTCCTCCTAAAGCTCCGGCAAAACGGGAGATCAAGTCACGCTTACCCACCCAGAGGCCCATTGCGAGCGATCGCCCACACTGAGCGCGCGAAGGGGCGAGTTGACGTTTGCAGCAACGCGCTTTGTTTGTTCGAGCGTCCTATTCGCACCGCTTCCTCGTGTGAGCCGTACAAAAACGTCGTCTTTCATCTCGTGGATCTGTGGTTTGATGTGTGGAGCAGCCGTGTCAACGCCGCAGAACGGCGAGGGTCTGCTGTGCGCATGTGGAAGCGGCAGGCAGCGGTAGTCTTTTTCTCGCTTATCTCTCATAAATGCTTCTCCCGTGAACCGCTGCCTTGTTCACGATGTAGTTTTGCGCACAGGTGCAGTTTCACCGTAATTTCTCGTTTGTACGACGTTCTGAGCCAGATGTTTAGCCAATATTGCCAGAATGAATCGAAATCCGCATCGTCTGAAGCGACGGCCGACGAAAAAAAATTCGCCGACATGAGACTGGTGGCGCCATCTCGTTTGCATCAAGGGAAGGAGTGCTCGGCTGCGATGAAACAACGGGATGCTGAAACCGCTGCGAATGTACTCGCTCACTCCGTGAATAACAAGACGCTCCCTGCTTACAGAGGCGCATTTCACTCACTGCACATGCCTGGCTTCAATCCCCACCCGTTGCTTTATCGCATCTATTCTCAATAACAGCAACTTGCCCACATCAAGCACCTGCTGCGCGAGAGTCGGCAGCCGACTGTTATGCTCACGCCGCCGGCGACACGTGCGCCGATGGCGTAGGTATAGGGAGGTGTACACGCGTCAACGATTTCTACGATTTTTTTTTGTACAGTGTGTACTCACGGCACCTGTATTGTGCATTGGTAGCTTTTATGTTTTACGCGCTAGTAGCTACCCATAACATATATGGGTAGCGGAGTAAGCCGCTTGGCGCAGAACGCAGAGTAATTTCCTTACGTCGCCTGACATTGCATAGCCTGATGCATAAGTGTGCCCGCTCTGTTGAAACCAAACATGGCAAAGCGTTTGCGTGAGTGCATCACGCTGGGCGTACCGCCACGGATGCAACACTGCCAATGAGGCGTGCGCCTCTCGTCTCGCTAACTCATTCGTGACAGCTGCGAGCTTGCGATCCGAGCCGCAGGAACCGCGTTTATATCTGGTTTCCACTTATGATGACGCCCCTGATCTCTCGAGGCGAACGCGTGTACATGGAATGCACAGTGTAAACACCACTTTGCTGGTCCAGACTCCCTCGGCACCACGGAGAGGTGACTGCTGCGGGGGGTCGTCGTCAATTTCGCTTGACGACGTGGACGGATCGTAGGCATGCGCCTTTATCGTTCGTGCTCGTTCAGTAGGCCACGCATCCAAGTCGGAGTCATAACCTCCGCTCCATGCTATCACACTCACTACTACAACTTTGCATTCTGCACTGCGCAGCGCGAGGAAAACTAAACTGCGCAGCCGGTCAGTTCGCTCCGCGGCTGCTGAGGGTAGGTGTGACGTCAAATCCGCCGGCTTGTTGTCGGGAGCGCGTTGCGAGTGACGCGGTGGCCGCTCATTGAGTGTCAACATTAAAGCCATCCGCTCAAAAGTAACCCGAATGATGTCTATATACTCTAGCAATTGTGTCTTAGGAATGCCGTTGTGGGGCTTTCTCTATATTCTTCGATTTTTATTCTTTATCCCTTTAAACACTCCCCATACCTGGGCCGATCCCGAAGATAGTGAAATGCCGCGCCAACCCACGCCGCATGTACCGTTCACCATAAGGGGTCCACATATACTGCTTCGCTGGTCATCCTTCTTCACAGAATGGAAGGGCACTCAGCTTGCGTTGGAGAAGGTGACGAATATACACACTACTTTTCTCAACACCACTGATAACGTGTTTACAGGGCAAGGCGACATTTTTTTTCATGCGAAAGTATTTCTTCGCTCATTGTGCGATGCCGCCGTCATCGCGACGCCGTGGCATAAAGCTGTGACAGAGGAATGGCACACAAATAATGCGACTTCATCCAACTTAAAAAAAACGAAGGGGCCATCGTGAGTGCTCCATCCTCTGCCCCACCAATAGTGATACTGCACCGTAGCTAAACGCACTGACTACTGCACAACCGCTGCGATGCGCCGCTGTTTGCAACAAGCGGCAGCGGTGAATATCCTTCAACCTGTGCACGTAGCTGAGTTCTGCCTGGCGGGCGATTCACTAGATGGCAGAGCGAGAGAATAAAGAATGACTAGAGATGTGTCGAGCGACCAAATGATGATCTCCGGCGGTCAAGAAGGAAACGAAACAATCACTATCAAGGAAAAAATGAAACTTAGCTCGCAGAAAAGCGGGAAAATACACTTGTGCAGAGCGCACCTATCGCCCAAGCGATATCGGTTAGGTTATCGCCCAAGCGATAACCTAACCTCCTTCCTTTTTATACTTCGTAACTTTCTTTCCTGGATATTTATTGAGAAATATTGCAGTTGAGCGTCAGGTGACTTCTCCGCAACCTCGAGCACGTTAGAACTATTGGTATACCACACATACCAAGCCAGTGGAGACAAGCATCGTCAAGTGATATGCACTGTTTCCCAAAAACTTAGCTGTCTTATCATTGTTATGTATTTGTGTATTTATCACACTCATAATTACATAGCAATATATTACGAACGGCCTTGTACGCGTTATCTCATAATAGCTATTCCACTAATTGTTATGCTATTGGAACTTGCCATTACACGAAGTAAATAAATAAATAAAAGAAGAATAATATCCATAAAGGTGCGTGCAAAAAAGGAACTCTTGCGCAAAAAGAACTCTTGGAACAAAGAGGAACTCTTGCACAATACAACATATACTTGACCAAGGTGGAAACAAGATGGAAGGGGACGGGGCATTAAATTACATCCAAACATTACCAGCCTAATATTTCCGAGGCAATAACGAGGTGGCATATGAGGAAAAAAGTGCATAAGAAGAACTAGGTTCAAAATCAGCTGCTGTCGACAACTTTAAGGAGGAAGAAAGCCGAAGAGAAAATTTCTAAGCGCCCAGCCACATGCTATATGAGGTTTCCGTTAGGCTCAATAATGAACTGTGACCAAATGTAAGGAAGGTCTGCTGAAAGCAGTAGAAAAAGAAAAACCTTAAGGGGTAGATGAATACCAAACAGTTGGTGACAAGGTTGAATGAATAAATTAATCAAGCTCAGTTGTAAAAGGTAGAATTCGCTCACATAGACCGCTGACCATGACATCGGTACCATAGAGGTTAGGAATGCAGGTGAATAAATAAAGATGCAATGATGCGTAGATAATTATGGCATATTAGGAGAACTTGGGAATGTCTTCAGAATAAGTAGGCCCCTGGAGGATAACTTATTTGTCCTTAGTCAATGTTTTGAAATATTCCCAGTAGAAAACAGACTAAATCCGCCTTTTTTAGGTATTACCAGAGCGCATGACAACGTAAACTGCTACATGTTGCGGAATATTCAGGAAGGGGAAGAGACAGGGAACGACTGCATAGAGCTTTTCAGGGAGATTTTTTTTGCAAGCGCATGTTACTTGAATGAGAAGAGATGAGGAGCGAGGGCCATTTTTATATCATCATACAACTGAGAGAGGGGTGCCCTCAAAACCCGCTGGTGTTTATGATGTACATGGTAAGTATGAAAAGGCACAAGAAGGAAGGATTATAGGTTTTATTCTCTCATACGAACAGGCGGGTACAATAGTGGAGCAGTAGCTTCCAGGTTGGCTTTATGGGGACGACGCTGTGTGGCTCGCTAACAAGCAGAGTGATATGCAACATCTGGCTAATATCTGTAAACAGGAAGGCGGAAATTTAAGTCTAAAATTTAGCGTTTAGAAACAGGTGGTGTGGAACTCAATGAAAACAGTGAACAGACAGTATCAATCAGGGCCGGTAAATACCTCGGGAAAAAGAATATAAATAGTTTTGTACAAGGAGAAACGAAGGCCATAGATAGGTGAAAACACAGGTAAAAACAATAACAACAAAGTGGAAGAGAAGCACGGCAATATTGAACAACAGAGGATTGAGGGGATAAAATAGCTACGAGGTGCTCTGGGGTATGTGGAAGGGGGTAATTTTTCAGAGTTTATATTGTAAAATGCGGTGCTTTGCATGAATGTCGATGTCAAGCAAAGTTCAGTGCGATGCCTCGCATTGGGCGCTCAAGGAAAGACTACAAGCTATGCTGCGCAGGGTGATATGGGTTGGACAAGAATTAAAGCGAGGGAAGCTCAGAGTACACCCTGAGTGGCTGGGTGTGGTTTGCTGGGCATGATGGATGAAGGGGGGGGGGGGACATGGTGGGTATGATGGAATTCATTGTGCATATATTGGGTTGATGGTGGGTGCAGTGGTAGATGGTGGGATACATACTTGGTGACTTGTCTCATTGGTGGGTGAATAATGAATATGCAGGTTGAACGATGGCTGTGCTGGGTGGATGGTGGGATACCTACTGGATTATTTGTGTTAGTGATCCATGAATATTGTGCATGCTGAGTGAATGGTAGGATACATAGTGGAAGGACAATGAGTGAACGTGTGCGAAAGCGAGAACATATTAGGTGGCTTATCAAATAGCAGCGACGGTAATGATGGTCGGTTCGTGATGTGATGTGATTCATTTACTTCCCTAATACAATCACTGTAGTGCCATTTTTTACTGATAGAAACGTACTTGCACATGCACATTTAGAACAGTTATTCAAGTATTTCGTGATGCCTAATTATTCGCTATTGTACCCTGCTAAATTTTTGTCTAGAGATGATTTTTATTGTAATGATTTGGGTATTTCATGTTCTTTGTTGTTCACAATTAAATGTCTCTGCTCTGTTACCCTATGTGGGCAGTGGGAGCTGGTCAAACTGCTTCACGTGAGCTTTTGATGCCGCCATTTCTGGAACGCAGCATATGCATATATATATATATATATATATATATATATATATATATATATATATATATATATATATATATATATATATATATATATAGTTCCCATCTGTGAGTCGGCTTTCTGACAACTGTATCAGTGTGTGAGTGAGTGCACTTGGGAGACAAGAACAACTTTATATAAGCATTAACCTACAGAATTCTTCCTACATAAACTAAAGTGCGGCTGTTGGCGATCATACTATCCAATGACAGCCCCTCGCATGTGGCAACTTGTAACGGGCTTCTTCGAATCGTCTAGGTTGTCTTACAGCGGCGAAAGTAAATAGAAAAACAAAGCATAGACATCTGTAAGCCAGCCTGTAAACTAAGACCTCGCCTACCATTCAGAAAGGACGATGATGGGTAAAATTCGCGTTCCACGCTATACCCTACGCGCATCCTTACATGCCAGCAGAAACGTCAGAGGAACGTCACGCAGCGACAGCGAAGCATCGAGGCTTTCCGAAAGCTGTAAATAAAGTTTCACCGGATGATAGAATGACGCGAGCACACAAGAACACAAAAAACTAAAGTACAAGTGCTGTAGGAGAAGTTCAGCTGAGTCTCTTTCAGTCACTGCTGCTCTAGAGTTCCCTGACGTGCGAAAAATTGCTTAGGAAGGACGATGTGGCAGAGTGAGTGAGTGAGTGTCAACTTTATTATTAGAAGGGGTAAGGGATAAGGGAGGCTAAGCTACGTAGGCTTCCAGGTTGTGCTTCACGATGGAGTCTTCAGCTCGTGCCAGGACCCGTCTTTGGATGTCTCGGTCGGTGCTGGAGAGAAGAGCCTCCCATTGTTCGTCGGTGGGGGGTGGCGAGACGAGGTCGGCGGGCGGGGGATACGTCAAGGAGTGTGCGGCATTCTAAGAATATTGTTACTGCTGCGAGAATAGCTTTGCAGTAGCATAATGAGATTCGTCAGAAGACATTGTATGGCACAACATAGCAGTGTATGAGCTACGCCTTCATTCCATGTCCAGGCTGTGGTGTTCAGAATTATGCATGCTTTGTGGGTGCTTTACGTAATTACCCGATTTCTATGTTCGGGCGTTTGTGACTTATTTTAGAGCGCAGCTTCTATTGCCCCACAAGTAGCGTTGCAGTTGCCACGCAAAAACCCTGTTGCTTCCAGAGTAGAGAAGCGGCGAGAAAGGGCGCTTCGATGAGGTGACCGCGTGCCGGAGCCTGACTCATTAGCAAGCATTCCGCAACCAATCAGATCTGCTGTTTCGCTTTTATCTGGGAGAGAAAGGGTAGCAAAGCGTATCTCGCGCGCTGCGCCGTCTTCGTTTCTGCTCAGCTTATGCTCTGTAAGCGGATTGGACGGCCACGCGTTGTGTGTTCCCCCAAGGAAATGGCAGCGTTCGACGAGCGGCGGCGAGAACTCGCACGTGATAGCCTCGCCGTCGGTGCGCCGATCCAGCCGTTGAAGCCTCACTACAGTCCTATGTGCCATGAACGCGCGCGCCCAAGTAACGTTGGCAAGATCAACCTGCGGTTTGACTGATGGTTCGATGCACAGGGGTCACCAACGTGACCGGACGCGGCCAATGAGCTCCGATGCACCCGGCGTCCGCCGACACTTGCCGGGCCAAGGCAATCTGACAGCAACCAGAAGAAGATCCTGAGCTGAGGGAGTGGGAGGTCAAAGCAATTCGGTACCGCTACCATGGGTTACTTAAGCTTGACGAAGCTCTAATTCACGCGCGATAAACTTCGCTTTCCGCCCATTTTCTGGTAGTGGAGGGGTTCATTTTTCTTTTTTCTTTTTTTTGGATGAGCAATCAGTTTATCTCGCGAGCGTTCTCGACAGCCACACGAAAATTGGCAGACAGTTGTTCATCCAAATATTGAAAGTCTTTTTGAATGAGCAGTCCATATCCGCAGAATGGTACACCGGAAGTTATAAGTCTCAAAGTATCTCAAATAGTCCGCATCAACGTTAACAGTAGAACGGTCGTAAAAGGGGCAGGAATGTAACATTTCGTGGATACATTCGCACATTCTGGCAACCCTACCACACCCCTTTTCACACGCACTTTTCAACACAGGCACACACCTCGAAGATCCTCAGAAATGAGACGGGCAAATTAAGAAGGCTCTGCATGTTCACGCCAACCAGATATATACGCATAAATGTATATATGGATGCTATATATTTGTACGAGTGTCTTTACTACTGCACTGTAATGATAAATACAGATGTGGATGTCTCAAGAAAGGCCTTGTGTTACTTCTTTTCGTTCTAATTATTAATTTCTCATTCACCGCCCTTCCTGACCTTAATAATAGAAGTAAAGATGCATTCAATGTATGGTAATATATTCTGCATTTTGTGTTGGTTTTGCCATAATAGCTTGTACAAAAGTAAACTAAATTCCTGTTATCAATGCCCGATGACGCCGTGGCGGCTCAAGTTAGAACTTGTGTGTGGGCGAGCGTACGATGACCCCGGAGCTGTAATAAAGCACTTTAGCCAGATTCGGTGCCAGATGTACCCCTCACTCCAGGTGTCCTCCATGATTCTGCTTGCACTTGGCAGCTCCTGATACCTCGCGTGCTTGCTATTGTTGTGACTGCATGGCCCTTCGACGAAACTGTATTTAATAAAATAGGCTCATGCATGGACTAGTAATTGTGAATGTCCAACAAAGCTGCCGATGGTTCGAATAATGCACGTTCCGGTTGCGTGTTATGATGAATTGCTTCGAAAAGAAGATGAATCCAAGCTTTTCAAAATTATTTTATTCGGCGCCCTAATGTACTATTCGCAAACGACAGTGTTGGAAAATAGCATATAGGTATGCTATGTGATAACCGAAGATACCTGATATCAAAATTAACTGTGAATATTTCACCGTAATCAGCATAATATGGAGCGTGCAAGGTATTATTACCATGCAGGCACGTAAATAACGCGAGGAAGGACATTCACGCACCTTAAAAGATAAAAAATACAATATTTTTGTTAGAGTAATGGCTCTGAATATTAGGCTGGCTGCATCTGGGGCAGGAAATTTCAAAAAACGAAAGAAAAGCTCACGCTATGTCAGTAGAATATTGTTACTGCGCCGAGAATAGCTTTGCAGTAGCATAAGGAGATTCGTCGGAAGACATTGTATGGCACAAAATAGCAGTGTATGAGCTTCGCCTTCATTCCATGTCCAAGCAGTGGTGTTCAGAATTATGCATGGTTTGTTGGTGCTTCACGTAATTACCCGATTTCTAAGTTCGGTCACTTGTGACTTGTTTTCAAGCGAAACTTCTATTGCCCCACAAGTAGCGTTGCTGTTGTCACGCAAACACCCTGTTTCTCCCAGAGTAGAGAAGCGGCGAGAAAGGGCGCTTCAATGAGGTGACCGCGTGCCGGAGCATGACTCATTAGCAAGCATTCCGTACCCAATCAGAGCTGCTGATTCGCTTTCATAGGGAGGGAAAGGGCAGCAAAGACTATCTCGCACGCTGCACCGTCTTCGTTTCTGCTCAGCTTATGCTCTGAAAGCGGATTGGACGGCCACCCGTTGTGTGTTCCCCCAAGGAAATGGCAGCGTTCGACGAGCGGCGGCGAGGACTCGCACGTGATAGGCCTCGCCGTCGGTGCGCCGATCCAGCCTTTGAGGCCTCACTACAGTCCTATGTGCCATGAACGCGCGCGCACAAGTAACGTTGGCAAGACCAACCTCCGGTTTGACTGATGGTTCGATGCACTGGGGCCGCCAACGTAACCGGACGCGGCCAATGAGCTCCGACACGCCCGGCGTCTGCCGACGCTTACTGAGCCAAGGCATTCTGAAAGCAACAAGAAGTAGATCCAGAGCTAAGGGAGTGGGAGGTCAAAGCAATTCGGTACCGCTACCATGGCTTATTTAACCGTGACGAAGCTCTAATTCACGCGCGATAAACTTCGCTTTCCCCCCATTTTCCGGTAGTGGAGGGGTTCATTTTTCTTTTTTCTTTTTTCTTTGGACGACCAATCAGTTTACCTCGCTAGCGTTCTCTAAGGCCACAGGAAAACTGGCAGACAGTTGTTCATCCGCATATTCAAATCTTTTTGAATGAGCAGTCCATATCCGCAGAATGGTACACCGGAAATTATAGGTCTCAAAGTCTCTCAAATAGTCCGCATCAACGTTAACAGTAGAACGGTCGTAAAAGGGCCAGGAATGTAACATTTCGTGGATACATTCGCACATTCTGACAACCCTAGGACGCCCCTTTCCACAGGCACTTTTCAACATAGGTACACACATTGAAGATCCTCAGAAATAAGACGGGCAAATTAAGAAGGCTCTGCAAGTTCACGCCAACCAGATATATACGCATAAATGAATATATGGATGCTATATATTTGTATGAGTGTCTTTACGACTGCAGTGTAGCGATAAAGACAGATGTGGCAGTCTCAAGGAAGGCCTTGTGTTACTTCTTTTTGTTCTAATTAATAATTTCTCGTTCTCCGTCCTCCCTGCGCATAATATTAGAAGTAAAGATGCATTCAATGCATGGTAATATTATTTAGGATCTTGTGGTAGTTTTGCCATAATAGCCTCTAGCAAAGTAAATAAAATTCCTATTATCAACGCTCGATGACGCCGTGGCGGCTCAAGTTGGAACTTGTGTGTGGGCTGAGCATACGATGACACCGGAGCTGTAATAAAGCCCTCTCGCCACATTCGGACCAGCAGTCATGTCGGATGTACTCCACACTCTTGTTGCCCTCCATGATTCTGCTTGGACTTCGCAGCTGCACAGGCCTCGCGTGCTTCCTATTGCTGTGACTGCAAGGCCCTTTGACGGAAGCTGTATTTAATAACATACGGCTCATGCATGTAGGCTAAAATACGGCTCATGCTCATGCATGCACTAGTAACAGTGAATGTCCAACAAAGCTGCCGATGGTTCTAGTAATACACGCTAAGGTTGCGTGTTATGACGAATTGCTTCGAAAAAATGATGAACCGAAGCTGTTCAAAAGTGTTTTATTCGGCACCCTAATGTACTATCTTTAAAGAACGACAGTATTGGAAAATAGCATAAAGTTATGTAATGTTAGAACAGAAGATACCTGGTCTCAAAATGAACTGCGAAAATTTTATTGTAGTGTGCATAATATGGGGCGTGCAAGGTAGTATTACCTTACGAGCATGTAAACAACCCGAGGAAGGACATTCATTCAGTCCAAAAGATAAAATAACTAGATTATGTTTGTTGGAGTAACGACTCTGAGTATTAGGCGGGCTTCATCTGGGGCTGGAAATTTCAAAAAAAAAGAGAAAAAGCTCGCGCTACGTCACTCCAAACACGGAGTATTCCTTGTGGTAGTGCTGCTTCCTTACTGTGGTCGAAACAGCTTAGGAGAATGGTCCATATCTTTGCGGCATGAATTCGAGTTTACGATGCTGAAATTGACATCCACAGGCACAACTTGGCTCTTATGTTTTCGCTATCTGGCCGGAGATGGGGCACATTCTGCACAACATAATAAACCAAAAAATATATAATGCGAAGGTTAGGTAGCCTAATTATTGTATTTTCATAAGTTTTGTTTTTGGCATCCCTTCGTGGTCATTGTAATCTCGCTGACACTTCCAGTCCGCACATTAAGCATTGATCCTTTGTGCATATTGACACGTGTACTTCTATTTCGTTCCCCGATGACTAATTTTCATCCAGTAAGAAATGGTAAGTGGCCATTTGTTAACAAGTGGCCGGTGTGTTAAGGTGAGTATAATCAGGCTGCTGTAGGTGGCACTAAACTATGGTCGAGCGTGATAGTACGCGCAGATTCTCAAAAAGCAGCGCACTGCTCAGTTGTCACTGGTTACCACATTGTCGTTGCGCAGCCATCTTGACAACGTGCGACGGAACACCCTCGTCGCTCACGACATGGCCAAGAAATTTCAGCTCTTTCTAACTAAAGTGGCACTTTCCGAGTTTTAGCGCAAACTTAATCGAGCGAAGTGCTTCCATCAGTCTGCAGTTGCGTCAAATGTTCTTGAAATGTCGCGGAAACCCCATGACGTCATGCAGACAAAGAGACTACCGTCCAACTTCAGCGCGAAAGGAACAGTGCATATCATTCTCTGTGACCGAGCTGCTGCAGGAAATAGGGAAAAAGGGAGCACTTAGTGAATTACAGGTTTTTATGTGGCAAAATCACGAATATATTATCAGATATGCCGTATCGGGGAACTTCGGAATAGTTTGGACAACCTGAGGTTCTTTATCATAGACCAAAGTCTCAGCTCCCGGCTGTTTTCTTATTTCGCCGCCAGAATAAAGCAGCCGCCGAGGCAAAGGGAGCACTTCCAATTAACACATGTTGTAAGGGATTACCAAACTAGTTTTCTCACGATCCGTTTCATCAAATCGAAGTTACCAATACCCACTTTTCAAATCTACAGACGGAAAATACTTGGCGCTGTGGAGTTTGTGTAGTAGATCATCGATGTGGAGAAGGAGAAGAATAGCTCTTCTGTTTGAAACAAAAGAACTCGCTGCTGTTAGCGCAGAAGGCCAGCGTCACGGCCGCCGACCAATACCGACAATTGGTAGGTTTTATCTGTTTGCGTTGCACATGTATAAGGTAGCGTTAATTGGCATAAATCTTCTAAGGCTGATGTTTTATGGGCAGGGTGGCGTGATTCGTGATTATGCATTGTTTAAGAATGGGCGTTTTGGGGAACCTTCGATGACGACACGAAGCACCCCTCGAATCGTAGCAGCATTTCGTGCAGCGCCGTCCACTGTTGCTCCGCGGGGATTATATTCTACGTTGCTGAGTGATGAAGCTGCGTCGAAACGCATCGCTAGGGGTTTATTGTATATTACTAAAGACGCGAAGCATTCAGCAACATATTCTACGGTGTCGACGATGGCAAATGTGAGAGCTGTAAAAACATCTCTTCCTGCTCACTGGAAATGTTCGTCACAAGGAGTTAAGAACAACCCTCACGAAAAAGTGGCATTATGTTGCCCGCAGAATCACTAAGCGCGCTGCGATGCATTCGTTTATGCTGTCTGCAGGTCTCCATCCCGATGAGGTGACGGTGCGTTATCGGAGGTCTATAATGGTACTGCACTTCTAGGAGGAAGTATCGGGAGCATTTGCGAATCAAAAGGTAGCTGATGAGAGATATACATTCAGGAATGTACGCCTAATCAATCGGCTCGCCCCCGGAGGTTACGAGTTTTAGTTTTCCTGGCCAAAGCTTCTGGAAAGCTCCGAGGAGTTGCTGAAAACCACATTAACTACCGTCGCAGGGACAGAGACATGCCCTGCACCGATAAGCATTATTCTATCACTCGTTGTCTTTCACCAGAACTCGGCCTTCGGGACTGAATGACCAAACCGTGCAGTTCGAACTGGCGGTGTGAACATTAGCAATTTACATGTGTGGCTTAACGGCAGTTATAGAAGAGGGGCCACCTGTCGCGTGTATGCCAGGCGTCTACGAGCGCTCGTCGCTTAGTGGTTTTGGCGTTGCGTCAGAAAGCACGAAGCCCCGGAATGAGATCCCAGTGGCAGTGACCGCATTTTTACGTGGGCGAAACGCAAAAACACCCGTGCAAAAAGCATCGTGTACCGTGCATTGGATGCATGGTAAAGAATCCGCAAGTCAGCACAATTAGTCTGTGTTCTCTCACTACAGCGTGCCTCATAACCAATATGTCGCTTTTTCCATGTAAAACCCCAAAATTTCATACTATTGCCAGACATCCCATTTCTTCAACAGCGGGCGCCAAACCTCTTTCTGCTGGATTGGCTGCAATGATAAAAGCGTGGCACGAAGCGTAGTGTGAGCTACTTCCGTTGTAGCGGAAGCGGAATGTAGTACAGGTTCCACACAAGATACCAGCTCCAGCTGTGGCGGCCGGGTAGGGTTCGCGTCACTGGAAAGCGTGACTTGCAGAGCTCGCTGTATTTTGTTCCAGGTGAGGCTGAGGATGGCCGCAAAGCCATCACAGCTCGTTGCGCACCACTGAGCAGATGTGGTCACTGAGGGAGTCGATATTGCTTCCGGCAGCTCCGATGGGGTCCATCATTGCAGCGATACTGAATGCCCGGTCGTGCGAAACCGGTGATGTTGCAGGCTCTTTCTTTTTTGCAACATCCAGTATCGCCATACTCGGCCACATTCTTTAGGGGGACTTCGGACGAAGCTTGGAAATCGATGTTTCTTAACCCCTCGCATGAGGTGGCGGAGGTTCAACCAGGAGCTCGAAGAAATAGGGGCGCCATGCTCTAAAGGTACGATGTAACACTTTCTTTCGCCATTCAGATCCGTGAATGAATGGTCCACTCGCTTCGTTCGTGGCTAGCAGCTTTGGTGTAGCTTTCCCTCAGGTAACCCCAGAACTCGCTTAATGATACAGACAGCTCTTCGAGTTCTCGTACAAGGTGCGTAGGCCATCCTTTAGGGCGAATTACACATTCTTCTGCTTGGTTACGTCGTTCCATTTGTTAAGCGTGGCAACGCATTCGAACTGAGCCACACAGTTCTTTATGTCCTGGAACGTGGAACCGTGCAGCACTTTCGAAATTCGTGGATTCTGCAACGTGTAATGTGTTCATACGGCACCTTACAGGGCACATTGTGTAGTAGCCAACGCAGCCTGGGAAGCTGTAGGCTCGAAAGCAATCCTCGACTATTTCTACTGGCTCGGTGAACAGTGGTCAGTGGTATTACGCGTCTGTTTCTACCACTACGAGTTGTTTGAAACCTCAGGTGGAACTAGCCAACACCTGAAGCACTTTATTACGTACTACAAATAGTACCACAAGAAGCGCCCCATCATCCGATAGCGATCACTAGATTTAGGTGGTTGAAAAGCACCCAACGTCATCGTACGCTGATTTCAAGAAGTATTCAAAAAAATTTGTGGCATTAAAATTGTGGAATGCATTCCATTTATAGTGACACCATTGTCTCATTATTCAGAGAATAATGAGACAATAATATATATATATATATATCAAGAGGCAAGAAACTTAATAGGTCCTATTTTTTGCTCATTTCATTTTGTCTCTGTAACCTTTCTCAATTACCCAGCTATTTCGCGCTCGGAGAGCGGTATTGAAAAAGCAGGAACATTCTTCTAGTCTATACGGGCCGTCCAGAGGCCTCATGAAAGGGCGGAGGCTCACGGGCTTCCCGTCCCAACGTGGGTGCGGCCCGCGACCCCTGCCGACCACTAAACCAAGAGTGGGTGGGAAGGGGTTCCTCAGGACCCAATAAAGTTCTTTCCTCCTCCTCCTCTTCTAGTCTATAGATAATAACCAGAGATTATCTTAGCTAGGGTGCTTTTAAAATCAGCGAGAAAACTCGCACACGTACCGTGCATATTTAACAAAATATTGCACGTTTTCAGAAAAAGAAATTTCAGAACATATCATAACTGCATACCTGCGTTACCGTCGTTTGCATAAGGCACGTAGAACACATCGCACGTTTTTCCATCAGAAAAGATGAGTGTGTCTGTTAGGTTTTTGTCGCCTGAAAAAATACGAAACAAAAATATAACTGTAAGTAAAGTGATATATAATTTAAAAGCTTGCCAAATAAATACAAAATGCTTTAGCTTGATTCATTTTCATGGGGACAATACTATTTGAGTTTTCTGTGCAAGAAAACGTTAAAAGCAAAAAGAGCGGTATATAGGAGTAATTTTGTGTCCTTGCTTGTGGAAGTCTCATTTCTCTTCCTGAAATATTCAATACTGATACATTCACAGACACGGAAGAGCATCTAGTACTGGGAGTATCAATTTTAATAGGTTTTGAGAAAAAACAATGTTCTTCTTGTGCAAATTATACATATACAGCGTGTTACCCATAAGTTCATTAAAAAAAGAGTCAAGAGCTAGCACACCCAATTCATTTTTCATGGATGATAGTTAAGGGATAGTTCTGCTGCTGTGTTAAGGAAAAGTTGGATGTACTTACCATAATCTGTGTAGTTAATTGTGTTTTATTTCGTGTTGTAGCCATAGGTGAATACGGCCTGCACTGTTTCTGTTGCAGTGTAACTGCGAATAACAAAAATTACCGACGATTACGTTACTTCCTAATGCGAAATTTGAGCGCAGCAAATAAGCTGTTTCACCTTTTCGATAGATTGAGGCAAAGAAATCGAGCAACACATGTATGCGCTATCACAGATTTTTTTTTATTTTGGAGGAGGAGCGAAGAAAGGAATTAAGTTCGAGCCGGCGCTTTGACAACCGGAGACTCGCAGGAAGAGGGGGGAGGGGGCGGCGTGTACACCCAGCGGCAAACGATGGGGGCAGAAGCGCGCGCAGCAAGTGGACAACACGATAAAGGGAGGAGGGAAGAGATAGCAGCGACTGACTGATGCCGCTGACGCCGATAGTGAGTCAACCCCAGCTGCGGAGTTGGTTTCAGGGACAACGCCGCCGATGCCGACACAAACAATATGATACCCTCGCTTCCGCAGTGCTAAGAACCAGGTCTAGCCGTGGGAAGGTGGTCACGTATTCGTCGACGTGCCGGGGCCTACGTGAAATAACCGGCGCGTCGGCAACTGAAGAGCACCCTATCCGCCACACAAGAACAGGGGGGGGGGGGACCCTTTCCTCCTCTTTCTGCATGGCGGCGACGGTGTTCTATGCAGTCACGTTATCTTGACTCTCTAGCGGCGTCAGCGGCATCCAGCGGTATCAGTCGGTCGCTGCTAGCGCTGGGGGGATGAAAGGGGGGCAGAGCTGGTTACGAGGCCGAAGACAACGCCGACGACGACGCGAAACCCAGGAACGGACGCCAAAGAGCTGCGCTCTAAAAATGCAGAACTTTGTGTGACGGAACAAGAGCGGCTCAATAGTGCATGGTGTAAAATAGTCAAAAGGTACTATATTGCAATAGCAAATATATGGACACCCCAAGTGAAATTTATTCAGTTGTCTGCGGCATCGGCTCGAGGTTTCGCACATATTTAAGTACGTGTATGTTATATGCCCCTGCCTGCTATAATAAATGCGCTGTGTGCGTGTTACATTGCCCCACCATTCTATCGCTAAGCTCCTCATACCAGGTGTTACAGTCTTCTCAACACCATTCCACAAAATTTGAGAATGGTAGCCCGGAAACAAATATCATGAAACAATACGCCGACAGTGCATGCCTTTGATCTAATATCTTCCCAGAGTTTAATATATAAAGTGCACAACAATAACTGAGCTCAAGGAATCAAATGATGTATGTTCATTTCCGTGGCCATACAATACCTGGGGGTCAATTTTCGACCAAGGTTTGAAACTTATCTGATAGAGAAAGTGATTATCAATTTACTAAGAAAGATGTAGGCTTATTAATGAACGTGAATGAATTTGTCGGAAGTGTTTATTCAAACAAAAGGCCCCTAGCACAACTGCACGTTCTTACTTAGCTGACGTTTAATTGACACTGCCAACACAGTTACGAATTTTACGCTTATGTTCCTACACGATACTATCGCAATCATTGCTTCGCCCGTATAGGGAAACGGTGATATTCAGTGAAAGCAACTGCGAACTCGCATGAAACTGCGTTGTATAAAACAATGTCAAATATCATATGCTAACTGTAGGCTTTTCATCACGTTAACAGGGTCACAGATATCCAATTTTACAAGATCGCCATTCTAGCACTGGGGTGTTCGACAAACAAATGGCACACTCCTAGTGTAAGGGTTTTATAGAAGATAGGTAGTTGAACAGGCCAAATTTACGCAAAGCGTGTTCCTTTTCAGTTTCACATTCACCACGTGGCAAATCAGAATTTTTATTGCAGGGGTGGTTTTTTCCGAGGGCCCTGCTTAAGTTGTTTTCCCAAAATTTAGTCCCAAGCCAGGTTTCACTCAACACACCCCAGCCCGCATGCAATCTATCGGTGTATACGTATTCTCATATGTACTCGTAACACTCATGCATTTGTGAATGTCGCCGGCTCTGTTACCTAAGCGATTCCGCGACGATACAAGAAACGCCTACTCAACGCCTGCATTGCGAGAAATATGCGTATTTTATTGCGATATTTATTAGATAAAGAGTATGTATGTAACTTGTCTTATTCAAAGTGGCGCGCTCATCACAATGCTCCCATTAAACACTTGATTTGCATGTGTTGTCACATGACAGCTTTGCCTTCTCCGCAGGTATACATGCTGAAGTCAGTTGAGTGCTTGTGTCGCGTGTCTCCACCGAAAAATAGTTTATTGCCATGCGATTCATGCTGTCGATGTGTACTCTGCTTCCAAGGGTAATACACATGCCTACTGTATGTTGGCTTCTTATATTTGACTCATTGATAGCGTAATCTTCCATAACAAAGCGTGCTTCATAAATGGAGTAGTTTAAATAGTTTTTTCTCTAAGTATTTTTTACCATTTTCTTCATTTCTTCACTATGACTGTCTATGTGTTTGTGTTTTGTTCAAATACAAAGTAATATGTCAGAAGTGGGCCAATTGCTTTCTAACGACACTGTTAGGCTTGTATGAGTGGCATCGTTAAGGATAAACTAATCCGGCAATTGAAAACCAAACAGGCCTTGCTCATTAAAATTGAAATTTTGCTGAAAAAAAACTGAAATTGAGGATGAAAATTCTGCATTGAATAACATCCCTATTTATTGCTGATTACGCACACTATATTAAAATGTGGAGCTGTGCATAGCTAAGTGCTGTTTTTCGACGAAATAGGACAAAGGACGTTCATCTTTTTTTCTACACGTTCCCGAACCACAAAGCTTATGCGGGAAACTGGCCGAGATTAGGATGGCAGTAATAAGGGCCGCCTGCTGAAGACAATGCTCGCCATAGCATGTATCGCATGTATTGCTTCCGTCGATTTAGGAATCATTGGCCTCCTTGAACCCCTGCGCTCAGTGAGAGCAATGGGAAAGTAAACATGTGCGCAAAAGAGCTTAGTAAGAGGCTATTGGAAGATTTATGGAATAAAAGAACGGAAATGACCAAAAGTATAGGCGCTCAAAAACAAAGTTCACAATAGGGATTCAGATAATTTGTTTGTGGGAATCCATCTTGGTTATTTTTTCTTTTTTTTCTTCTTTAACATAAGTAGCACATTACGCAATAAAATAGCAAAATCTCGGTGGCGCAACACACCACCCCGTTCCAACGGGGATGCTCATAACGTCCATCCACCCTTCTATCCGACTCTCTGAGACCGTAAGCAGCGTTCTTTAGATTTCGGAGGGACACTGCGGGATATAGTTTACTTAATTGTCCGAAACTACTTTAGCTTGCAAATTTATTACGGGCGGAAATTCAATATTCCCATGTATAATATTGCGTTCTCTAATGGTTTGCTTCAGGTGTTGGCAGCCAGGGGGCACTCGTAACTGCTGTTTAAAGCAAATGAGTGAGACGAATTCAATATTAATTGGGATTTGCGCTTGATATTTAAAACGTCCAGCCTTATCAACCGCTGGCTTTTGAAAACATGTTATTTGAAAGTTATTACCATATGCAAGACAATATAGTTTCGCTCGTTCAGGGTTTGTGCTGAATATTTCGCTCTTATAATATTTTTCTAGCTTTAGGTGCACCTTTTTTTTGTATGTGTTTACTTCTTACTGTTTACTGCACGCGCTTCATATACCTTGCAATGGTTCAATTGCGTGTCGCAATTCGATCTTGTAACCTTTTTTCACGCATGACACATTAAAAAATGTCTCTTTCAGTTTCGAAAGCCACGTTATACCTGAGGCCATCCCAAGACATATGGAATAACGCCTTACAAAGTGCAGAGGAAGTAAGTAACATCTTTTGAAATGCAAAATAATTGTAACGGGAAATAATTGTGCAGAAGTTACTGCCAGGTTGATGCATAAGCTACTTTCTCAACAAGACAAATGCGGTACTTCACCATTGAAGCTACTGTGGCGTCATCCTACTGTGGACTTTTTTATGTATTGCTATGTGCAGAAAATCATCTCAGACATTTGAAATAGCGCCACTCACGGAGAAGGGTAGGGTGTGAAACAGCACCTCAGCTGCAATTGTGACGCTGTACGATAGCTTTGGAACAAACATTCTCTCATGCACTTTTAGGGTTAAAAGAATATATCCGAGGCCCGTTATATGATATGAGCAGGAATAACCAGAGGATCTGAGATGCTAATTTTTTTTGTAGTCAGAACAGTTAGCGCATTTATAATGCGAGAATGTATAATATGTTGGAGATAATGATGGCACCGTGGTTGCCTAAATGGTTATTGGTTTCTTTTAGTTTTAGCTCATTCCTCGATCTTTGAAATATAAACAGAGAAATCTTTATTGGAGTGTTTTTTATTCTTTGCATTGCCGGTTTTGTGGCGTAGCTGTTACTATCAGGAACACAAGCACCTCAACTCCGCGCAGAACACAGCACATAATTTGCTGCTGTAAGAGTATTTCAGTGTGAATTCAATAAAACTGTCTCTCTTCAAAGGGAGAAATCTTATCTCTCATTACGGCCCTACTCTGATACAATACTTACTATGCCTGAATTACTAGATTATTTCTTTCACTTTTAAGACATAAGATATAAAGATCTTTAGGCATGCCGGAGTTTTCCAGAGCATTTCTTCTCCTCCATCATCATTGAAAGTAGCACCTGTTAAGAACCTTGGCTTTCATCGTAACTTTACAACATCTGTAAAGCTTTCGCCACGTTACAAGCCATAGCTGCAATGCGGTCAGTTCAACGACATTTGAAGAATTTTTAGTGGTACCTATCGTTGACAGACTTTGCAATGGGGCCTTGTTTTTTTTTAACCTGAAGTCCATGAGTGCCATATCGTAAAAGAAAAATAAATCTTTGAGATAAGCTTTCGTTGCTGCACTGTAAGATAAGTAATATTCTGAATATTCCCAAAGTAGTCTACAAGAAGGAAACACGTCAGCTGTTTTGATAACTTGCGACGAGCATATGAAATGAAGTGTTTTAAGCTAAGGAATGCTGACTTTGAAGACACAGATTAGGACATGGCTCGATTTAAAACAATTTGTGGAATGACGCCTTGCTAAGCATCCTTTAGCCATACACTTTGCTAAAGGGTTCTTGCCAAGAAAATAACCATTGTAAACATCTTTAGCAAGGTATATAGATAGGAGGGACGATGACGCCAAAGACCCTTTTAATTAACCTTTAGAACTACATAAGTTTCGACCAATTGAGTGAAACGTTCAGATACTCACAGTGTGCTATCCGTGCTAGACGCATTTCTGAACATGAAAACAGATTTAACTGTTTTATCTTCCTTCTTTATGTGTGTTCCATTCACGCTCAGGCACTTGAATTGTTCACCCCAGAATCCTGTGTCATTTTCATATGTGGTCCTCGCGAGTACATAAGTCACGTTGCTTTCTTGTCCAACGCTCTGAAAATCGTAGTAACAGAACAAAAGGGTAATTGAAATGACAGTCTTGTATCTTGCTTAATATTTCTAAAAAATATTGACTGCCGACTGCTGAATCGTTTTGCATAACTTACAAACTAATTCATGCTCTAGTCTCTCTCCGCATATCCATATAGTCTTCTGGGAGATGTTAAATAATTCATAGGCCCCGATACTTTGTTGCTGCTTTACCACATTTATTTCACTTTGTGCATTTGGAACACCGATTACTCAGCGACGAAGGAGACGCTCCATAAAAAATATGCCCTTCTCGGCATTCTCGCATAGAGAGCTGAAACAGGGCCAATTTCCAAATAAAAAAATTTACTTGATACTCAAATCCATACTATGTAAATGCCTTGGTAAAAGAGTTTTGATACCATCTCACTTATCAGCAGGCTCTAGCTAAGCGAAAAATTTTAGCGTTCAAACGTGTTCACGAATCTCAAATAAAATGCACGTAATTTTTGCTGAGAAGAGTTCACAATGGAGTTACAGCATCAGGGGCGCTATAACGTAAACCTATTTCAAACTTTTCTATTCCAATATTGCAATCAGCCCTGCGGGAATGGTGAAAAACGTTTGGGACCATGGATAGAAGGGCACGTCTCAGGTTCGGGGAGATAAAGTCGGAAGTCTTTAAGTTGAGTTGCTGTCGTACTCCGCAGGCATCTGTACTCTCACCTATGTTATTCAATCTCGCGATGTCGAAGTTGGCTGATACATTGGACACTGTCCAGGATATTCGCTATTCTATCTTCCCGGATGACATTACTATATGGAGTGTCGGTGGTAGCGATGGAGACTTCGGGCTAGGATGCAGAAGGTGGTAACGCTTACGGAAGAGTATATGGGTCTCATGGGGCTCAAGTGCTCCACTAAAAAGTCGGAGTTGTTGATCTTCAAATCTAAGAAGCTACGTCTTAGGCCGAAGGGTGGGGTACCGGAAGTTGAGCCTTGCATTAGAATTCATACTAGGGAAGGGTCGGTGATACCGAAAGCTGAAGCAATCAGGGTGCTGGGGTTTGTACTTGAAGCGAACGGATCGAACATTAGAACGATTCAGCGTATTACTAAGACGGAGGAGGCCATAAGTCTTATAAGAAGGATCTCTAATAGACATAGGGGTTTAGGAGAAGAAGGTGCGATGCGCTTAGTTGACGCATTTATTATGTGTCATTTCTCGTATGTGGCAGCTATGGCAAATCGGAACAGGGTGGAGAAAAATAAATTGGATACATTAATCAGAAAAGCCGTCAAGGTTGTCCTTGGTCTGCCTATGACTACGTGAAACGATATGTTGTTACGACAGGGTTTGCATAATACTTTAGATGAAATTGCCGAGGCTCAGCATACTGCACAGAGGGAGCGGTTGCTAGGTACACCAGCGGGTAGGTATATTTTAGAGCCAATTGAAGAATGTGTGGCTGTGTCGCACGTTGGCGCCCCTACACGAGTTGAACGTGAACCTTAGGTCAAATATCATGATTCGTCCGTTTAGGCGGAATTTACACCCCGTGCACAATGTAGGGAGGCGGGTCGCGAGAGCTAGGGCTTTGTTGCGAGAGGCAATGGATCAGGAGGAGGAGTCTGCGTTTGTTGACGCCGCATAGATTAATGGTAAAAATGCTTATTCGGTGGTGGTGATAGATGGCAAAGGGAGTGTTAGAAATGCCGCTTCCATTTATACCAAAGATCCGGGGGTTGCCAAACAGGTGACTATTGCTCTAGCACTTATTGATTCAAGAAGAGTTTTGGTGATTAGCGACTCGCGATTTGTGATTAAAGCCTTCTCGAGAGGACTTGTTGCGGAACTGGCTAACCGACTGCTGCAGGGTAGGGATATCACTTCGCATACAGTTACTTGGTTCCCGGAGCACATGGGGACAGTGGAGGGAGCCCCGCGTAACCTCAACGAGGTGGCGCACAGGGAGGCACGAGGACGAGGATTAGTGTGCCGTGTACTCCGTGAAGCGGCGGGATCTCTCTCTCCTGAGTGCAGGGACCAACTGTTAACCTACAACGAAATCACCAAGCGCTATTACTTAGGGCACAGGGCGTTCCCTTAGCCACATTCTAAATTAAATAGGCCACAGGCGGTTACATTAGGGCTTCTGCAGACACGAACGTACCCTAACCCGGTCGTCATGAATAAAATTAATCCTGACTGCAGGGTTTCAGTCTATTGTAGTAAGTGTGGGGGTTTGCTCGACTTAGAACACATGCTTTGGCGCTGCTTTGCGTCGGCCGGTGATGGTTCTCGACGTGAACAGTGGTGGCAGTGGATGCTGCACAGTGAAGTGCTGGCGAACCAACTCAGGGCGGTCCAGAGAGCCCGTATGATGGCAAAGGGGCTGGGCTTCCCTGTACCAATGTGGGGGTGGCCCCCATCAGTCCCAGACTCATCCCTCAGGACCTAAATAAATTTCTTCATACCATACCATACCGCCACTGTCACCCGACGTCACGAAGACAGCGATAGTTCCCCATCCAATATGAGGCGTGCACAACAGACTGATTATGCATGACTGGACCGAACAAAAGGAATATAGTTATTCGTGATTCGACGGTCTTCCACCATTAGGTCACGGCTATTGGTCAAATGATTTTGGGCTGCACCCACTTCACCTGCCTGTCCCGCGTCGTTACGAAACTGGGAAAAGTCACTGCGTAAAGTGACGTGTACGCGTTAAAGGTACATTAATATGCCGAAAAGTCTGAATATTCTCCTGAATAGCCGCAAGCGACCCCGTTCCGAAAGGAATAAAAGATGGCTGCCGTCGATCGCTGAGGCACTCGCTACGCGCATCTGCAGATATTGAGTTTATGTGCGTACAATAAACCTATTGGCGTGGAAGTGTAACATTTTCGAGCACTCTCAGCACGTTGACGACCTCGCTATGTCAAGTCTCCATTGCTAAGGATCCGTTTTAGCGGAATTCTTAACCTTCCGTTGCATGCCGCCGCTATTTTCGACCAACCACCTCAAGCTAAGCAAAGAAAAGCGGACCAATCGCAGACGCCGGCCCCAGCCTAGGCTAGGCCCTATCGAATCCCCCTCGATTTCAGCGTGCTCCGCGCCTCTTTTCAGCCAATTAGTTAAGACAGTTCGCTCAGTGTAGACAATGTTATTCCTTTCAAAGCTAGTAAAGTGACCGCCTATAAACTAGGAGAGCGCGTGATTGGTCTGTTCGGACAACCCTGCGGGTGACTGCCGGATGATTGCGTTGGCGGTTACGCAAATTTGAGGTAAGGATGTTAGAAGAAAAACATATTGGAATAGTTTTACGTTACAGGGCCCCAATATTTAAACTCATAGCACTGTGACAGCGTTTGCGTAATGTTTTCAACACAGTTTGAAAGCATCATTTATCACTTTGCTAGTGACATAGCAAACGCGCTCTGACAACCCAGAAGGACGCTGAAAAAAAGTGTTCACATATGGAAATAGGAAGAACTAGGGTATTTTATCTGGAATGTATTTTTCATATCCGATTGCTCATGCTATTAATGTAGTCGCCTTTAGCATACCAAATGCACCATTAGACAATATTTTTTTATGTTTTCGGGAATAAAGTGAAACCACTTACTTTCCAGGCGTCTTGATAGTTTCCAAGCGCTGATTCATTCGCCCAAAGAGGGTTACTGTTCGCTGATGCGACAGTGACCTTTGCAGCGACGGCTGCGCAAAAGAGAGAAATCGAGAGCGCTACCTGCATCGTCAACTCGCTGCGAAGGCAGATCTAGCGAACCAGGCAATCCTGCCTCCAATTTATAGGTGGAGGTGCTTGAGTGACACAAAGCTTCACGAGCATGAACGACGTCACCACGTGCGTCAACGAAGATCTCCCGATAATTCATAAGTTCATACCAGCTGTAACCTTAGAACAAAAGTTCAGTGATCTAGGAAGTTTCAAGCGGCGAAGTTGATATTTAGAAATCGTTCTCAATGACGCACCTGTAGCTCTCCTTTTGTTCGGCGCACATTACTGGGAAAACAAGTGACGTAGGGCACAGCGGTGCATTTTTACCTTGGCACATTCCATCAAGTTTAAAGCAAAAGATATCTTCGTTTTCATAACTTACCGTGTTTTTCTACATCTAGACGTTTTGCCCACCCTAGTGGCTCACTGGCTGTGGCGCCTACGCGTTGAGAATGAAATCCTGATGCCAGCTCCCAGTGCAGAGAGCGCATTGCGATGTTGGCGAAAGAGAAAGACACACACGCGAGAGCAGTCATGCATGTCGATCGAGATGCAGGCTTAGAAACTGAAGTGGCCGAAAATATCTGAAAACCTACGCTGCAACATTTACCAAAAGGCATGGGTGGCATTACAACCAGAGTCCGAGCAACATGATTTTCTCAGACTTGCCAACAATTAAAGATATTGATCTTTTTTTTATAAGTATGGAGGATCTGCCTTGTCTAGATGGGGCCATGATCAAATAATCGGAGTGCATTTTGAGTCCATAGTCGTTCGCCTTTCCTATTTAAAAGAATAGAAACATTTGTTGCTTGTCCGAGCCATATAATTAAATTCATGGTTCACATATATAAAGCGTGTGTGGCTAACGCGGGTCAAGCAGCTTAAGAATGGCTACGAGAAATAACGATTACACCAACGGTGCTTTGTTAAGGCTCACTGACACTAGCCTGAATTGACACCGATTTCGGTCTGACAGTATCGGCGACAGCGTTTTTCTGCTTCGTATCGACGCCTCTGTCACACTGTACCGACGCCGACAATCTGCCGATGGCCGGTGGAGAGTTCGGCGTTGGTGCAGTGCCACAGAGGTGCCGACCCAAAGGTAAAAAACGCTGTCGCCGATAGTCGGTAGACCGAAATCGGTGTCGGGTCGGCCTAGTGTCAGTGAGCCTTTAGGAGGCGCGTTGTGCTTACTGGTCGACTTTTCTTTCAATAGTGATTGACTAGCTAGCTGTTCAGAACTAATTTCATCCATTTATAATTATTTGCATAAATTTTTCAGTTTCACTGCAAAATTTTTCATCTCATTTCAAAACAATATACTTAACAATTTCCAGCTCACTACATTTTCCTCACTTATTTGTTCAACGTGTGAACGCTATGGAGCAAATGTCTAAAGCATAAATGCCAACTGAACACGTAACCACAAGTTTTGAGGACGCGGGTGTAGAGCTCAAATCGTGCTCTAAAAGGTCTTAGTTTTGCCCGAAAGGCGAAGCACCAATTGCAATAGCAAATTGGTAGATAGGTTTGCGAAGGAACGCTATTTGTTTTATTGGCCGTACGCATTTGCAAACACTCACCTACTAACTAAATTAACCAACACACTGTCACGCACGCACAAGTGAACATAAGCACATCTCACTCGATGACCGCGGAAACTCGATGTCAAAACTCTGAGTGAGGAACCGTGGCAGCAGCAGCCAGCGAGCTAAGTTCGTACATTTGTCCCTTCGATGCGAACATTACGTCGAAAACACAGCGCATTCCAAGGTACCGTCACTATGTGCACTGTCCAAACATTGCAGATCGCTTTCAAGATAAGGCCACCACGGGCGGGCACTTTGGCCACGCTGCAGATCGGTTTCGAAATACGGTGCTTTCACGGCCTCGCCGTAACCAATAGCCACCTGAAAAAAAAAGCCCCCCCCCCCCCCCGCTTCCTAATGTCACCCCGTGTACTGTTCGCGAAAGTGGAAAGTGCGTTCCTCCACGTCTTTCTTACTCGCACACGCAAGATTGAGCCACGTTAGCCAGCTCACCCTAGCACACTTTCCCTCACACATACAGCATAGGGAACGCGGTGACGATATTACAGACCCTGGACTTTATACGGACCCTTACGGCGACGCCGACGGCGATGGAAGAAATGCGCCTGGAGTGTCCATATAGTTGCTATCACAATAAAGTTGAAGATACTCAATGTCTAAAGTGGTCACCACGAAGAGTACCAAAATGGCGGCCTACCTTTTGGCTACTGCTTGCTACTGGCCAACAGCTGCGTGACAGCGGTTATTCGTTTTTTTATTGCTATCGCAATTATACGGATACTCCAGGCGCATTTCTGCAGTCGCATTGACGTTGCCTCGAGGTTTCGTATTAATTCCCACGGCGGTAAAATCGTCACCACGTGGCGTATGCTCTACGAGCGAGTGGAGGCGTGCAAGGTTGATCCGGCGATGCGGTTCAATCCCGTTTACGCAAGAAAGCGAAGTGCGGGGACGAAGCTCGCCGTCTTTCACTGCGTGACGCTTTCACTGCTTAGTTCGCGTTGATGCGAGACGCAGCACGAGGGTCAATTCGCTCGCTGCTGCTACCGCGTTTCCTCACTCCAGCATTTTGACTGCGAAGTTCCCCGGTCACACAGTGAGATGTGTTGATGTTTGCTTGTGGGCACCTTGCAGCATTGATGCTGACTTAGTAAACGTGCCTTTATTCACAAGTTTATACGGTCAATGAAGCTAGTACACTTCGTTTGTTTGCTGTTCAAGAATTGCTATCGCAATCCGATGTTTCACCTTTTGGGCGAATGCGCGTTTTTCTATTTTCGCTTAACTTGAGTCCCATTCATTGTCAACATCCAAAGCCATTGACATATGTTCTAGCGAACAGCATGACGTGGCTGCTTGTTCTCTGCACGGCAGCCAACAGCTGCGCCATTGCCTTGAGGTTTTTTGCGCTCTTCATGTCGGGAATTAGTGATAATTTTTTTGAAAATCCTTTTGGTGAGCACTGCAACGACATGCGCGAGACATGCTTGTCTGTCTTCCCTTCGCATTTATTTTTGCGTTTTGCACCGCAATACTCAGACGCGGAAAAAATAACTGAAAAACGTAGCGACCTGGAAGTAGCTGAATATGATGTTTCAAATGTGTTACACAACTCGACATTCTATCTTACACAATAATGAAATCATTTATTTATTTTGTAAATATTTATGACTATTGCGCACACTGGTGACGTTTTTCTGTTATCAGGGATCAAGTAATGTGTGCGCAAGGTGGCGGAAAACAAAACGCGCTTGGTCTCAACGTCGTATCTGGTAGTTAGGACACACATCACTGGGGGGACACACCCTATTTGTTCACATTAAAAGGCCATACCGACGGAGCTACCAAGCTGGGTAAAAGATATTAGTGTGCTCTTAAATACCACCTCACATACAGGAATGACGTATATCAGCTCACCGTTCGTAATATTTCGTTATATTAAAATGATAGATTTGTAATCAATAAAGGCAGGACATTTAACCAGTTTGTTTGAGAGTAAACCTAGATATTGCGACAAAAGAAGTTTCTCACTGTGAAGATTATCCCGGGACCGCAAGGTAACCTAACCGTAATTAGAAACAGAAAACGAATAAGATTTTAAACAGAATATAAGTAAGGTATTTTGAAATACTGAAGCAGAATCATGTCTAACAAAAGCCGAAGTTAGCGCATTTAATTGACCGAATTGCTGAGAATACATGGTGACATAAATGTATACATTTGCTTTAAATTATTCTTTCCTACTCAAACGTTGCAAGTGAGAGTGTTAAATTTGCTCCGCGTACTTATTATTTAGTAAAATGAATTGCTGTATTTACAGAAGCAAGTCTAAATAATGAATGAAGTAAAGTAAGGACTTAATTATCTAAACCACAGTGTGCCTGTTTTACATAAAGAATACAAGATATCCTAATGTCGTAAGAGGTATCTCGTTTTCTTGCAAATTCTCACCTAAATGGTTTATGTTCCCCCCTAATTGTTTCTTCACAACCAATTAAGCACTGTCTGCACATAATATATTTTACATATACGCCATCTACGCATTTAGAGAAATAGATTATTCAAAGAAACAAGAGTGAGTGAGACGTATTTTCCAGCGCCACGTACACTGCTGGCAGTACCATCCCGCTCTATACCTTTCACCGTAAATCGCCTCAGTTCGGGGCCCGCAAGCAACCAGAAGGCTACGTAATTCCATAAAAAACAGCTAAGTGAAATGTCTAGCCATTCCTCACGTGCATGTTCAAAATGCACGCCAACGCCGCTCCAAGACCTTATTTATCATCGTTCGTAATGTCAAATTAGCCTGATATAAGTCGTCAAGAAATGACGCAATTTAAGTGATTTCAAGTCTTTATTGACCAAGGAGACCTCAAAACACTTGTCGCGTTCAAGGTAAACGTCGCATAATAATCTGTTCAAAAGGAAACAAGAAATTAGTTCCCAGCTTCGGGCTGCGTTCTTCAGTCATTTGTATAGCTGTACTGTTTAAGGTCTTCAAAACGTCTTTGCTTCTCGTGAAGCCAACGCCTTCACCGTACTGTTCAGACAACGACCTCAAAGTCAGCATTGACGTCACTATAACCTGAGAGCTAACAACCTGCTAAAGTTCACACAGGCGTTAGGAACGCTTGGAACGCTTGGCACGCTTGCGTTTTAATTCCTTGCTACAGGAAAATGCTAAAGTGTATTGCTCAAGCAAATAACCCGTACAAATCTATCGTTTATTGAACAAGTAAGACAATGCGAATAGGTGCTAGAACCCTCTATATATGGTTAAAGTGTAGTTGTCTAATGCGGAAGAAAAACGGTGACGTCAAATCCATACCAGACTGATGCAGTTGTCAGGTAGTTAAAATATTTAGTGCCAGACCACGTTTGTTTCTGCCCCAGGAAGTTTTTGTTGCAAATAATTGAATTACTCTTTCAAATCTCGATGATGGCACGTTTTATACCAATAGCATTCTTTTCTTCTTAAATCACGTCAGACAGTTGTTTTCAAAATACCGCTTGCAGGAGAGAGCCAATTGACCTTCGTGCTGCCTTTCTCTTTAACGTGCAGCAAGCGGTGAGAAGCAGCTCACATTACGCTATATGCTCTGCCCCCATCGATTATTGTGATTGTGACCACGGCGCCCCCTTGGAAATGCGGCCGCCGTGGCCGGGTCTTTATCCCACGACGTCGAGCTTAACAGTGAAACACAGTAACCACTAGGCGACCACGCTGGGTCTAGGTATTCTTATCTTAATTGTTTTAAGCACTAGCTGTTTGTTATGTAAGTGTGGAATATTATACGGCACACAGAAAACAGATGCCAAGGATACGTGTACATTTCAAGCCATATTCTTTATCTGCCTTTAAGTACCCAACACAGGCCGCGCGAGTTGATTTAAATCCGAAATATTTTTGAAACACACTAATATGAGTCGCATAGTTTAATGAATAAGAATTCTTAAAAATTTAATTATGTCGGTGCAATCTATTTGAAAGGTGTGTCTGCTCTACCGTGAAGATTTTGTCGCTAGACCATGGCGAAAAATGAGGGTTATGAAGGTGTTTACTTGAGGACGGCACAAGTTTTGAACTTACCTTGTTGCGTCCAACAACCTTCTTCGAGTGACGTTGTACAGTCCATGACGTGAAATGGGCTCGCTCTGTGGTTCCCTCACTTTGACCCAGATGGTGATAATGTAGTTGTTGAAATAGCAATGAAGACAAAACAAATGGGAAGAAAGGTACTTTATGGATAACAAGTACCATCATTTATTGAACAATTAGCACTTCGGGGAATGAGCACTTCTTGGCAATGAAGTAATACAAAATGACTGTTCTGCTGAGCATATTGTTAAAGAAATACGCAAAGATAGTGTTTGCAAAGACATTTCGCTAAACTGCTGCATCACAAAGGACTGAACTTTTCCGACCAGCCAGCTTCCCAGCGTTGGATCAAGGAATACTTAAAGCGGCAGAAATTCTCTTGGGCTTATTTCATTGCTTCTGGCGCCTACCTGACGTGAACGAATCCATTTTACAGCGAAGCTGTATACCTCTATCGCCCAAAGAAATTTTCGTGCCGTTGTTGTAAGCAAAAAAGCTAATCATACCTGGGCCGATCCCGGAGATAGTGCAATGCCAGGCCGACCCACGGCAGAGGTGAAGCAGGCGTTAGGCACTCCCCATACGTGGGCCGATGCCGAAGTTAGTGCAATGCCGGGCCGGCCCGCGGCGGATGGGCGGTTCGCCATTAAGGGGCCCACATACACAGCTTCGCTGGTCATCATTCTTCACAGAGTGGAAGGGCATTGAAATTTTCCTTTTTTTTTTTGCTTGCAGCTGTAACTGGCGTGGGTAACAGTGGCAATATCCCCGTAGGAAGCGTTTGTGCTCCCCAGATTTCTTTTCATTGAGGTGAACACTCCAGGTGGATTTTAGCCTTCGAAGTAGCCATGGTGTTCCCTATAAACTTCAAGTGCGACAAGGTCTTAGCTCTCCTCCGTGCATTGCAGATGTCGTCCAGATTGCGTTGGCACGGGATCCGGACGCAGTTACTTGATAAAGCTAATAAGTTGGAAATTGCTGAAAGTCTGAAAACACTTTAAAGTTATTAGCACGTCTAGTATTATTACATTTTTCTCTGAAGGTGCGTTTGTCCCTGTAGTATTGTGAGGGAACTTGCTCAGGGCTTCTACGCATGTCGTGTCTAATTTCATCCCTTAGAGTAACGGTGCAAGGCCGATTAACTCGTGGCTGCGGCGAATTGCTAGCAATGTTGAGCTTCCACCGCTGAGCGTTGTTGTCAGTTTTTATTAAAGATATTCAAATTGGTATCAACTCCAAAATTCGTCTATTTGCTGACGATTGCGTAATTTACCGTTCTGTTACTAACCATAGCCATTGCGAGGAACTAGATAATGACTTGCGGAAATTAAACGAGTGGTGGCCCGATTTCCAGATGAATAATAATTTAAAACAAGTTTATTGCGGTTCACCACTTGTAATATTTTTGTGCTGCACACCTATACAGTATATAATGAGGTAATTGAACCAGCTCAGTGAGTTAAATATTTATGTGTTCATTTAACTTCTAATCTGAGTTGGAACACACATATTGACTGGAGATTGGGAAACAAATCGACCCATTGGCTTCCTCCGACGCACACTTCGCCAAACAGATGAAGACGCAAAACTTCTTGCATACAACTAAATAGTTCGATCTAAACTTGACTACTGTTCTGGTATTTGAAACCCGCATCCCGCATACTTTATCAAGCGGCTTGAAACACTAGAAAAGAAAATTGCTAGGCTCATCAAATCGGATCACTCTCCCTATTCAAGTGTATCTAAAATCAAAGAGGTGCAGCGGTTGCGTAGTGGTAGAACGCCCGCCCCGCGGGCAAGAGGTCCATTATCTTCATGTCCAGATTACTGCATTGCTCTCTGTAAATTTATTTTCATTTTTCGTATTCCCCTTTTGGGGATGAATTGTATGCATACTTCTTTATGCAAGAGTCTTTATGCAAGTGTTATTATAATGTACCGCGATATTCTTTGCTGAGTGCAGGTAACATTTAGTGTTTATTGTACTTAAAATGTTCCCCCCTCCCTATCTAATGCCCACTTGACCTTTCGGATAAAAAAATGCAAAATAAAAAAATGCAGCATGCTTTATATCAAATTACTTGGTAAAGGCTTACCCAGGACTCCACCATGATAGCGTTTACCTACAAGCAAGAAGCGATGGTTCTATGAAGGACCCTCAGGGAGACTCTTGCAGGGCAGTCAAATTTGTTTTACGTATATTGCTATGTTCAAAGCAGTTCTTGTGTGTTACAAAACTAACAACTTTCTGTAGCGATTTCACTTGTTTTCGTGACCGCTGGTGGTCGGACTGTTACTAACGATACGATGTTGCCGATGCAACAGCCGCATGCTCTTGCGGCCTCCAGTTTTGGATGCATATGGCGCTTAGCGCCAACCCTGTAAGAGCAGATATTCGGAGCATTTGAATATAATTTATATGGCTGTGTGTGACTCTGGAGTCACTACCCTCCTTATCCCCGCCACGCTTCCCCCTGTGACAACCGCGAAATAGGAGATTGTAAAACATCTTCCAGACCAGCGCGCACCCACTTGAAGACAAAACAAAACATATATATAACAAAACTGCTGATATATACAAGGAAGCTACAGTTTACCTTCGAATTTGCAGGTTAATCAGTTGGCTTTGCGCAAAATTACCTAATAAAACGACGAATGCAACCTCTATGTTCTGATTGCTGCAAATATAAACTTTAAAGAGCATCATATATTTAATGAAGCGAATAGCTAAGAAGCATTTCGCTATTGAGTTACTTTCATAATCATCCTTTTTGGCTTCTGCGCCATGTTTAAGAGCGTTAGCTCTTATCACGCTTCTCAATTTCTTGGGGTCTGTTACCGCTTCCCTTTGGCGTGAAAGTTTCAGTCCGAGTAATTCAAGATAGCGGCGCCCATAGTAAATCTATATAGCAACCCAATTGATGATCGATTGGTGCCGTCATTATTATATCTAACTGGTGATTGATTGGTGACGTCACTAATATAACAAGGATTGCCGCCAATCGATGACGTCACCCATAAATCCACGATGGTGGAACCCACAGTAAATCAATAGCAACCCAACTGGTGATTGGTGACATCATGCGACTGTGACATCGTAGTCTAAGATGGCCGCCAAATTCTTGTGCCAATGATGACGTCGTAATGGAACATGCCCGATAGAAGTGAATCCACATGATTATCACGCCATAATCAAAGATGGCGGCATAGTTTGGGAATCTCAACTTCAAGATGGCGGCCAAATTCGTATGCCAATGATGACGTTATAATACAATATGGCAGCTAGAAGTCAGATCACGTAATTAGGATGTCATAATGAAATATTGTGCCATAGTTTCAGAATTTGAAATCAAAATCAGGGGCCAAATTCGGGTGCGAATGATGATGTAACATTTCAATATGGCGGATTGAGGTGAAACCACACGATTATGATGTCAGGGGACGAAACGGTGCCATAGTTTTGGATTCCAAAATCGAAGATGGCGACTTTCGGTGGGACCTCATATCCGAGCTGGCGGCCACTAAAATTAGTTGTGCCCGTACACCCCCCTTGTTGTCATATCGAAAGTGAGCGTACAAACTCGTATTTCAAATATTGCGGTGAGATTCAGGTGTGAGATTACGCACTTGATAATAGAAGCTAGACACATATCAACATTCGGCGATGCATGCGTCGGCAAACCCTCAATTTCATTGTTCTCAAAAGAGCTCAATTATCTTCGTTCGCGCTGAACGTGTACATGTCTGTGAATATGTGTAAAAAAACTGCTTACGTGTGGTTCCCAGTTAACATTTTTTTGTTCATTTTTACCGAAATTTTACACGTGCTGTATGACGTTTCAAGGCTGTATATATAGCGACGAGAACGGGAAATAAATCTGTCCTCGGAAAGTTAGCGCTGCGTGTGTTTAATGTTCATTCCTGTTGTCCTTGTTCAGCACGCGCTACAACAAAATGAGAGAGAGGAAAAACTTTATTTTCATGTTGGATGGTATGGTAGAAAGGCCGTCAGTCTAGAGCCTCGCTTGCGACATTCTTCAGTGCGGCACTGATAAACGCCTCAAGGTACCGTTGGTCGTCGGCGCTGGCTGCTTCTGTCAGCCACCCTGCATGGTGTTTAGGGGAAGGATTTGTGGGGGCAGGAAGGGGAGGTGAGGGTGGTCCACAAGACCAGAGGATATGGGATGTGTTCGGGTGTTCGACACAGTATCGGCAGGGTGGGGGATATTCAGGTAAGAGGCCACGGAGGAGGTGCATTCGCGCTGGTGTAGGGAGTGTTTCAGTCTGGGCCTGACGAATCAGTACACCCTGTTCACGGGTGAGCACCTTGCTGAGCTTGGGGAACTTGCGTCTTGCCTCTTGATGTGGCCGCAGAAGCAGTGGAGCGCACCTTTTCTTCTGGGCTGGTCGCGGAATGCAGGGTGCCTGGTTCAAGGTCTCGCAGGCGAGCTGATTAGCTCTTTCTTTCCCCGAAAGCACGTTATGACCAGGTATCCAGATGATTTCCAGAGAACCCTGAAGGTGCTCTTGAATAAATGTCGCAATGTGGGCGGGGAGATCATTGTGCAACGATTTCCTGCAAGCCGTCATGGAGTTAGTAAATATGATTCTTCGGTAGGCCGAGTTACTAAGGGGCATGTGTTTGATCGCGGTTGCGATGGCTGTCAGTTCCCCTGAGGTCGGATCTCTCTCTGGGATAACTCAGTATGTACAGTTTGGAGGTCGTTATTCACCACTGCTATAGCGGAGCCCGTGCACCAACGCTAGCATCAGCGTAGAAGTATACGCCGTCAGGGTGTCTTGCCATGTACCTCTAGAAGTAGGCAACTCGCTGTCGTCGCCTCACCTTGCCTCGTTCTGGATTCATGTGGCGTGGCAGTGGAGCTATGGTTAGGAGTTCGCGTTGTTTCGGGGGTAGTGGGCGCGTGTTGAAAAGGGGCGCAGCTTATGGATGATGACCGATGCTATGGAGGATGTGCGTGCTTTGACACGTGCGCTGCAAACGCAGTTCTTGGCGACGACGATGAATGCTGACTAGTTCCGCCCCCGTGTTATGGCAACCGATGTCAAGGAGGAGCTGAGCGATGGCACTAAACGGGATGCCGATGGCCAGCTTTGTCGCCTTCCGGATGAGTGCATCAAAGCGATTGATATCTTGCTTACGGAGACTGATATGGGGCAGGTGATAGCGCAGGCGCGACATAATTAGTGCGTTTCTTAGTTGAAGCATTTCCGCCTCTTTCACTCCATTAGCTCGGTTGGAGACCCTACGCATCATGTGCAGCACCTGTTCTCCTTGCCTGAGCAGGTGATGCACCATCGAAGCGGGACCTCCGTCTTTCTGGATATAGAGACCGGGTATTTTAATACAGTTTGGTCGAGACATCGGCACGCCTTCGTTAACAACTTGCATGGTGCACAACAAAATGAGATATGCCGACCATCAAGCCCCTATAGCTATCCTCATACACTGATTGCTCATCAACAAAAATTTGCGAACCATTCCCCTACCGGCAAATTGGTAAACGAAGCTTATCGCGCGTGCACCTGACCTTCGTCATAGTTAGGCAACCCACCGGTAACAGTACCCGACTGCTTCGACCTCCCGCTCCCTCAGCTCCCTCAGCTCGTGATCATCTCGTTTCTGTAGGATTGCCTGGGCTCGGCCGACTCTAAAAACGCGTTTATAGTCCGAAGTGTTCCGCGCACTGGCGAGCGTCGTCATACGCCGCGCACGCCGGAGCGCGTTGGCTGCGTCCGGTTACGCTGGCGGCCCCAGTGCGTCGAACCATCGGTGAATCCCTAGGTGGTTCACGATACGTCGGTGTCTATTTAGGACTCAAGGGTTGGATCGGTGCGCCGACGTTGAGTCCTATCATGAGCGAGTTCTCACCGCCACTCGTCGAACGCTGCCCGTTCTTTGGGGGAATGCGCAACTCGTGGTCGCCCCATCCGTTTTCGGAGCATGAGTTGAGCGGAAACGAAGCCGGCGCACTGCGTGCGGTACCGTTTACTGTCCTTTCCCTCCCCGATTGGAGTGAAATAGCAACTCTGATTGGCTGCGGAGTCTTTGCTAATAACTCATGCTTCAGCGCAGCGGTCACCTCATTAAAGGTACCTTCATCGCAGCTGCTCTACTCTGGCAGGAACTGTGTATATGTGTTACCACTGCAACGCTACTTGTTAGGCAATACAAGCTTTGTTTAAAAAGAAATGACAAACGCACGAAGTTAGAAATCAGGTGATGGCGAAAGCACCCAAAAACAATGCATGAGTCTGAAAACCACTGCCTGAACATGAAATGAAGGCGAAGCTCATACACGGCTATTTGGTTCCATACATATTGTGGCGAATTTGATTATTAAACGGTACAGCCATCGTCGGCGCAGTAACAGTATTCTAAGAACGTAGCACCTTCCTTGACGTCAGCCATATCGTCCTTCGTAAGCACTTTTTCGCACGTCAGGGAACACTAAAGCAGTAGTGATGGATAGAGACTCTGCTGAAATTCTCGAACAACACTTTTATTGCACTATTTTTGCTTCCTTCTGTGCTCGCATGATTCTAGCATCTGTTCACGCTTTTTGTTTACAGCTTTTGGAAAGCCTCGATGCGTTGATGTCGCTGCGTGACGTTCGTCTGACGTTTCTGCTGCCGTGTGAGGATGCGCTTGCGGTACAGCGGTGCGTATGATTTTTAAACGTCATCGTTTTTTCTGCACAGTTGGTGCCGTTTTAGTTTGCAAGCTGGCTCTCACATGTCTGTGCTATGTTTTGTTGTTTACTGTCGCACCCCAATGCCACCTCAAAAACTCTGTGAATCCCGTTACAAGTAGCCAGACACGAGGGGCTCTCATTGGATCTTGTAATCGCCAAAAGCCGAGCTTTATTTCATATAGCAAAAACTCTCAGTGCAATTGTAATATAAACTTATGTTGTTCTTCCACGTGAATTCGCCCACATACTGACAAAGTTGCCAGATATATATATATATATATATATATATATATATATATATATATATATATATATATATATATATATATATATATATATATATATATATATATATATATATATATATATGTTTGCGTTCGTGTGCTTTGATGGTGATGCCATAAAGTAACGGGAACATTAAAGAAAAACCATAATGATGTACTTTTTTTTTACTTTTCATTACCTATCTTGTGATATTAGAAACGTGAACACAAGTGTGTCAAAAACAACCTAATTTCCTGTGGCAGTTCCGAAACGCTTACGTTCCAAAATATTCGAAAAAGCGTTGACGCTCAAAAAAACTAAACCTTTTATTGAGATTTGCCACTAATCAAGGCACTCCTGCGTCACTCCTGTCAGATATAGGTTAGCTGCTTTCTGTAGCACGTCACTCTAGAAGACAGACATTGGTTATAAC
The DNA here is from genome assembly GCF_038994185.2 of Dermacentor albipictus. NCBI lineage: Eukaryota > Metazoa > Arthropoda > Arachnida > Ixodida > Ixodidae > Dermacentor > Dermacentor albipictus. The sequence goes on from NC_091830.1 coordinate 43,687,015, forward strand.
ATTGGCACTCCTGCACTTGGCTTGCCAGAAATACAAAGCTACCCTTCTTTCCCCCCACAATCAGTTACGACACAAGGTAGTTTCGCCATTACTTTGAAACTATCGTCCTTGAAAGCAAAACCATGTAATTACCATAAAATTAGGTGATGATTATCTAGATATACAAGCGCTTCAGAAGTACCAAGAAAAATGGGGATGATTTCGAAGCGCTTGCCTCGACTTGTCTTATATCAACATATGTCATCATCCATGTGCCGACACATATCATATCCTAAAACATATAACAAAAAAGGTCATTTTTTAAAAAATCTTTTTTTTTCGTTAGGCATTCGTCGATTTTACATGGTCGCACATCCTCGCACAGCAGCCTTTGCATTGATAGAATATTTTTTATAAAAGCACCCCAATAATTTATTCGATAACTACATAATCTAGTAGGCGTGTGGTGTCGTAGATGCTTTCTTCATTCATTTGAGCCTTTGATCCAGGCTTGTTTATTCAATACAAATTTCAATTGAGAAATTCGACGTGATTTCTTGGCGAAGCATCTTAGTGAAGAGTATTCGTGATCGTGCATTTTCAGGGTGCTGCATCGGTCTCGCTGTGTTAGGCCGCGGCGATGACTAACAATCGCAACGCGAAGAAACGCCGCCGGCAATATATTCCTTCACTCCCAGCGTCTTCGAGTGCTACTGGGATTCAAAAGCCGCAAAGTAAGCAGCTTACAAAAGCCTCATATATAGCAAGGTGCACCGCAGTCTTCTCTAATAACCTTTGGATATGCAGGCACGATGTCGCAACAAATTGCGTTTCATTCAATATTTATGTTGTAAAGTTTCGAATATATCAATAAAATGGGGCTGTGAGCTGCCTATTGTACTTTTCATCAATTTTATTTTGTCCACGCCCATTGGGCACAAGAGTGAATCGTCTTTCCACACCACTGTGGCAGTCATTCATTTACATCACATTCACCTAGCTTCTTCAAGGAAAGAACATAGTCAAATGCCATCTCTAACAGTGTAGTTATGGTCACATTAAGACAGAGGACACTGGTATAGACTAATGACATGCTGGCGAAGGTATCAGTGGAGCCGAATTCCGAGCTACCAAAAAGAAAAGGAAAAAAATGGTGACATTGCTGTCCAAAAATTGGAGCGTGGTTGGACCATAAAAAAGGGGAGATGAAACATTCGCGCTAAAACAGCACTAAATATCGACACCCCTCTCACTTCCTGGTTTGGCGTCTTACTTTCTCTATTATGTTATTGAAGAGAAGTTGTCTCCAGGTCACGCAGATGGGGACGGTCGCAAGAAGCCACCACATATTAGGCATGTCTATTTCCAGTTCACATACACATTGCTAGCGATACCAGCGTGTTCTTACCGCATTGCCAGCTACAATATTTTAAACGTACACAGTCAAACGTAAAATTTACGTGCCCTTTTACACCTAAGCAGCAACGATGCCGTTATCTAAGCAACTGCTAGATGGCATGGTGCTTGTAAATTTTATCGCTTGTCCCTTTCTTTGTGCCACCAACATATTACTTCATCAGCGGCCGCCGCAATTGCGGGCAATGCGCGTAGAGCTAGCAGGTGCCAGACAGCCATCATCGTGAGGAGTCAACGCAACACGCCGTGTTCTACTAACGTGACCGCCGCATCTTTTTGCTGCATCGGAGAAGCGCTGGTGCATCAAAAGGAACTCACACTCCGGTGCCTTAGGACCTGGCAAATGCTTAATATAAAATATTTTGTTGACTTAAAGGAAGTCATTCACAGACCATACCTTTAGAAAGGAATCTCTTTGGTATATACTTGGACTTCAATAGTGACGTGTAGCATGAATGCCGTCAGAAGGAATTTTTTATTGAAGAGTGTCACCAACATAAGGGTGTTTGAACACGACACATCTTGAAAGCATTTTTTTTGTTTTTGTAAACGCATATTCCAATTCAAAACTACTCCTTCGTCAACATCACTAACATTTGACTAATTTTCACCAACAATCAAAAGCAAGCAGTGAAGATGTGATGGCTATGTGAAGAGCAATAATTGTGCAAAAATAAAGTCAAATTTCCCACACAGTGGTTCACACCCCCGTTCATCGTGATGCACACTAGCTACAGCCAATGACCACAAATAATCACCGCGTAAGCGCAATCATTTTCGTAGCAACTAGAACATTTGGAAGGCACACGTGAAATATGGTTTATTTTGATTTCTTTAGCAACATAGTTTACACCCCTGGCATTCTTGAAATGACTAAGGTTTAAAAAAAGTTACCTCACCTCAAGAATGCTACAGGGGAGTAATCGTGTATCAAAACGGCTCATCCAGTTTTTTTAGAATCTAAACAGAATCAATTGAGCCCTGTGTCAGAGAAATGTTGTGTGTAATCGTCTGTTGGCCATGTGACCTTTATTAGAAAGAATAAAAAATTAAATTTGGGCGTCTGAAGCGTATGCCCTTAAGTATTGCCATAAGTAAATCAAATCGAATCACCATATCGCTCTATTTAAAAGCTTATTTTTCCTGTGTTCAATGTTCTGCCATTCCATGGTACATTTTCTCAAAGAATCTTGGCTCAATTATTGATACAGTGGTTATAAGTAATTTACACTATGGCCGTGAACACGCTACAAGCACAGCGCATACAAGGCTACCAGCAAACTACGCACTTCGTGCAGGTCGCATGTATATCGCACGGAAGACGAAGCTTCGATTACGATAATAAATTAGTAGACAGCTGAAAGAAGTGGGATAGTAGAGTTATCGGCGGAATAAACTTGTAAACATTCGATTACTAACTAGACAAACAAGGACAGTGTCACTCGCTCTCAAAACGCTGGAGTGGAGAAGTGCGGTAACAGCAGCGAGGGAACTACCACGTGTTTTGAGCAAGCGCTGCTTTATGCATAAACAAGCAAAAGTAACTGTAACGTGAGCACATCAAGTTGGACACTAACAATTATTTGTTTGACTTGTGAAGTCCCGAGAATCGGTTTCGTTTCTTGCAATCTCGCAGGCTGCAATTCAAATGCTGCAATACGTGCTGTCAAGTAAATACTGAAAGGCGTAATTACTGTCATTCTGTTATGATTCAGTTAAACACACTGACTTCTTGTGGAAAAGATGGCGGCCTGATCAGGTTATATATCTCAAAAGTAAGAACTTTGTTATCTGCCACGTGCAAAACTATTACAATGTGGTGGAGCTAAAATCACACACCGTATACATCTGATTGAGTTAATAGCAGCAGGATGGTCGCTCATACGGTACTCGACAACAGTCGACATGGCAACATCGCGCATGTTAGAGGAAAGTATTTAAATAGAGCAATACTATTTACCTATACTATACTATACTATACTATACTATACTATACTATATATACTATACTACCTCCCCCGAAAATTGCGAAGATAACATGATGCGAGTGACAAGTAAACAGCCGCAAATGTGCTCCAGCTTGCGCTTTAATATTAGAGCAAAGCTGTGACGGGCTCACTTCTGTGGATGCGGAGGTGAATTACAGTACAAGCAAACATTGGTGCACGCATTTTGTCCGTCCAATTCCTGCCACTATTTTCCCTCACGAAGCTTTTGCGAACCGCCATGTGGTTGCCACATCAATAGCTCGAATGTGTACAACGTGGAACACTGGTCAAATGCAGCGCTTAAAAATGCGGACAATAATGGCTTCTCTGGCTATGAATTGCTTGAAAACACGTATATTGATTCTAGTTTATGGCGAGAGTTCTTAACTCATATTCTTAAAAAGGTTATTTTATCTCCATTGCTCTGTATTTGAATTCTGTACAGTTCCCACAAAAATACGCTCTACGTGGGGCCGTCGTAGTCCCTCACCTGAAGTGATAAAACATTAAAAAATTTAAATAATTTAAAACACGCAGTTGTCAGCACAGTGACGTGTGGAAAAAGCGCTTGGCAAAGTCGCTCGAATGTTGAGAAATACAGCGCGTGTTAACCCTAATGCAAAGAAGCGGTAAGGCGTGCTGACACGGACACAAGAGAAGTGGACAACACGAACGCGGTGTTGTCCGTGTCTTGTGTCCGTGTCTGCACGTTTTAACCCTTCTTTGCATTATGAATCCTTGCTAACCAGCTCGGCTTTCTGTTATTCTCAGCTTGATTTGTAGAACTGTGAGCGCTTTTCCTCTTTGCATTACTCATGTGCACAATCCAGCTTCTATAGCCTCCTTAATGGCATTCGCGTTCACTTCTCTAGTGTGCGTGTCTGCACACCTTACCCCTTCCTTGCATTATGAATCCTTACCAACTAGCTCGATTTCTGTCGTCCTAAGCGGTTTAATCCACAGAACTAAGATAAAAACTGTTGTGAGCACTAAGGACAGACATTTCGCCAGAAAGACTAGCTATGGTTTCTTTTGTTTCTTTCATGCCACCGTGTATATAGTGTGATTGTGAGGAGTTTACCTCTCATCTCTCGCTGTAAGCTTCACCACCAGCTTTTCTTGTATTTTCACGTACATACGTCAGCCGCATTCTGGCCTCTCGTCGACGGCATTTTTTTTAGTGCGAGGATAAATGCCTCAGGGCATACAAGGGTATGGGATGGGGGTGAATAAGAATGACTAAATGAATGAAAATAGATTTGCTGACCTAATGAAGCCCAAGAGGGATCGATAATGCGGTCCCTGTGTCCAAGCAGTGTAATGGCTCAGATTATGCGGCGAGAGTCCCGCTGCTGCGAGGTGCCGGAGCCTCGTCGGTTTCCGTGCAGGGCAAACCCACAGCAGGTGGTGGATGTCGGCTTCAACATTTCGCGGCATTTGGCAGTGCAAGTGGTATAGAAAAGAAGAAGAAGTTCAATAGCTTTCACGTCTCGGACATCATCTTCCACGAACAATGTCCCCTCTTCGTCATTGGGGGAGGCAAATGAGCCTCCATTTTGATAGCGTTTACGTCAACATATTTTGACTCAGATACTTTAAAGGACAAAGTATTCTCGCAAACAAAGCTACAATCTTTTTTAAGGAAATGTAGACCAGTTTATAAAAGTTTAGTTAAAAAAAGTAAAGATTAATCGGCGCCCGCGCGGTGCCCTTGTCTTTTCTTTTGTACGCTTTCGTGCTTGGCATGCGCTTTTAACTCTTATCATGTATATTCCCGACCAGAAGTGAACTTCTTAGCGAACATCAGCTCACATGCTTGCGGGGATATGTCGTGCTCTGGTCAGGACCTCAGGTACCCTAAGTATGTTTGCGTCAAAATAAAACCGCCGCTTCCGAAAATGCGTGCCTAATACTTTATAAATGAGGCATTGAGAAAGTTCAATCATAATCTTCGTTTTATGGTTTGCACGAAAAAAGCTTTGAAAATGACTAGTGCCTCCGTTTCACGCTCACATATAAGTGACAGGACACTAGAACTTTTCCAAAGTATAAGATACTTAAACAAGGGTCTGAATCGTATACGTAATGATAAAATCCACTCTAGGACGAGAGCAACACCTTTTCGTGGGGTTTGTTAAACGTTATCCCTACTGGCTCCACTGATATGTGAATATATGTATATATATATATATGTGTGATATGTGAATAGGTACGTGAATCATCTTGGGATAATACATTCTTATGAGAATGAACGTCTCCATTTTGTCCTGCTTTGATCCAATCGTCTGTGTGTTAGTCAGCGTCACATTATGTGCTTGCGGCTATATGTGAGGCTCTTGTCACGACCTCAGCTAGCGCCTAAATGTTTGCGTAAAAATTAACCACCAGTTACGAAAACGCGTGCGTAATACCTTAAAAATGATCGATCGAGAACTTTCAGTTATAACTTTTCTTTTCCGATTTGCACGACAAAAGCTTTGGAAATGCCTTGTGACAACATTCCAAGCTCATAATAACGTCGCAGGACTCCAGAACCCTTCCGGAGTGGAAGATACTTGGACAATGGCCCGAATCGTAGGGGATGCGTAAATCAATTCGAGGACCACAGCAAAACGTTTCCTCGACGTTTGTTAGACGGCATCTTTTCTGGCCCAGCTGAGGTACTGCAAGCACTGATAACATGCCTCAAGATCATTTTTATTGATTAGATAGACGCTCATTGCAAAACATTCCAAAAACCCCAGTGACAGTGTTGCATTGTGAATTGGTGGAGCGAAGATTTTTAGCAAAAGAAAAACAATAAATTCACGAGATGCTAAGAATCACATATTCGGGCAAACACTACTGCGTCTATGGTTGTAGCACTGAAGTAGGCAAGGGAATCGCTCGCGTTTTGTTAAGTTATATTCTTGGTTGCGGTGTAGCACTGCTAAGCACGATGTCGCGGGATAACATCCCGTCCTATTCGGTCCCATTTCGTTAGGGAGGAAATGCGAGAGAGTGCGTGTTCCGTGGATCGGAAGAAAGCAAAGATCCACTGTAATTAAAAGTTTATGCAGAGTGCCCCAATGCGTTGGGCCTTATAGTGAAATCGTGGTTTTGGCACATCGAACCCTGAATTCAATTGATTTCCGTTTACCACACCAACGAAAACCGCCTTAAATGTCAGTTGAAAATGCGTACGTTCCGAAATATTCCTGTGCTATTGTTGGGAAATGGGGGACCCCTCATCAATTAGGATGTGCGCATTTTGCAGACATTTCAGTGCGCCTCCGATCTACTCAAGCACCACTGCATCTCCTACCATTAATAGATGGCAAACATATACATAGGATGAAAACTTGAGCCGTGCAATTTCTTGCGAATATGATCGATTTTCGACCTCCGCAAGTGTCGTTGCGGTGCTCCGTTAGAGTTCATTTAGCGCTACTTTTCAGAATGCATTAATGTGAAGCCCACTTGGAATGGTACTGGAAGAAAGGTCAAACAGAGGAGTGGAAGCAGAAACGGGTTGACCGTGCTTTCTGAACAATACCTAGTTTTTTTACTAAAGTAATAATAATATTTGGGGTTTTAGGTGCCAAAACCACTTTCTGATTATGAGGCACGCCGTAGTGGAGGACTCCGGAAATTTTGACCACCTGGGGTTCTTTAACGTGCACCTAAATCTAAGCACACGGTTGTTTTCGCATTTCGCCCCCATCGAAATGCGGCCGCCGTGGCCGGGATTCGATCCCGCGACCTCGTGCTCAGCAGCCCAACACCATAGCCACTGAGCAACCACGGCGGGTTTTTTTTTCTTTTTTTTTACTAAAGTGTTATGCACCAAATATTGGCTAACTATTGGCAGTAAGGTAATCGTTTCTAGAACGGTTAAAGTTAGTAGCTAAGCACGAAGTCACTGGAGAAAGGCCAAGCCACCACGGCGACATGTGGATGAAGGGTTAACGCGGAAACACCTGTGTACTAAGGATTACGTACACTGTAAGAAACATCAGGTGGTCCAAAAAATTCCGAAGACCTCCAGTGTGGCGCGCTCATTAATGCAGTGCTATTAATGCAGTGTGCCTAGTGTGTGCGTCATTTCACACGTCACCTCGCTGCCTCCCGCTCACCCCTTGCACTTAGGATTTCATCGGTGCTCTGTCTGCAGCGACGCATTCCTAAGTTTCTAGCTCAGCTGCAGCTGCGAAAGGGGCTCGCCCTAGGAATCACGCCTGAGAGGACGTAGCAAGGTCGCAGCAAGCCTACCTTTAGGCGTGAAATAAAATTGATCGTCGGGGAGCAAAATGGTCGCATGTTTCTAGCATGAGACAAACGCGTACGCAAACACACCCACTGATTCCGCGAAAATAGCTTCAACACGAGAATAAATAAATCGTGGGTTTCGACTCGCCAAAACCGCGATTTCATTCTGACGCACCCCGTAGCGGAGGACTCAAGAAATATGTACAACAAGGGTGTTACCACATTTCGTCTCCATCGAAATGCGGCCGCCGTAGCAGGGATTCGATCCCGCGAGCTCGCGCTCGCAGGCATGCTAAGCATGGCTAAACAGCCAGTAAGCAGCCACGGTGCGCCACAAAGAATTTAAATCCACGTCGAAAATATGAATCGAAAACATTTCACCTGAGCGTTAATAATGCTTTTGCATTCCCACACATACACAGTCTTGCATGCATCTGCTGTTTTTTTTATTGTTTCACTTCAACCTACACAATATTACCAACATTACCATATATTTATGAAGAGCTTGCTATGCTGAGTAGCTAGGGAATCACGCAGAATTTGTGTGTTCCATAGTTTGTGTGCCAATGCCTATTCATTTATATCTTCTTTGAGTGTTTTCCCACGTGCACTGATTGCAATAATCGGCCTATGCCAACCATCAAAGACTAAAAACAGGAAAAACAAGGGGAAGCCATGAGATGAAAATTCAAGGCGATGAGCAAAACGAGAACACGGTGAAAGCAGGAGCCAACGTTTCCACAAGCGCACTTGTCTTCTTCAAGGAAAGTCCGCTTCAAGGACTTCTTCTTCATGCCAACCGACTTTAGCCATACTATGACCCCCTCATCCTACCTATGCCGTAAGTCGCCGGGATGGCACCGCTTCCCTCCCGGGGCCTATTGTAGTGAAGAGGAGGAAGAAGCAGACGCTCTTGTGTGGAATGTGAGCGCCACCAGCGTTCGAGAACTGCCGCTGCACCTAGACTGTGCCTCTTGCGTCAAATAACAAATCCTCATATTACACATGTCGATCGAAGAGCTAGTCGACACTAGCTAGTTGAAGACGCGAAGAGCTACTCGACACAGTGAAGGATATTTATAAACTAGATAGAGTGAAAAAATTTGAATGCATTGTCCATGTCCAAAAACGAGTTGGCTGCCGGCTAAGAAAGGTGAACAAGACAGTGCGTGGATTAGGTGGCAAAGGAAAATTGAGCGATGGGCTCATTGACCGCCTTCAGAATTACAATGGCATTGCCATCAGAGCCACTGTCGGAAATCTTGCAGGAATGAAACAAGCAACGCTAGCTAATTTGTTCCACTGCAGTTCCACGGACGACAATCCAAGTCAGGGGCTGTGCCCTATAAGAGCAAGCAGTTGGTGTGCTTTCAGCCGAGCTAAAGCGGCTGGCCAATGTAACTACAAGCACAAGGGAGGACTTTGAAATGGCGTTCTGAACAGAGTAAAGGTTGCGTACAAAGACCTTTGTTCAGACGAGCTCCTCAAGAAATGTTTGCGTGGCAAGACACAGAATGCCAATGAATGTTTCAACAGCATGATCTGGCAAAGGGTACCTAAATATGTCTATGTCAGCCTCCCAACACTGAAGTTTGGCTTGTATGATACCGTGTGCCATTTTAACAATAGAAATAAAGGAACACTGGATGTCTTAAAACACATTGGGATCGAGTCTTGACGCCACAGTGAAAGCTTTCTTGACAGGTGAACAACAGCGCATCAAGAGATCATCCCGTCAGTCTACCGATGCTGCAAGAAACGAACGGAAAAACAAAGCGAGCAGACAAACCTAAGGAGTACCTGAGCTACAAATGTGGTGGGCTTTAACCCTCCTGGATATTGCTGTATGACATATGTAGCTGTATCAAATCTGTTTTGTTGTTTTTCTCGAAACTTACTTTTCTGCCGTGTCAGGTTGCGCGAATATTCCTATTCCTACCTTCTTTCCTCGAGTAGATTGTTCAACGATGCTTTCAACACTTATTCTCGGTATACCAGGCTGTGCAACCAAATAGAGACAGTAAAATTGAGCAATAAGATTTGTTATTGTTCCATTTCGTTTAAAAACATTCCTTGCTGAAAACCGTCGTTTTTGGTAATATTGTAAATAAGAGAACTACGATTCATGATATCGTAATTATTTTAGTTCATTGCATAGAATATGGCCTTATATACACTACTGCAAGACTATTTTTTCTTGTGGTGAGGTATATACGAGGATAGACTGCTGGCGTGGGATGCATTATTAGTAAATTTTTTGACCATCAAGATGTATAAATTGTATATGTGTATTTCAACACTCTGATTAGAATACGAAAATAGAACCTTTATTACAGATCCCTAATCCACATTGTATTCGTTAACAAAACATATTTTTCTGCAAAGTGGCCTCATACCTTAAATCCACGCCGAAATCATGAATCGAAAACATTCCACCTAAGCGTTAATAATGCTGTCGCATTCCCACAGATACGCAGTTTTATGTGACCTTGCTGATTTTTCTTTATTGTTTCATTTCAACCTACCTAAACTTACCAACATCATCATATATTTATGATGAGCTTGCTATGCTGAGTAGCCAGGAAATGACTCAGAATTTTTGTGTTCCCCAAGTTGTGTGCCTATGCGTATTTATTTATATCTGCTTTGAGTCTTTTCGCTCGTGCACTGATTGCAATAATCGACCTATGGCATCCTTAAAAGGCTGAAAAACAGGAAAAAAAGAGGGAACGCATGAAATGAAAATTCAAGGTGATGAGCGGAACGAGAACAAGGTGAAAGCAGGAGCCAACGTTTCTACAAGCGGACTTGTTTTCTTCAAGGCAAGTCCGCTTCAAGTACTTCTCGTTCATGTCAACCGACTTCAGCCGTACTATGACCCACTCATCCTACCTATGCCTTAAATCGCAGGGATGGCTCCTCTTCTCTCCCGGGGGCTGTTTTAGTGAAGAGGAGGACGAAGAAGACGCTCTTGTGTCGACCGTGTGCACAACCAGTGTTCGAGTACTGCTGGTGCACCTAGACTGTGCCTCTTGCGTCTTATAACAAATCCTCATATTACACATGTCGCTTTAAAGGTGTGGCTGCCAAATCGCCGTGCCGTACGCAGCCGCCGCCGGAGTATAACAGCTGCACCCTCCCACTCCCCGCCATCCTCCCGTGCCCTCACACCGGTGTCCCGCGCGCAACGGAGGACGGCAAACTTCCCTCTCCGCTTCCCGCGGAATCTCGCGCGTGCGAGAGACAGCCGCGACCAACCGCAAACCCTCGCAGCTTTCACTCGCACATACAGCATACGGTGATGCGACCTTGATCTTTATGTGGAATGTCACGGCGATGTCTACTCCAACGGCAAAAGTGCGCCTGCAGTGTCCTTTCAATTTATATCGCAATAATAAATACTATTAGTACACCCCCTCGCGGTACACATTTCAACCTACGTATCGCAGCTAGTAGTGTTTCGAGGAACGACTTGGAACAAATTCTGAGGATGGAACTGGTTTTCGGATATTCATACAGATCCGTCACATTTAAGAGAAGCAAACCTTCGCATTCCCGATATTGGCCGTCAATCTTGATAAAAAGTTCCCTATTCTACCACTTCTTTTGAGGAAGCGCTGTTTTATCCATAAACAAGCAAAAGTAACTGTAACGTGAGCACATCTAGTTGGACACTAAAAATTATTTGTTGTACTTGTGAAGTCCCGAGAAACGGTTTCAAGTTTCTTGCAAGCTCGCAGGCTACAATTCATAAGTAGCAATACGTGCTGTCAAGTAAATACTCAAAAACGTAATTAATATAATTCTGTTATTATTCAACTAAACACATTGATTTCTCGTGGAAATGATGGCCGCCTGATCGAGTTATGTATCTCAAAAGTAAGAGTTTAGTTATCTGCCACGTGCAAAACTATTACAATGTGGTGGAGCTAAAATCACACGTCGTATACATCTGACTGAGTTAATAGCAGCAGGTTGGTCGCTCATAATGCACTCGACATCAGTCGACAAGGGAACATCGCGCATGTTAGAGGAAAGTATTTAAATATACCAATACTCATACGTACCTGGCCCGAAAATTGCGAAGTTAGCATGACGGGAGTTACTAGTAGTCAGCCGCAAATGTGCTCTAATTTCCGCTATAATTTTAGAGCAAAGCTGTCACGGGCTCACTTCTGTGGATGCGGAGATAAGTTGCAGTACAATAAAACGTTGGTGTACCCATTTCGTCCGTCCAATTCCTGCTACTATTTTCGCTCAAGAAGCTTTTGCGAACCGGCATGTGGTCACCACATCAACAGCTCGAATCTGTGCAACGTGGACCACTGGTCAATTTCAGCGTGTTAAAATAAGGACAATAGTGGCATCTCTGGCTATGAATTGCTTGAAAACACGTATATATTTTCTAGTTTATGGCTAGAGTTCCTAACTCATATTCTTAAAGGGGGCATTTTATCTCCATTGCTCGGTATTTGAATGCTGTTGAGTTCCCGCGAAAATACGCTCTACGTGGGGCCGTCGTAGTCCCTCACCTAAAGTGATAAAACATTAAAAAATCTGAAATATTTTAAAGCACGCAGCTGTCAGCACAGTGACGTGTGGAAGAAGTGCTTGGCAAAGGCGCTCTAATGTACAGGGATACAGCGCGTGTTAACCCTAATGCAAAGAAACGGTAAGGTGTGCGGGCAAGGACACAAGAGACGTGAACAACACGAACGCGGTGTTGTCCGTGTCTTGTGTCCGTGTCTGCACGCCTTACCCCTTCCTTGCATAATGAATCCTTATCAACTAGCTCGACTTTCTGTCGTTTTAAGCTTCATTTGTAGAATGCTGAGCGCTTTTCCTTGTTCAATTACTCATCTGCACTATCCTGCTTGTTTACCCTCCTTAATGGCATTCGTGCTGACTTCTCTAGTGTCCTTGTCTGCACGCCTTACGCCTTCCTTGCATTATGAATCCTTACCAACATGCTCGACTTTCTGTCATTCTAAGCGGGTAATCCTCAGAACAAAGATAAAAACTGTTGCGAGCACCAAGGACAGACATTTCGCCAGAAAGACTAGCCATGGTTTCTTTTGTTTTTTTTTATGCCACCGTGTATATAGTGTGATTGTAGGGAGTTTACCTCTCATCTCCCGCTATAAACTTCACCACCAGCTTTTCCTGTATTTCAACGTACATACGTCAGCCGCATTCTGCCCCTTCATTGACGGCATTTGGCAGTGCAAATTGTATAGCAACGAAGAAGTAGTTCAATAGCTTTCACGTCTCGGAGATCTTCTTCCACAAACATTGTCCCCTCTTCGTCATAAGGAGAAGCAATTGAGCCTGCATTTTGATAGCGTTTACGTCAACATATTTTGACTCAGCTACTTTAAAGGACAAAGTATTCTCGCAAACAAAGCTATATTCTTTTCTAAGAAAATGTAGACCAGTTTATAAAAGTTTAGATAATAAAAGGAAAGAATTACCGGCTCCCGTACGGTATCCTTGTCTTTTCTTATTATCCTTGTATATTCCCGACCAGAAGCCAACTTCTTAGTGAACATCAGGTCACTTGCTTGCGAGGATATGTCATGCTCTGGTCAGGACCTCAGGTACCCTAAATATGTTTGCGTCAATATAAAACCGCCGGTTTTGAAAACGCATGCCTAATACTTTACAAATGATGCATTCAGAAACTTCAATCATAACCTTCGTTTTATGGTTTGCACGACAAAAAGTTCGGAAATGACTAGTGACTCCGTTTCAAGCTCACATCTAAGTGACAGGTCACTAGAAGTTTTCCGCAGTATAAGATGCTTAGACAAGGGTCCGAATCGTATACGTAATCCGAAAATCCATTCTAGGACCAGAGCAACACCTTTTCATGAGGTTTGTTAGACGGTATCCCTTCTGGCTCCACTGATATATTAATATATGTATATATATATATGTGATATGTGAATAGATACGTGAATCGTCTTGCGATTATATATTGTTTTCAGAATGAACGTCTCCATTTTGTCTTCTTTGATCCAATTCTCTGTGCGCTAGTCAACGTCACATTACGTCAGAATGTTTGCGTAAAAATAAAACCATCACTTACGAAAACGCGTGCGTAATACCTTACCAATGATCGATCGAGAACTTTCACTTATAACTTTTCTGGTTTGCACGGCAAAAGCTTATATGCGTATTTATTTATATCTGCTTTGAGTGTTTCTCCACGTGCACTGATTGCAATCCCCGCAGGGGCGTCTGCGCCAGCAGGTGTTTGGTGTGTTGCGACACCACGTACCCGAGCACACGAGGGTTGGACCCTCCCGCGTGTAGCCGTGCGCGGCTTAGCCCTGTCTGGCGAAAAGGGGATCCTGGGGGTTAAGCCGATGCTGGGTGTTTGGACCTTTAAGGCCCTCCGGCGGAGGCAACACACCTCTTCGGCCTCGGCTTCACATAGACGGCACCTCCAGACTGACCCACCTGAAGGAAATCGGCAGTCGCCTTTTCCTGTCTTCTTCCTCCACACGCTTTTTCTTTACCCTCTTCTTTCGCACCTGTCCTGTCTCCTTGTATCTTCTATTCACTTCAATTTTTCGTAGGTGGCAAGGGTTAACCTTGTGGGGCTAACCTACCTTGGTTATGTCGTATTAGGTTATAGTCTCGGTGTACAGCTGGCGTGTGCAGGACTTGTTCGCATGTTCCTGTCGCGTCCCCTCTTTGGGCTCAATGGTGGACGGCTGGCACCGTGGCTGAACAATACATTTTTTTTCCTATGGCTCCTCCTTCCCCCAAAATGATCGCCCGTCTTATAAAAGAGGGCGGACCGAAAGCAAGTGAATTTTTCCAGAAAAAGAAAGCTACCTTCCTAAAATATCATGTAATACATAGCGAAGTCCAAGAAAAGCCAGCAAGAATCTTGTCCCCATTCATAGTGTCCAAATCCTTGACAGAAGCCCTCGGCCCTGGCCACAAGCTTTCAAAAATGTCTAGTGGCGATTTGTGCTTGAACTTCGTGACAATGTGCAACACACAAAACTGTCAAACCTCGCAACCATTGGGGACACCCCTGTCTCCATTACATCCCACAGATTCCTCAACACTGTCCGCGGTGTATTATCAGAAATCGACTTCGTTCACTTAACAGAACAAGAAATGCTTGAAGGGCTCACCGACCAAGATGTCATAGACGTTCACCGGATCAAAATCCGGAAGGACAACAAAGAAATCAACACAAAACACCTGATCCTTACGTTCAACAGTAACACACTTCGTGAACAAATAGAAGTCGGCTACTTAAAAATACCTGTAAGGCACTACATTCCCAACCCCCGCAGATGTTTCAATTGTCAGAGGTTCGGCCATGGCTCACAGAGTTGCCGGGGCCGCAGAACTTGAGCAAAATGTGCTTCTCAAGAACATACTTCTGAAAACTGTGACGGTGCAGCGCATCGCGTAAACTGTGAAGGAGAACATGCCGCGTACTCCAGGGCGTGTCCGTCCTGGAAAAAAGAAAAAGAAATCATCACTTAAAAAACCAAAGAAAACATTTCATTCAAAGAAGCAAGAAGGCGCATCACACTAACAAACACATTCTCTTTCAATGGAAGAAGCAACTTCGCTGATGTGGTGCGACGGGGCGTAGCGCCACACCAACCTTCGGCAGCTGCTGAGGCCACAGTTACCGAGCCTCCGCAGAGCCACCCACGCCCCAGGCAGAGACAGCACAAGCCGTCCTGCCACCTACAAAACAGCGCCCGCCGGCCCTCAAGTCGGCGGCCCGCAAGGTTTCACCCCAACGGGAGAGGCCTGATACACGCACGCCCACGGTGTCGCGGAGCTCCAGTGCCTCAGGAGAGGCCATGGAGACAACTTCTAGTCCGCCCCCGCAACTGCGGAGGCACAACTCCCTTGAAAAAAAGAAAGAACTCCAACAACGGGTCCTCAAAGACGAGGAACCTAATTCTTTATAGCCACACCCCTACAAAATAATTAAACATGGCGTTCCTAGTACATTGGAATTGTCGTGGACTCATTAAAAACTACATCGACATAAAAGATATCCTAAACTCATTTTCTCCTGTGGCTTTATGTTTACAAGAGACTAACTGAGGACCACACCATAAGAACATTTTAAAGAACTACAAAGTGTTTCGTTCTGATAGAGAGCAAGCGAGTAGGCTCTCAGGAGGTGTCGCGATAATAGTAAAAAATGGTGCTGCTACTCATGAAATCAGGCTTCAAACGAAATATGAAGCTGCAGCAGTCAGCGTCCTTGATTTTAAAACAATTACAATATGTACTGTGTATCTGGAACCACATCTAAATGTTACACTTCATGATTTAGAAGCACTTTTTAAACAACTACCACAGCTATATTTAGCAGTAGGGGATTTTAATGCTCGCTCATCTTTTTGGGGAAGTGACCGAACAGACACTAGAGGCCGTATCTTAGAAGATTTTATTTGTTCAAATAATGTCTGTCTGCTCAATACAGGAAAGCACACATATTGCGCTCCGAGCTCAGGCAAGATGAGCTGCTTAGATTTATCTTTTAGTTCCCCATCACTTTTTACAGATTTTAAATGGGATGTTGTTGACAACCCTTACGGAAGTGATCACCTTCCTGTAAAAATTAACCTATCATCCCCACCACAAATCATCCCAAGCAAACCACGTCGTTGGAAGCTACACTTGGCAAACTGGGCACTATTCAAGTAATCTAAATGTCGATGATCAAAACAAATTGTTAACAACCTGTATTATTAATGCCGCGCGGCTAGCTATCCCTCAGTCCTCGGGAGTGGTTCGACATAATCAAAAAACCTGGTACGCACAAGAATGTAAGGAAGCAAAAAAGAAACAAAACAAAGCCTGGGGCATCTTCCGTAGATACCCAACCCGTGAAAATCTTGTAAATTTTAAAAAGGCGAAAGCCAACGCACGCCGCATCCGTCGAGATGCTGAGAAAACTTCCTGGAAGAACTACGTATCTTCTATTAACAGCTCAACCACATCCAAAAAAATGTAGGAACAAGTCCATAAATTAAATGGCAGCTTCTCCCCTTTCACGATCCCGTTTTTAACAGCTCCTGGCACACAAACAAGTAAAGAGGAACAAGCAGACGTACTAGGGGAACATTTTTCTAATGTTTCAAGTTCCTCACACTACACTCAATCATTCCTGAAGCACAAACATACAACCGAAAAACAAAAACTTCCTACAAGTGGCTGTACAAATGAGCCCTATAATACATTAATCACATTTCACGAAATCCAAAAAGTACTGTACGCAGGTAAACAGACGGCTCCCGGCCCTGATGAAATACATTATGAAATGCTGGCTCACCTCTCAGACACTGCTGTGAACGCACTTCTACAATTCTTCAAAAAAATATGGGTATCGGGAAAATACCGGAGGCATGGAAAAAACACGTGATTTTACTATTTCTGAAGCGTGCAAAGCCACCAACCAGCCCTTGCAGTTACAGGCCTATAGCTCTCACAAGTTGTCTCGCAAAACCTTTTGAAAGTGTCCTAAACATGAGGCTGATGTTCACTCTTGAATCACGTGAACTCCTTGACATTCCCCAGTGTGGATTTAAAAAAGCGTGTTCAACAACTGATCATCTCGTCCGCCTAAAAAATACAGTCCGAGAAGCATTCATACACAAGCAACACTGCTTAGCAGTCTTTTTCGACATCAATAAGGCTTACGATACCACTTGGAGGTTTGGTATTCTCCGCGACCTAGCAGAACTCGGTATTCGTGGCAGGATGCTGAACTGCCTGATAGATTTCATGTCCGACCGTTCATTTCATGTGCGCCTGGGTGCAACCCTTTCGAAGGAATTCGTCCAGGAGAATGGAGTGCCGCAGGGTTGTATTAAGTACGACACTTTTCATAGTAAAAATGAACTCGATAGCAATAATCATTCCTAAATCCATTATGTATTCTGTATACGTCGATGACCTTCAAATAGCATGCACATCCTCCAGCTTACCAAGATGCGAGAGACAGATACAACTTACATTGAATTACCTCGCGATCTGGGCAGACAAAAATCGGTTTAAATTTTCACCCCAAAAAACAGTTGCTGTCCTCTTCTCACTCAAAAGAGGCCTACAGGTTGACCCCACCCTACACCTAAATGAAACCGTACTTCCAGTAAAGAATGAACAAAAATTTCTAGGTCTAACTTTCGATAAAAAGCTCACATTCCTACCACACTTAACCACTCTCAAAAAGAAAGCTTCCCAGTCACTAAATATACTCAAAGTACTGTCACATAACCATTGGGGGTCCGATAGAACATGCCTACCACACATTCACCGTTGCTTAGCACGTTTCTCCTTAGATTATGGCTGCATAGTGTATTGTTCAGCAAGACCAACATACTAAAGAAACTCTACCCAGTACATAACTCAGGCTTGCGTATTTCATGCGGTGCATACCGAACGTCCCCTATAACTAGTCTTCACGTAGAAACAAACGAACCCCCACTAGAAACTAGAAGAGCCGCTCTAACCTGTGCATATATCCTTATGGTACAATCTCTACCAAAACACATTTGCTATCCTCTTGTAACAAAATGCCCTTCACGAGTAATTTTAAACAACAAACCACAAACTACAAGACCACTGCTCATGCGATTTGAAGAGATATGTCGGAATCTTGGCATAGCGGACACATTACCTGGCATTACCCACAGACGAAATCCACTACCCCCATCGTTCACCTTTCCCAGTTTGCGATCTCACTTTAACACAGTTCCGTAAAGCACAAACTCCGCCACAACACATAATTCAGGAATTCCTTGCACTAGAAGAAAAATACAGCAGCTTCACAAACTTTTATACTGAGGGTTCGAAAACAAATGAACATGTTGGAAGAGCAGTTGTACAGGGAACTGGGAAGAAACAATAGGACTTCCGCAGTGCACATCCATTTTCACTGCTGAATGTTACGCCATTTCTATAGCCATAGACAAAATAATAAAGGAGAACCTCGCAAATAGTATCATATACACAGACTCCCTAAGTGCACTCACAGCTCTTCATGCCAGAAATGCAGTCACACCATTATTAGGAGACATTATACACAATTTAATAAAAGCCACCACACAAGGACTGAACATTAAATTATGCTCGGTTCCGAGCGACGTCGGAATTAGTGGCAATGAGAGAGCAGATGCATGCGCGGCACAAGCCCGGCACAAAGAAATCACAAAAGTAAAGATACCTCCTAACGACTGCATGAAGTTAATACATTATAAACTAAGGAAAAAATGGCAGTCCACTTGGAACAATGAAGTAAACAACAAATTACACCTGCTAAAACCCGTGTTAGGTGAATGGAAATCTTGCACACACCAGGAACGTTTCAAAGAAGTGATTCTGTGCCGTCTTCGCATACGACACGCACACCTAACACACAACTTCATTCTAACAAAGCATGACAAACCCCAATGTGAACTATGTGGAAATGAACTAACAGTAAACCATATCCTATTTTCACGCAGAAAACTTGAACCATTGAGGAAGACGTTTTTTACCATATTTTACAAAGAACACATCCCTTTTCACCCAGCTTTGATTTTAGGAGAAGATGCGCTTGTTGATGTATCATGTGTTTTTAGCTATTTAAAAGAAGCAGGAGTTCTCATAAAACTTTAAAACTTCGCAGAGTGCTTACCTACATATTACAGAACACCTCATCCACCTTCTCATCCCTGAGAAGAAGGCCGACGTCTTTAGTTAATATGTTGGGACTCTCCGGGCTCTTGCCCAGACAAGGACTCACTGAGGTGTCCCAATCTTATAAAAAAGAATCTATGCCTAGTGTTTGGCGCATGATAGCCTCAACTGCTTATGTGCCACTAAACTGAACTCAACTCAACTCAACTGATTGCAATAACCAGCCTATGGCATCCATCAAAGGCTGTAAAACAGGAATGCCGTCAATGAAAGGCAAGAATGCGGCTGACGTATGTACGTGAAAATACAAGAAAAGCCGGTGGTGAAGAATAAAGCGGGAGATGAGCAGTCAACTCCCTACAATCCCACTATATACATGGTGGCATCAAAAAAACCAAAACCATGGCTATTCTTTCTGGCGAAATGTCTGTCCTTGGTGCTCACAACAGCATTTATCCTAGTTCTGGGGATCAAACCGCTTAGAACGACAGAAATCGAGCTAGCTGTTGAGGATTCATAGTGCAAGGAAGGGGCAAGGTGTGCAAACACGGATACTACAGAAGTGAACACGAATGCCATTAAGGAGGCAAGAGAAGCTGGATTGTGCATATAAGTAATAGAAGAAGGAATGGTACTTTGAAGGTATGGCTGCCCGATCACCGTGCCATACGCAGCCGCCGCCGGAGTATAACAGCTACACCCTGGCACTCCCCGCCACGCTCCCGTGCTCTCACAACGGCATCCCGCGCGCAACGAAGGACGGCGAGCTTTCCACCCCGCTTCCCGCTGAATCCCGTGCGTGCGAGACTCAGCCGCGACCAGCGGCCAACCCTCGCAAGCTTTCACTCGCACATACAGCAGACGGCAATGGTGTTGTCGGCCTTGATCTTTATGTGGAATGTCACGCCGATGTCGACGCCAACGGCAAAACTGCGCATGCAGTGTCCATTTAAATGAAATCGCAATATTAAATACTATTAATACACCCCTTCGCGGCACATATTTCAACCTACGTATCGCAGCTAGTAGTTCTGCGAGGAACAACTTTAAACAAATTCAGGGTATGGAACTGGTTTTCGGATATTGGTGCTGATCCGTCACATTTAAGAGAAGCACACCTTCGCATTCCCGTTATTGGCCGTCAAGCTTGATGTAAACATTCACTACTCTACGACTTCTTTTGAGCAAGCGCTGTTTTATGCATAAACAAACAAAAGTAACTGTAACGTGAGCAGATTTAGTTGGACACTAAAATTACTTGTTGTACTTGTGAAGTCCCGAGAATCGGTTTCAAGTTTCTTGCACGCTCGCAGGCTCCAATTCATATGGTGGAATACGTGCTGTCAAGTAAATACTCAAAAACGGAATTACTCTTTTATGGTATTATTCAATTAAACACATTTAGTTCTCGTTGAAAAGAAGGCCGTCTGTTTAAGTTATATGTCTCAAAAGTAACAATTTTGTTAACTGCCACATGCAAAACTGTACAAATATGGTGGAGCTAAAAGCACACCTCGTATACATCTGATTGAGTTAATAGCAACAGTAGGTCGCACATACTGTACTCGACATCAGTCGACATGGCAATGTGGCGCATGTTAGAGAAAAGTATTTAAATAGAGCAATATTCATTAGTACCTGGCCCGAAAATTGCGAAAATAACATGATGCGAGTGGCAAGAAATCAGACGCCAATGTGCTCTAATTTGCACTCTAATTTGTGCTCTAAAGCCGTGACGGGCTCACTTCTGTGGATACGGAGATAAAGTGCAGTACAAGACAAGGTTGGTGTACGCATTTTGTCCGTCCAATTCATGCCACTATTTTCCCTCAAGAAGCTTTTGCGAACCGGAATGTGGTCGCCACATCAACAGCTCGAATCTGCACAACGTGAACCGCTGGTCAATTGCAGCCTGTAAAAAGAAGGAAATAATGGTTTCTCTCGCAATGAATTGCTTGAAAACACGTACATCTATTCTAGTTTACGGCTACAGCTCTGAACTTTTATTCTTAAAAACGTTATTTTATCTCCATTGCTCTGTATTTCAATGCTATAGAGTTCTCACAAAAATACGCTCTGCGTGGGGCTGTCGAAGTGCTTTACCTAATGTGGAAAAACATTAAAAAATCTGAAATAATTTAGAAGCACGCAGCTGTCAGCACAGTCACGTGTGGAAGAAGCACTTGGCAAAGCCACTCGAATGTTTAGAGATACAGCGCGTGTTGACCCTAATGCAAAGAAGCGGTAAGGCGTGCTGACACGGAAACAAGAGAAGTGGACAACACGAACGCGGTGTTGTCCGCGTCTTGTGTCCGTGTCTACGCGCCTTATCCCTTCCTTGCATTATGAATCTTTACCAACTAGCTCGACTTTCTGTCGTTCTAAGCTTCATTTGTACAATTCTCAGCGCTTTTCCTTGTTCTATTACTCATCTGCACTATCCTTCTTGTTTACCCTGTTAAGAATGGCCAGCTGCCGTGCAGGATTGACAGCCACTTACGACAATGATGGCAACCTCCCGGCGCTGGTAAGAATGTCGAGCTGCAGTGCAAGATTGCCACCCGCCTACGACTATGACCACCAACATACCGGGAGCTTCACCGCCAACTTCCAGCCACAGCGTGACTAAATCGACTTTGTGACGAAATGAGCTCGGCGGGCCAACTATTGTTCCTAAACTCCCCAACGCGCTACCCCGAACGGCTCCGAGTGCTACGGGGCCCCTCTGACGTCAGCTCCAGACATTGGAATGTTTGTGCCTTTGTGTGCGTAATCCGTCCTGCGGGAGGCGGCTAGTTTTGCGATGACGAAACGAACATTCGCCGTTTTGTATCGCCGGCGGACCGAGTGTTAAAAAACTGCTGTTGTGCGGATGCTCGACACACTTCTCTTGAGCAGTCACGTTGAACTGACAATCTCTCTGAAACAGTCATGTTAGACTGATGTACTTTCTCAAACAGTCATGTTAGATTGATATAAATATTGTAAATAAACCCATATTCCTCGTGATCGATGAAAAGCAGTCCTTCTCTTCATCAACGTCCTCAGCGTGGATAAGTTGGGTGACGGGATTGAGCCCCCAATCCTGACAACCCTCCTTAATGGCATTCGTGCTCACTTCTCTAGTGTCCTTGTCTGCACGCCTCACCCCTTCCTTGCAATATGAATCCTTACCAACTAGCTCGACTTTCTGTCATTCTAAGCGGGCTAATCCTCAGAACTAAGATAAAAACTGTTGCGAGCACCAAGGCGAGACATTTCGCCAGCAAAGCTAGCAATTGTTTCTTTTGTTTTATTGATGCCACCGTGTATATACTGTGATTGTAGGGAGTTTACCTCTCATCTCCCGCTATAAGCTTCACCATCAGCTTTTCCAGTATTTCGACGAACATACGTCAGCCGCATTCTGCCCCTTCATAGACGGCATCTGGAAGTGCGAGTGGTATAGAAATGAAAAAAAAAGTTTCAATAGCTTTCACGTCTCGCACATCTTCTTCCACGAACAATGTCCCCTCTTCGTCATCAGGAGAGGCAAATGAGCCTGCATTTTGATAGCGTTTACGTCAACATAGTTTTACTCAGCTACAATAAAGGACAAAGTATTCTCGCAAACAAAGCTATATTCTTTTCTAAACAAATGTAGACCAGTTCATAAAAGTTTAGATAATAAAACGAAATAATTATCGGCTCGCGTACAGTATCCTTGTCTTTTCTTTTGTACGCTTTCGTGCTCGGCATGCGCTTTTAACTCTTATCATGTATATTCCGTACCAGAAGTCAACATGTTAGTGAACATCAGCTCACTTGCTTGCGAGGATATGTCATGCTCTGGTCAGGACCTCAGGTACCCTAAATATGTTTGCATCAAAATAAAACTGCCGCTTCACAAAATGCGTGCCTAATATTTTACAAATGATGCGTTGAGAAACTCCAATCACAACCTTCGTTTTATGATTTGCACCACTAAACGTTTGAAAATAACTAGTGACTCCGTTTCAAGCTCACATCTAAGTGACAGGACACTAGAACTTTTCCGCACTATAAGATACTTAGACAAGGGTCTGAATCGTATACGTAATGCTAAAATCCATTCTAGGACCAGAGCAACACCTTTTCATGAGGTTTGTTAGACGGTGTCCCTTCTAGCTCCGCTGATATGTCAATATATGTATATATTACTGATATGTGAATAGATACGTGAATCGTCTTACGATAATAGGTGCTTTTGAGAAAGAACGTCTCCATTTTGTCCTGCTTTGATCCAATCGTCTGTGTGTTAGTCAGCGTCACATTACGTGCTTCCGGATATATGTGAGGTTCTTGTCACTACCTCGGCTAGCGTCTAAATGTTTGCGTCAAAATAAAACCTCCAGTTACGAAAACACGTGCGTAATACCTTAAAAATAATCGATCGAGAACTTTCACTTATAACTTTTCTTTTCTTGTTTGCACGACAAAAGCTTTGGAAATGCCTAGTGACAACATTCCTAGCTTATAATAACGTCGCAGGACTCCAGAGCTTTTCCGGAGTGGAAAATAGTTGGACAATGGCCCGAATCGTAGGGGATGCGTAAATCAATTCGGGGACCACAGCAAAACGTTTCCACGACGTTTGTTAGACGACATCTCTTCTGGCCCTGCTGATGTACTGCAAGCACTGATAATATGACTCAAGATCATTTCAAATGATTAGATAGTGGCTCATTGCGAAACATTCCAAAAACCCAAGCGACAGTGTCGTATTGTGAATTGGTGGAGCGAAGATTTATTGCAAAAGAAAAACAATAAATTCACGAGCTGCAAATAATCACATGTTCGGGCAAACACTGCTGCTTCTGTGGTTGAAGCACTCAAGTAGGCAAGGTAATGTCTCGCGTTTTGTTAAGTTATAGTCTTGGTTGGGGTGTAGCACTGCTAAACACGATGTCGCGGGATAGCATCCCGTCCGAGTCGGTCCCATTTCTTTAGGGGCGAAATGCGAGAGATGATGATGATGATATGTGGTGTTTTGTGGCGCAAGGGCCAGGCTTGGCCAAAGAGCGCCATGACAAGTGGTGATGTTGACGATGTATTGTGGAAGATGTAACTTGGCTGTAAAGTGGCCTAAAAATAGTCGCTGTAGAGTGCGTAAAATCTACTTGCTATAAAATTATGGCGATGACAGATGACGAATACTATGAACATTAAAATCCATCGTAAAAGAATGATGCAGAATAGAAAATATATGAGATGGTAAAAATGTCTGGAGCACTGTTGCCTCGCCAGAGCCCTTGAAACACAAGGGCCTAGAGGCACGTGCTACACGAAAGAACTATCACAGCGCCATCCTCTGAAAAGAGGAGACGCTACGAACATGTGGGGCTAATAACATGCAACACAACATCTCTCAGATAACTTAGGACCGCGTTAATGTCGAAGAGCGGTTCTGGGCCGAGTAACATTACAGGATGAAGGGGAATATGCGGCCGGTATGCTAACGGAAAATGTTTCTTTCTGTCAGATTCGGCTTTCCGACACTCCAGGAGGACATGGAGGACGGTCAGCCTCTCTCCGCATCTCCCACAGGCTGGAGGCTCACTTCCGGTGAGTAGGAAATTATGGGTGCCAAACGTGTGTCCTATTCTGAGACGACAGAATAGGACATCTGTTCGGCGCGATTTTGTAGTAGACGGCCAAAATCCTAACTGTGGTTTTATCAGGTGGAGCTTATTATCCGTTTCCGCATCCCACATGTGTTGCCAGTGATCTCGCAGCCTCCTTCGCAAGAAAGGCCTCAGATCTGTGACAGGCACTGCAGCGGTACGGCTAACAGCGTGCAATGTGATTGACGTGGCCATCTCGTCCGCCAGAACGTTACCTTTGATTCCCCTATGGCCAGGGACCCAGCATATTATGATATTCTGGTTAGATGAGTACGCTTTGCAAAAGACCGAATATAGTTCATTAAATACGGGATTTTTATGTTTTCTGAGTGACATTAAGGCCTTCACGACGCTGAGAGAGTCTGTATAGATCGCTGCTTTTGGAAGTTTCGATCTTCTTATGTGCTTTACAGCAGAGAGTAATGCGTAGGCCTCGGCCGTAAAGATACTTGTTTCCGAATGCAGTACATCGGATTCCGAAAACGATGGGCCGACGGCTGCATAAGATACCCCGGCATTTGACTTCGAAGCATCTGTGTAAACCTCTGCGCAGGAGTGCTTGCGCTAGAGCTCTAGAAAATGCATTCGGATTTCGGCCTCAGGAGCGTGCTTTGTAACTTTTATAAAGGATATGTCACACTGTATCATCTGCCACTCCCAAGGAGGTAAGAGCTTGGTTAGGTGCATTAATCGATGCTCGAGGAGTGGGACATGCATTTCATCGCTAAGCTCCTTCACTCGCAGCGAGAAAGGCTGTCTTATGGAGGGACGATTGCTGAAAAGTGTAGCGCACGTCATATCGGTAACGTTATGAAAACATGGATGTTCAGGATTGGAGCGTATTTTAAGGAAATATGTAAAGCTGATGTATGATCTCTGTAGGTGGAGAGACCATTCATTTGATTCTACATATAGACTTTGTATGGGACTCGTTCTGAAAGCGCCAGTGGCCAGTCGGATTCCTAGATGGTGCACTGGGTCTAGCATCTTTAGTGGGCTCGGGGCAGCAGAGTGATAAATCACAGCACCATAGTCTAGTCGCGATCGAATGAGGCTTTTATATAGATTCATTAAACACTTTCTGTCACTACCCCACGTAGTCTGGGATAGAAGTTTCATTATATTCATTGTTTTCAGACATTTTTCTCTAAGATGTTTAATGTGGGAGACGAAAGTGAGTCTGTAGTCAAGTATGATACCTAGGAATTTGTGCTCTTTGCTGATAGGTATTCGTTGTCCACACAGTTCTAAGGAAGGATCCGGAACCAGGCCTCTCTTTCTTGTAAAAAGAACGCAAGAGCTTTTGTTAGGATTGATCTTAAATCCATTCTAGTCTGCCCACACTGAGACTTTGTTCAGGCCATGCTGTACCTGTCTCTCGCAGACTGCGAGGTTACAAGATTTGAAAGCTATTTGAATGTCGTCCACGTAGACAGAGTAAAAGATGGCGGGTGGTAATGAAGCACGTAGCGTGTTCATCTTCACTATAAAGAGCGTGCAGCTGAGCACGCCTCCTTGGGGTACGCCCGTTTCTTGCGTAAAAGGGCGTGAGAGTGCATTGCCGACTTTTACACGGAAGGTACGATTTGACAGATAGCTTTCTATTATATTATGCATATTACCGTGGATGCCCATTTCTGACAAGTCCCTTAAGATTCCGTAACGCCACGTCGTATCGTACGCCTTCTCCATATCGAGGAATATGGATAAGAAGAATTGTTTGTGTACAAATGCGTCCCGGATATTTGCTTCTACACGTACAAGGTGGTCAGTTGTGGAGCGTCCTTCTCGGAAGCCGCACTGATAAGGATCAAGCATTTTGCTCTGTTCAAGGAAAAAGATGAGTGGCCGATTTATCATTTTTTCGAACACCTTACAAATGCAACTTGTGAGGGCTATCGGGCGGTAACTTGCCACTGAGGAAGGGTCCTTGCCTTATTTCAAAACAGGGATCACAATGGCTTCCTTCCATGCAGCTGGAAGGTACCCTGCATCCCAAATGGTGTTGAAAAGTGTGAGTAGTGTAACCTGCGTGTCATTGTGTAAGTGTTTGAGCATTTCATACATGATTCTATCAGATCCTGGTGCGGAGCTGTTGCATGCGCTCAAGGCAGCTCTCAATTCGGCAATACAAAAAGGACGGTTGTAAGGCTCATTCTCTCGACCTTTTCTTGTTAATGGCTTACGTTCTTCTGTTTGTTTGCATTTGAGAAAGGATTGTGTATAGTTTGTTTGACTTGACACGCTCTCAAAATATTCCCCAAGTGAGTCTGCCTGGTCTTGCAGTGTATCGCCCTGTGTGTTTACCAGGGGGAGTGAATGTGTTTCCCGCCCTCTAATCCTATTAACTCTGTTCCAGGCTTTGGCCTCATCCCTAAACGAGTTAATGCTCGATAAAAACTTGTGCCAGCTTTCTCTTCTGGCTTGTCGGCGGGTTCGCCTGCCTTGGGATTTTACTTTTTTAAAATTGATAAGGTTCTCCGCAGTGGGGGAGGCGCGCAGCAACCCCCACGCCTTGTTCTGATTCTTACGAGCGATCCTACATTCGCTGTTCCACCACGGTACACGTCGTTTGCATGCCAAACCACTTACTTCGGATATGCATTTTGATGCGACATCTATTATGAAGGCTGTAAAGAACTCGACTGCAGCATCAATTCCTAACGAAGAGAGCTCAGCCCATGAGATGTTAGTGAGAGTTCGAAATTTCTCCCAATCGGCTGTGTCTATCTTCCACCTAGGAGCTTGTGGAGGATATTCGTTTTCATTAGATGTTCTTATCATTATCGGGAAGTGGTCGCTCCCGTAAGGATTGGCCGTAACTTCCCATTCGAGTTCGGGCAGTATAGAAGGGGAAACTATGCTCAGATCAATTGAAGAAAAGGTATTGTTTGCAAGACAGTAATAAGTGGGTTTCTTCTTATTCAGCAAGCACGCACCTGAAGAAAAAAGGAACTGCTCAACAAGACGTCCTCGCGCGTCTGTACGAGAGTCGCCCCACAGAGAGCTGTGCGCATTGAAATCGCCAAGAAGAACATAAGGTTCTGGCATTTGATCTATAAAGGATTGGAATTCGTGTTTCGTTAACTTGTAGTGTGGGGGCACTTAAAGAGAGCTAATGGTGATGAGTTTGTTTAGGAAAACAGCTCGAACCGCCACTGCCTCAAGGGGGGTTTGTAGCTGTAAACGCTGACAGGAAATACTTTTATGAATACAAATGGCAACACCGCCTGATGATACGACAGCATCATCACGATCTTTGCGGAACTTGACATACTGTCGGAGAAAGTTTGTGTGTTGTGGGTTTAAATGTGTTTCCTGTAGACACAGCACTTTTGGATTGTGTTTTTGTATAAGCTCTTGCACGTCATCGAGGTTCCTAAAAAGACCTCTGACGTTCCATTGAATAATTTGTGTCGCCATTTTGAAGGTAAATAAGTGCTGTGTGTATGGAAACGGAGGTGATGCCTTAAGTTACAGAGCTCTTTCGAGGCCCTGTAACGGGCGTTCTACTCTTTCTGGAGCGTTCGAGGGAGCCTCGCCGCTCCTTAGGCGCTGGGTGCGCCTTGAGGATACGTGTAGTGTCCATTGCCTCTTGTGAGGCGCCGGACACGTGCTCTTGCGAGCGAGAATTTACCAGCGAGGGCCCTGCCTTGGAGGGCAAGACCCCTGCACCCACCAGCCCGGAGGTCGATGGGGCTCCGTGGGGGATTTGGCTGCGCTGGCTGTTGCCAGCGCTGGAAGGGGCCGCGGAGGTTGGGGCAGCCTCAGCTGCGCCCACCTTCGGGGTCGGTGGCCCCGTCTGGTGGGTTGACGGAGCAGCGCTAGCTGCAACCGCCGCGGGGGCAGATGGCGTGACTGCCGACTCGCTGGTTGTGGGTCGGACAGCCGCCGGTGGCCGTTGTGTCGCTGCCCCCTGACGCGTCACATCGGCAAAATTTTTCTTGGGCAGGTATGAAACCCGCCTGCGTGCCTCTTTGAAGGATATATTCTCTTTTACTTTGATCGTTACAATTTCTTTTTCCTTCTTCCATGAGGGGCACGACCGCGAGTACGCGGCGTGATCCCCGTCACAGTTTACACAGTGGAAAGCGTTCTCACAAGCTTCAGAGGTGTGTTCTTGGGCACTACATTTAGCACAAGTCTGGCGGCCTCGGCAGCTCTGCGAGCTGTGGCCGAAGCGCTGGCATTTGAAACAACGGAGTGGGTTTGGCACGTACGGCCTAACACGGAGCTTGATGTACCCGGCCTCAATTGACTCGGGCAAGATACTTGATCCAAAAGTAATTATAAGGTGCTTAGTCTGAATCTCTTTACCGCCCCGCCTCATCTTAATTCTTCTGACGTTGATCACATTTTGTTCGCTGAAGCCCTCCAGGAGCTCCGCCTCAGTCAGGTCAATCAAATCATCATCTGACACAACACCACGGGTGGTGTTCATTGTACGGTGCGGGGTTACTGTTATGGGAGCCTCCCCAAATGACACTAGTTGCGGTAGTTTCTCATATTGTTTTAAATCGCGGAGCTCCAAGAGGAGATCGCCGCTTGTCATCCTCGATACCTTATAACCTGGACCAAAAACATCAGTCAGGTATTTTGAAACAAGGAATGGTGAAATGTTTCGCACTGCTTTGTTTGGCTTTTCAGAATGAACAACGTGGAAGCGGGGAAAATTCTGGGTTTGGCGTCCAAAAAACTTGAAGACATCTTCGGTGCGCCCTCGTTTCTGAGGGCGATCAACAAGTGAGGGGAAAGAAGTTTCCATGTAGAAATATATACATTCGGCAACAGCGCCGACCACCCACCACGGAGCCCAACGAGGGGACGCGGCAGAGCTTGCATACAAGACTGCACGACGCCAGTCGTACGCCGTCACTATAACCGAATATGGTGTACCCAAGGTTGGATAGCCACACAGGGTTAACCCTCGCCGCCAGGAGAAAGGAAGTAAACAGAAGAGAAAAGGAGACAGGAAAGGTCAAAAAGTGAGAGATAAAGACGAAGATTGAAGGAGGGAGAGACAGGAAAAGGCGACTGCCGATTTCCTCCGGGTGGGTCAGTCCGGGGGTGCCGTCTATGTGAAGCAGAGGCCAAAGGGGTGTGTTGCCTCCACCGGGGAGCCTTAAAGGTCCAAACACCCAGCTTCGGCTCAACCCCCAGGATCCCCTTTTCCCCAGACACGGCTAAGCCGCGCGCGGCTACACGCGGGAGGGGCCAACCCTCGGACGCCTGCTTGCGCAGACGCCCGTGCGGGGGAAATGCGAGAGAGTGCGTGTTCCGTGAATCGGAAGAAAGTAGAGGTCCACTGGTAGTAACAGTTAATGTGGAGTGACCCAATGCGTTGGGCCTTCTAATAAAATCGTGGTTTTGACTCATCGAACCCTTGAATTCAATTGATTTCCCTTTACCACAACCAACAAAAAGCGCCTAAAGTGTCAAGTGAAAATGCGTACGTTCAGAAATAATCCTGTTCAATTGTTGGGAAATGGGGGCTCTCTCATTTATTAGGATGGGCGCAATTTGAAGACATTTCAGTGCTCCTCCGACCTACTCAAACACCACTGGATATCCTACCATTTATTGATGGCAAACTTATACACAAGGTGAAAACTTGAGCGGTGCGATTTCTTTCGAATGTGGTCTTTTTTCGACCGCCTCATGTGTCGTAGCCATGCTCCAATAGAGATCATTTAGCGCTATTTTTCAGAATGCATTGATGTGAAGCCCTATTCGAATGGTACTGGAAGAAATGTAGAAACAGAGGAGTGGAAGCAGAAGTGGATTAACCGTGCTTTCTGAATGAAACCTGGTTTTTTACTAAAAAGTTTTGCACTACAGTATTAGCAAATTACTGGCAGTTAGGTAATCGCTTCTTTAGTAGCTAAGCAAGAAGTCGCTGGAGAAAGGCCCATCCACCGCGGAGGCGTTTAAATGAAGGGTTAACGCGGAAACACCTGCGTACTAGGATTTACGTAAACGGTAAGGAACATCAGGTGGGCCAAATAATTCCGGAGACCTCCAGTGCGGCGAGATTATTAATGCAGTGCTATTAATGCAGTGTGCCTAGTGTGTGCGTCATTTCACACGTCATCTCGCTGCCTCCCGCTCGCTCCTTGCACTTAGGATTTCATCGGTGCTCTGTCTGCAGCGACGCATTCCTAAGTTTCTAGCTCAGCGGCAGCTGTGAAAGGTGCTCGCCCTCGGAAGCATGCCTCAGAAGACGCAGCAAGGTCGCAGCAAGCCTCGCTTCAGGCATGAAATAAAATTGATTGTCGGGGAGCAAAATGGTCGCATGTTTCTAGCATGAGACAAACTTGCACGCCAACACACCCACTGATTCAGCGAAAGTAGCTTCAAAACGAGAATAAATAAAACGTGGGTTTTGACTTGCCAAGACCACGATTTCATCACGACGCAGCCCGTAGTGGAGGACCCAAGAAATTTGTACAACCAGGGTCTTACCGCATTTCATCCTCATCGAAATGCGGCCGCCGTAGTTGGGATTTGATCCCGCGAGCTCGCGCTTAGCAGCCATGCAAAGCATGGCTAAGCAGCCAGTAGGCAGCCACGGCGCATCAGAAAGAACCTTAATCCATGTCGAAAACATGAATGGAAAACATTTCACCTAAGCGTTAATAATGCTTTCGCAATGCCAGACATACGCAGTCTTATGTGACTCTGCTGAGATCATTTATTGTTTCATTTCAACCTACATAAGTTTACGAACATTACCATATGTTTATGGTGAACTTGCTATGTTGAGTAGTTAGGAAATGACGCATAATTTGTGTGATCCAGATGTTGTGTGCGTATGCGTATTAATTTGTACCTGCTTTGATTGTTTTCCCACGTGCACTGATTGCAATAATGGGCCTATGGCATCCATCAAAGGCTGAAAAACAGGGAAAGCAGGGGGAAGGCATGAGATCAAAATTCAAGGTGATGAGCAATACGAGAACAAGGTGAAAGCAGGAGCCAACGTGTCTACAAGCGGACTTGTCTCCTTCAAGGCGACATATGCTTTCCTCTCCAAAGTATATGTATTTGGGGTTCTTGTAAATAGGAGAGGGCGTAATGCGGGTGGGTGCGGGAACCTGCGAATGTGTGTTACGGGCAAAGGTATCAAATTCAGAATAAAGGAGTGCTGTGCACGAGGCCAGTGACACGGTTGGCTGTCAATCACGTGTCAACAGCCGTGTGTCAGCCGGCATGTCAACAGCGTGCACAGCACCCTTCTATTCTATTCTATTCTATTCAGCACCCTTGTACGAGCCAAACGGCACGATTACAAAGAAATCACGGCATCAAAATGACGCTGACATGACAACACAATGACAAATGCATGACAGGGGTGGCATGACGACGAATGCAATTGTGCGTATTTATTATTAGAGGTCATATGCTCGTTCGGCTATTGGCATGTAAACCCCGAAGATCCAACGATTCTCGCAATTCATTCTAGAAGTCGTTGTGGTGTGCTACGCTGAGATGACACATATCGAGAAGAGATGCGAAGCCATATTTGTCACGTCGTCGCGTCACATCGTCGTGTCACGTCGTCATGTCACGTCGTCATTTGTCACGTGTCATATGACACGTCGCGCAACGGAGTGCATGGATGACGAACGCACGCATGCAAGCTAGCGCCACCACAGGCCAAGAGTTTAAAGTCTCAGGCGACACACAGGCGACTAAAAGAGCTTTCATTTGGGGTTGGAAGACCATGTCTCAGTATTAGTCGACTACGCAAGGATTACATGTCCACCCCGCTTAATGTCCTGCCACTGACATCAAAGTAGGCTAAAAATATTAAATGAAGAATCTACTGTATGAGGTATATAAGTGATGCGTAAGCATTTGAAACTAATTACATGCTGTTTCTTTGTGGCATGCAGCTGTGTTTCAAAAAAATGCGAGAAACACCGCGAAATAATCGTGAAACGGAGATGCGTACTGCAATACAGAAATTTTATATGACACTAGCAGGAGACGATGAAGAAGACGCGAGAAGCAGCAATGTTCGCTTATGTTGCATGATTGTGTTTTTCGATGAGGCGGCCTCTTCCTGGAAGATGAGCACCGAGCGATCTGTGCTGTAGTTCGTGACGTAATCGAACGGCATCACGTTTGGTAGACCTCGCATGTAGACGTGGCCGGGGGCGCTGCCTCCTCTCGATTATCATCCGTGATCAGCTTTACTGAGGCGAGGGCTACGTATGGCGGGACCGGGCTGGCCCAACCTTGAAAACAATCATCGATGGCGACAGAGTTTATAGCTTCATGTTCACTGATTTCTCGCGGCTTAGTTCGCGTTGAACAGTGAGCCAGCACAAAGGTCAAATCGCTCGCAGCTGCAGGCCGTATCTCCTAAACGATTGTCAATAAAGAGTTCGAATGGTGAAAATTGCATCGCCTCTTGGGCGGCATATTCCAGGCTAACATGATATAGCGAACGATGTCAAATATAATTTTCGCACAGCTTCGACGTACATTTGAAACGTGCACGTGAGCAGTGGCTAGGCATTCAACGTGGCTATTTGTTTTTATGCAATGGCGTGATGTTGTGGTGGCTTGTAGTGCCCGAACCGAGGCGAATTGCCGCTAATAGTACCATACGTAACGGCATCGACAGCACTGTGGCATTATAATGTAGTATATCTGATCTACACTCGCTTCGTCAAGTACTCTTTTTCTCTAAATGCGTAGTTGTCATCGACGTAAAATATATTCTGTGGAGCGAGAACTTAGTTGTGGTGGAGCGTCAATTCGGTTGGAGAATCATATACCTTTAAGGTAAGAATTTGCAAAAACATGGGATGCTTGTTCCGACATTCAAATACCTTGTATTTTGTTATGTAAAATATGGAAACTCTGGCTCCGGTAATTAGGTTGTGAGTTTACTTAAATTCTGATTTACACTTGTGTATGTATGACAAACTAATTATTTTTTATTGATAAATAAGCGAACCAAATTTCGTACTCTAAGAATCATCACGTCTGAGTAAGTTAGAATTATTGAGCGTAAATGTATAATCCTATGTAACCATACATTTGCAGCAATTCGGTCAACAAAATGCAGCTCGAGTTGATTCAACCTTAGTATTTGAATATATTTTATTCATACTTTGTTCATGATATTTATCTTTGTTTCCTGTTTGTTATTATAGTTACATTACCTTACCTTGCGGTCAAGAGATATACTTCAGTGGGCGAAACTTCATTTGTCGCAATATTTAGGTTTAGACTCGGGGAAATTGTTAAGGTGCAGTGCCTTTAATCATTACGATATATGATTGTGTTATAATAAATCAATAGCAAAGGTAAGCTCATGTACTTAATAAGGCGGTAGTTCAGAGCACAGTGATATTCTTTTACCATTGGGGTAGCTCTGTAGCTATGGCCTTTAATGTGAAGAATTAGCGTGTGTCCCAGCTATGGCGGCTTACACGTTTTAACATACACCGACTCCCAGATACGACGTGGTGGTGATACGAATACGACGTGGTGGTGATACGAATGGTGTTTTGTTAGCAACCGCCTTGCGCAAACTTGTGAATTTTTCTCTTATCAGTAATCAAATAGTTCGAGTAATCAAATAAAAAAGTAGTAAACGCTTTCGCTATAGTGCAAGCTAGAATGCCGAATTGTACATCGCATTTGATACATCGTGTCCAGCATTTTTCATGTCGCTACTTTTTTAAGTTATTCTTTCTGCTATTCAGTGTTGTGGCGTAAAACGCGAAAAAAATGTGAAGGGAACACAAGCCTACAAGTTTTTCGCATGTAAAGCGGCGATCACCAAAATGGGTTTCAAAGAATTATAACCAATGCAGGCACGTACCCACTTGATTTCGGGGGGGGGGGGGGGGGGGGGGGGCTGGGCCCCCCCGCTTCCCTCCCCCGAAATCAAGTGGCATACCTCCCCCCCCTCCCCACCCACGCCACCATTCCACAGACATTCCAAAAGCGCCGCCAGATCAATATTAAGACTTGGCAGCTGTTCATCGGTCAGCATTATGCTGCCTTTTTCACTCCTTTTAGATGGCGGTAGTTATCGGCATATCTTGTAATGTGAAGGACAGTTTTCTCATAGATTCCGCACACGCGCGATAAACTCGAGATGCGTTCATTTGTCACCATCTACTCAACCGTCACGCGCATAGCTGTTGCTTTGGTTAGTTCAACCTTCTTTGTTTAGGCTGATCCTGGGACCAGTAGAGGGATGCGGCTGTTACTCAGCTGGTCTGTACTCTCATGGAACGAGTTGCGGCCGGAGAAAACGCCAAATGCGTTTAATTTATCCCTTTGCTTCATTATTTCCTTGAGTTGCGGCTCACCGCGACGCTGGCAGATGCCCGGAACCATATACGCGTGATATGGGTTAGATAAGGTGGGAAATAAAATAATGTGAAAGAGCGTCCATCATGAAACCCTGCAATAACCCTTAAACCCATAAGCATGATGACTGTCGCCGTTACCTCGTCTATTTTCCCCTAACTGTATAGCACTTTTCGTGCAAAATTGGCAACAGGAAACAAAAATCGCAAGGAGTTGAGAAATTAAGCGATCTACTAAGGGAGAGAGCCAAGGCAACAACGAAACTGCAAGCAAAAGCGAATAATAAAAAAGTTAACCGTTGTTTACGAGAATATTTATGGATCAACATCTTTTTATTTAAAAAGAAGTAGAGAAAACGCCGCCGGAAGTGGAGAACAATTACTTGTTTTGAATGACGCTTCTACAGTTATCGGTCGAACCAACCGCCTCACATAGCCACTTCTCTGCTGTGCTTATGTGGGTGTTTTTCTAACCTTCCGCAATGAGCGCAGTACGTCTAGAATCGTAGAGTCCTGCACTCTACGCGGTTGTATGGGACTGGCGGCCGCACAGCGTTACGCAATTTGCGGAACTGTCAAAACTGATCAACTAGGGCAAAATAACTGATATTCGACACTATAACATGAGAAAGACTGAATAAGTCGTAAAAAATGAACGCAGCCTGAAATCAGTAAAAAAGAAACCTGGCATAGGACAAACCATGATGTATGCACTAAAAGATAAGAAGGATAATATCATCAGCAATCTCGAAGATATAGTAAAAGCAGTGGAAAAATTCTATGTGACCTGTATACAGTACCCAGGGGAGTCACGATACCTGACTTAGAAACAGTAATGAACAGGATACAGAAACTCTCCTATAACTAGCGATGAGGTCAGAAGGGCCCTGCAAGACATGAAACGATGAACAGCTGGAGGATAAGGTCGAGTAACAGTCGATTTAATCAACGATGGAGGAGACATAATGCTTGGAAAACTGGCGGCTCTTTATACGAAGTGTCTATCGACTGCAAGGGTCCCAGAAAACTGGAAGAATGCAGACATTACACTAATCCACAAAAAAGGAGACGTTAAAGAATTGAAAAATTATGGGACCATTAGCTTGCTCCCAGTATTATATAAAATATTTACCAAAATAATCTCCAATAGAATAAGGGCAACACTGGATTTTGTCAACCAAGGGAACAGGCTGGCTTCAGGAAGAGATACCTTACAATGGATCACATCCATGTCATCAATCCGGTGATCGCGAAATCTGCAGAGTACAATTAGCCTTTCTATGTGGCTTACATAGATTACAAAAAGGGATTTGATTCAGTAGAGATAGCAGCAATCCTAGAGGCACCACGTAATCAAGGAG
Source organism: Dermacentor albipictus (assembly GCF_038994185.2). NCBI lineage: Eukaryota > Metazoa > Arthropoda > Arachnida > Ixodida > Ixodidae > Dermacentor > Dermacentor albipictus. Next base: position 43,723,662 of record NC_091830.1, read on the forward strand.
TACAGAACGCTCACGTAAAAAGCTTGGAAAATATTGCTACATGCGGGTGGTATTTCTTTGTTTGAACGAGGCACGTAGGCACCATCACTCCAGAAAAGAGGAGCCAGAACGAACTGGGCTCGCGCTGTGAATCTAACCGGTCAGCGCTGCAACCATTGTTGTAAATATAATCTGTAAATAGTTTCTCGGCTTACTGACTCGTCCTTCGCGTAAGAATATCTACAGAGGTTCTACAGCTACCTTAATTCTACAAAAGGAGGGAGATACCTATAGAGAAAGGGGTCAGACAGGGAGACACAATTTCTCCAAAGCTATTCACTGCGTGCTTAGAAGAATTCAAGCTATTAAAATGCGAAGGCTTAGGAGTAAAGATCGACGGCAAATATCTCAGCAACCTTCGGTTTGCCGATGACATTGTTCTATTCAACAACAATGCAGACGAGTTACAACAAATGATTGGAGACCTTAACAGAGAGCGTGTGAGAGTGGGGTTGAATATTAATATGCAGAAAATGATGATAATGATAAATAGCCGGTTAAAGGAACAACAGATCAGGATCGCCAGTCGGCCACTAGAGACTGTGAGGAGTACGTTTACCTAGGTCAATTAATCACAGGGAACCCTGATCATGAGAAGGAAATTCACAGAATATTAAAAATAGGTTGGGTCGCATACGGCAGACATTGCCAGCTCCTGACTGGAAGCTTACCATTATTATTGAAAAGTAAGGTGTGCAATCAGTGCATTTTGCCAGTGCAAAATGCCCAGTGCCAGTGCATTTCTCAGTGCATTTCGCCAGTGCATATGGGGCAGAGACTTGAGAGCAAGTTAAGGACCGCGCTAAGAGCGATCCAACGAAGATTGCTAGGCATAACGTTAAGAGAGAAAGAGAGCGGTTTGGATCAGAGAGCGAACGGGTATAGACGATATTCTAATTGACATCAAGAGGAAGAAATGTAGCTGGGCAGGACATGTAATGGGCCGGTTAGATAACCGTTGGACCATTAGGGTTACAGAATGGGTAACAAAAGAAGGGAAACGCAATCGAGGACGACAAAACATTAGGTGGAGCGATGAAATTAGTAAATTCGCGCGCGCTAGTTGGAATCGGTTGGCGCAGGGCAAGGGTAATTGGAGATCGCAGGGAGGCCTTCGTCCTGCAGTGGACATAAAACAAGCTGATGATGATGATGATGACGACGACGACGACGATGATGATGATGATGATGATGCCGATGATGCCGATGATGATGATGATGATGATGATGATGATGATGATGATGATGACGATGATGATGATGATGATGATGATGATGATGATGATGATGATGATGATGATGATGATGATGATGATGATGATGATGATGATGGAGGTGGTGATGATGGAGGTGGTGGGCCCCCACCGCAAAAAAAATCCTGGGTACGTGCCTGAACCAATGGCAAACATGGTTACTTCGAAAATGCCACAAACCCATGGCGTAGCACTTGGCTGCTGTGCGGCGAACAAACTGCTAATGCCATGCTGTTTGCTAGAACATATCTCACTGGCTTTGAATGTTGACAATAAATACCGCGGAAGTGAACCAAAAACAGAAAGTCGCAATTTCATTGAAAGGCGAAGCATTGATTGCGATCGCTAATCAGTAGACAGCTGGCAATGCGAAGTAAGAAAGGTAGCTTTATTGGCCATGTAATGTTGTAAATATCAGCATACTAAGTAATTTAGCATGGTGTAATGTGTGCACGAGCAAACATGGACACGTCTCACTCGATGACCGCGGAAACTCGCTGTCAAAACACTAGAGTAAGGAGACACGGCAGCAGCAGCAAGCGAATTGGCCTTCGTGCTGCCTTTTGCATCAATGTGAATAAAACCACAGAAATGTGCTCCGCGGATTCGTCCCCGGCCCGAATGTCTTTCAAAATACAGCGGCCCGGATGGACCAGCGCCCCACCGAGACCACCCGGACTAGCAGACCCACCCTCCTTCCTCCCTAACACCCCCCCAAGAGCCTGGTGTGCGAAAGAAGGCGGCAAGCTTCCTCCCCTCTTCCCTACCTTGCGTGAGCGAGTTGAGTGTCGATTGCTGGCTCGTCCGCGCACGCTCAGCTCACACATACAGCATACGGCGCGCGGCGGTGATTTTATTGACCATGGCCTTTATATGGAACCTCACAGGGACGCCGGCGGCTATGGTAGAAATGCGCATCGAGTATCACTATAATTTCTATCGCCATTTGCTGTAGCAAAAGCCAAGTACGCCGCTTTGTTACTAGCGTTAAAACTTCTTTTGAGCGCTGCTCTCGTTTCCTCGAACTTGTGATAACTCCTCCAATTGGCATTTTTGTTTCGTATTTTGCGCCACAAAATTTACATTCCGAAAAGTAACTGGAAATAATGTAGCGAGCTGGAAATGTTTAAGTATATTGCTTTCAAATGCCAAGCAGAAACTTGACAATCATGCTTAAGAACTTATGCAAGAAATTAAATATTTATGAAGTGGCTTTTCAGTAGCTAGCTAATAGGGGGGGGACGGAATCCATGGTAAGCGATAACTGTGTCAGTCAGTGTGCGCAAGGCTATTACTAACAAAACACCATTGGTATCATGGTTGTTTCTCGTAGCCCCTCGTTAAGCAGCTTGGCCGCATAAGCTACACACACTTCATATATGTGAACCATGAGTTAATTTACATGGCTCGGAAAATCAGCAAATATTTGTTGTATTCTAACTAAGAAAGGCAAACGACTACCAACTCAAAATACTCTCCGATTTTTTAATCATGGCCCCATCTTGCCAAGGCAGACTCTTCAAATTTTGGAAAAGGATTGTTGTCTTTTATTCTTTTGCAAGTCTGATGAAATGAAGTTTCTTGGATTCTGGTTATACTGCGACGCACACCATACGGTAAAGGTTGAAGCGAAGCCTTTGCCACATTTTCGGCCACATCGGTTTCTGAGCCTGCATCTCCATTGACATGCACGAGCGGCCTGTGCATTGACATGCACGAGTCGCATGTGCGTTTTTCTCTTTCGCCCACATCGCAATGCAGACGCTCGACTTGGAGCTGGAACCGGGATTTTGTCCTCAACAGGTGGGCTCCACAGCCAGTGAGCGACTAAGTTGGGCAAAAAGGTTACATGGTGAAAAATACGGTAAGTTATCAAACTAAAATAGCTTTCACTTAAAACGTCGGCTTATAATGCATTTACCACAGTTAATTTTCGCCGAATCGTATGTAGTGATACGTACTAAGGTAACTGATGCAAGGACTAACTTTTACACTGCGTCCTACGTCAATAGTTTTCCCAGTAATGCTCCTCGAACGAACTGAGAGCGGCATGTGCGTAATTCAGAAGAATTTGCAAGTCGCGACATCTACGTTTGAAACTTCCTTGATCATTGAACTGTTGTTCGAAGGTTGCAGCTGGTGTGAATGCGTCAAATGTCAGGATATATATGTTGACGCATGCAGTGACGCCGTTCATGCCTGCTGAAGTTTTTTTTTTCCACTCAAGCACCTCACATATAAATTGGAGGCAGGATTGCTTTGTTCGCCAGATCTGCCTTTGCAGCGAATTGATGATGAAGGTAGCACTCTTGCTTTCTCTCTTTGTCGCAGCCGTGGCGGCAAAAGAGGATGCCGCAGCGGGGCAGAAAGAGAATCCTCTTTGGCAGAATGAAGGTTTGCTTGGAATGTTTCAAGATGCCTGGAAAGTAAGTGGTTTCACTTTATTTGCCAAAACATACTAAAGGCGACTACATTTTGGCAGTAGTATGCGGGCATGAAAAATACATTCCAGATGCAAAGCCCTAGTTTTTTTATTACAATTTTCCAACCTTTTTTCCAGATTCATTCTCGGTTCTCACCACGCGTTTCAAATAGCACCAGCAAATTATTAAATGGTACTATTGAATAGTTTGTTGAAAACATTACGCAAGCGCTGTCACAGCACTATCAGTAAAAAACTGATGTTGGATATCGATAGTTAACACTTTTCAGCAAACGTTGCGTCATTTTTAGTTGAGAGTCGTTATACAAGTTTTAGTGAGGAAATTTTTGCCTAAACTAGAGCATGCTGATAAATGAAATGGTACCAAAATTGCTTTACGGAGGCATTTCACATCATAGGGATTTCTGTATCAAGGAAAATTTCTCAAACTAGGAAATTGGCCATGTTTCAGATCTCTAAGCCATAATGCTTTGAAGGACTTAATTTTTCTATGAAATGCCTGCTTCGATGCTGAGTAGTCGGTTCTAAAAATGCAGAAAGTGAAATAATATGTGGTAGAGTAGCAATAAAGTATCGATGCCTAATATTTATTCATAAGGTCCTAGAAGACTATACGAATATGTAGAAAGATACTCGAGCATGAAGTAGTTTGTAAGTAATGCAAAATGATTTAGCGGCCCGCAGTAACTATTTTTGAAAAATTTTAAGCAAGATACAGGTACTTAATTCCAACTGCCCTTTTTTGCTGTTACTACGATTTTCAGAGCATTGGACAAGAAAGCAACGTGACTTATGTACTCGCCAAGACCACATACGAAAACGACACAGGATCCTGGGGTACACGATTCAGCTGCCTGAGCGTGAAAGAAACAAACATAAATGAGTCAGCTCATACAGTTCAATCTGTTTTCACGTTCAGAAATGATTCTTTCCAGGGTACAAAATACTGAGTATCTAAACATTTCACTCCATTAGTCGAAATCACTGAGGAATTATATGTAGTTTAAAAGTTAAAGTAAAAGGGTGTAAAGAATAGTGAGTATCTAAACATTTCACTGGAATAGCCGGAATTATGAAGGAATTACTTAGCTTTAAAGACTGATTAAAACAGTATTTGGCATCATCTGCCATCCTATATATATACCTGGCTTAACATGTGTACAATGGTTATTTTCTCTGCAATGTTTATTGCTAAAGGACACTTAGCAAGGTGTATGTCCAGAAGTTGTTTTAAGTCGAGTCATGTTCTGCACTATGTCTTCAATATCAGTATTTAGTACCACATCTGAGGTCTTCCCTTTCAGTAGACTAATTTTAGGAATATTCAGAATATTACTTATCTGGCCGTGCAGCAGGAAGAACTGGTCTCAAAGATTTATTGTTCTTTTACAATACTGCATTCGTAGACTTCAAGGTAAAAGAAAAACGAGGCCCCATTGCAGAGTCTGTCAAAGATAGGTACCACGCAATATTCTTCAAATATCATTGAAGTTAACGCATTGCAGCTATTACTAAGTTATAACTTAGCGAAAACGTTAGAGATGTTGCAAAGTTCCGATGACGACCAAGGCTCTTAACAAGTGCTACTTTCAATGATGGTGGAAGACGAGAAATGCTCTGGAAGACTTCGGCGCACCTTAAGCTCTGTAAATCTTGCGTCTTAAAAGTGAGAGAAATACTGTACTAATCCATACACAGATGGTATTGTATCAGGGCTGGGCCGTAATGACAGATAAGCTTTCTCCCTTTGAAGAGAAACCGTTTTAATTTATTCTCAATTAAATGTTTTTACAGTAGCAAATATGTGCTATGTTCTGCGTGGATTTCAGGCGCTTGTGTTCTTGTTCGTTACACATCCGGAACAAAACCGGCAATAACAGCAAGGAAACATTGGAAGTAATATTTCTGTATTTGTATGTCGACGATCAAATAATAAGGTGCAACTAAAAGTAACCATTAACCATTTAGCCAACCACGGCACTATCAGTGCCTCCAGAATGTCAAATATTCTCGCATATTCAAGTTCGTGAACCGTTTTGACTACCGAAAAATTATGCACCTCAGATCCCTTTAAATTCCTACTCATCTGATATAATTGGCCTTGGATATAGTCCTAAAACCCTAAAGTCACATAAGAGAAAGTCTACTCCAAAGCTATGCTACTACGTTATATCTTTAGCAGAAATGTTGTTTCATATCCTATGCCTTGTCCGTGAGGGGCACTGTTTCAAATGTCTGAGAGTGATTTTATACACATATACCAGAGTCTAGAGAAGAATGGCGGCGAAGTGGCTTAAATGGTGAATTACCGCAATTGCCCTGCCGAGAATGTAAATTCCATATAAACCTGGCAGCAACTTGTCCACAATTTTTTCCCTTTACATTTATTTTTCTGCATTTAAAAAAAACATGTTATTTATATCCTGTAGACTTCGTAAGGCGTCATTGCATATGTCTTGGAATGACCTCAGCTATAATGTGGCGTTTGAAACTCAGACATGCAGCTTTCAAGATGATATCATGCGTTTGAATGGGCTACGATATCGAATACCGACATGTAATTGAACCGGTGCATTATATATGAAGTAATTGATTCCTATGGTTTCGGAAGTAAGCACATACAAAATAGTGTTGGTAAAGCTAGAAAAATATATGAGTGATACGTTCAGCGCCCACTTTGAAAGAGCTAAAATATATTTTCTCTGATCTCTTATGCACATTGAAGTAACATATTACCAGAAAACAGTGCTTGATAAGGCTCGACGTATTAAATAAAAAGTGTAAGCGCTAATAAATATTTCATTCGTCTCACTCATTTACTGTATACAGCAGTTAAAAGCACCCCCTCCAAGCAAACACCTAAAGCAACCCATATGAACATGCAATGTTATACGTGGGAATATTGAATAGTCTTCCCTTATTTATAGCAAAAGCTAAAGCAGTTTTGGACAATATTGTAAACCTTTTCCCGAAGTCAGTCTAAAAATCTAAAGAACACTGGTTGTGCACAAACCCAGTCATTAGTTTTTCATTGCGCCATCTCTTTGAAGCAATTCATGCGAGACACGCTATGGCGGGCATAGCCTGCGGCAGCCGGATGTAATTACTAACATTATAATTTTGGCCAGTATCCCGCGGAATTCATATATTTCTGTGACATGGAGAAGAAAGATACCATCTCCATGTCTTGCTTCGGCAAAAGGCGAGCTTAGCTATGGGCAGCTCCCCGTGGTCATATGGTGAGCGTGATCATCATCATACATCAGGATATCATTCAATTGACAATGTCAATCCAGAATCACAACATATTTTCAACAAAATTTGAATCTAAACTAAGAAAAGAGTTTTGTCGCTTGCTCGGTTAGCTTTATCGCTAACCACGCCCCTCATGTGCGCCTAAGAGTGTCTTAAAAGGGAATTGGATAATTTCTTACAAATTACGCTGTGTGCGTACTGAACGTAAACATAAACAGGTTAGAGATTTTGATTCGGACAATCTATTTGGCTTAGTTGTTGAATGACGCAGAAAATGTGCATATTTTTTGTAGCGAAGGCGTGCAATCGGCGTTTGTTGTGTCGTCGAGTAATTCCATAGACAACAGAGCTGGCAACTTTGAAAACTACCGGACTGGTAGATATGAAGATACTTTCATACCGATACATTGCATGCGTGCCGGGGTGTGTTGAGCCAACTCTGGCGTAAAAGTAATTATCGTGGGATCGATTTCAGCAGGAGACCTCGGCAAAAGCAGCCCCTGCAAAACAAATTTCGGTTTGACACGAGGCCAATATGAAACCGACTAGGAATCTGCTCTTAGTAAGTTTAACCTCTTCGACTACGTATCGTCTTCGAGACCCTTAGACTAGGAGTGCGCCAATTATTTGCCGTTCACCCCAGTGCTAAAAATTCGATCTTCTAAAATTCAAAATTTGTGAACCTGTTAGCATGATGAACGCTTACAGTTAGCATATGATGTTTGATTTCGTCTTATGCAGCGCAATTTCATGCCAGTTCGCAATTGCGTTCGCAGGATATCACCATTTCTCCATACGGACGAAGCAATGATTGCGATAGTATTGTGTAGGAACACAAGCGTAAAACTCGTAACTCTGTTGGCAGTATGAATAAACGGGAGCTAAGTAAGAACGTGCAGTTGGGCTACGGGCCCTCTGTTTGAATAAAAGCTTCCGACAAATCCATTCAAGTTTATTAATAACAGCCTGCACCTTTCTTAGCAAATTTACAATCACTTTTCCCTGCCGGATATGTTTCAAACCTTAGTCGAAGGTCGAACGCCGAGGTATTGTACAGCCGCGCCCATGAATATACATCATTTTATTGGTTGAACTCAGTTATTGTTGTGCATTTTATATTGTAAACTCTGGGAAGATATTAGATCAAAGGCATGCACTGTCGGTGTATTGTTTCATGATATTTATGTGTGGGCTGCCATTCTCAAATTTGAGGAATGGTGTTGACAAGAATGCAAGACCGCGTATGAGCAGCTTAGTGATATAATGGTGGGGCAATAAAACATGCACACAGCGCATGTAATATAGCAGGCAGTGGCATATAGCATACATGTACTTAAATATATGCGAAACCTCGCGCCGATGCCGACGACGATTGAATAAATTTCGCTTGGGATGTCCATATATTTGCTATCGCAATAATGTGCCTTTTGACTATTTTGCGTCATGCACTGTTGAGATGCTCTTTTTCCGCCACACAAACATCTGCATTATATTTGTTATTCGCAGTTTCACTGTAAATGAAACAGTGCAGGCCGTATCCACCCTAGGCTACAACATGAGAAGAAACGCACTTAACTACACAGATTACGGTAAGTACATCCAACTTTTCCATAAGACACCAGCAGAACTAATCCTTTACTATCACCCATGAAAAATGAATTGCGTGTGCTAGCTCCTGACTCTTCTTATTGCACCAATCGGTAACATATTGTGTATGTATAATTCGCTCAAAAGGAACACGCATGTTTTCTTATAACCTGTTAAATTGATGTGCGCGGAACTATATGCCCTTTCCTGTTCTTGACGGTATCGGAATAGGATACTTCAGGAAGGGAAATTAGACTTTTAAAAGCAAGAACATAAAATTACTCTTAGATACCGCTCTAGGTGCTTCAAACATTTTTTTTGCATGTACACCTCAAAAAGGTAGGGGCCTGGTGAGATTTATTGAAGTTAAAGTATTTCCTGTTTTTTTAGCGTGCTTTTGAAATAGACACTATTTTACTTACCATAATATTTGCATTCGTACTATTTCAGCAAACTTCACTGACCCACTCATCTTTACTGATGGAAAGGTGTGCGATGTTATCTCCGTGCCTTATCAAAACGATGGTATGGAGCCATAGGGCGTTTACTTTTTCATAAAACGCGCATTTATTTATAAATATTTACAGTTTAAGTGCATGTTTTCAGGCAGACTTTGAAACTGCCCGCCCAAACATAAACAGTGCTTTTTATATATGAGAAAAAATGATGCTGCTTTGGGAAAACAGATGACCGAGCTTCAAATATCTGAGTAATGGAAAAATGCTCGAGACGAATATTGGGAAACAATAGATAAAAAAGAGAAAATAGTATTCAGCATAAAATGGGACATCCTAGTTATTTTCATCTTCATATAAATATGTTCATATACATACATATATACATACATATAAGCATATACATATACATATATTTACATATACATATATATTACCCATTGCAGATATATAGTAATCGAGCGAAAAGTTTGATCAAGTCTAAACTCAGGGCTAATGCTCAAATTTCCGTAGAAATCCTTCTAATGCATATTTGCGGGATCGTGCAAATATTTATTTGTTTTTTTTCTTTTGCAGGGTGCGAACTCTGGGTCAGAAAGGAGAACGTGAGCAGCATTCCGGAGTGCTGCCTCTTCGTGTTCTATGCATTCTGTGGGCAAAATCATACATTTTACGATAAATACAATGAAACAGAATGCGCTGGTAGTCCAAGTCAATAACTTGTGTGACCAATACTTTTACAAACCTCACCTTTTTTGTAGCCGGTAGCATGCACTTAGAGATAATAAAAGCTCATTAGATTGCAGTTGCCTTTGCATTGCATATTTTTGCAAACGGAAATCAATCCGGGGCTGTAATGCTAATACAATAACCTTAAAGAATCGCTAATGACTTGCCTCAATTTTCAGATGATAGCGTCACTAATAAAGGATGGCATACCACGAATGGGATACCAAAAATGTTTTTCGAACCTTGAAGACAAGTGGTGTCACAACCGTAATACGCGGCTTTCTTTATCTTTTCTTCGGTTCTAGCACTCCAATAGCTGTGCAGGCGAATATTCAAAGGGGCAAAGCGCCGTTCAAATGTTGGGCGTCTCGGCTGAGAAATACACGTCGAGGCACCCCTTGGCGACCGTGGTAGTCTGCGCTGCCCAGAGCGCCCATTCTGTCTCGGAAGCCACTCATATCACAGCTACGCCTAATTCGGGGTCGTAGAACGGCAGTCTAAAAACGAAATGATGCTTCTGTCGTATTCAGGTCGCAGACATACATCCCGCCACCAGTTGCTGCGAGCGAGCCTTCAGAAAGAAAGCTGCGAATTGAAACAGTCTGCGGTGTCGTTCGGTCCATTTTTGGCACCTAAAGCTAGCGATCGGTTTCTCCTGGTGCAGGGTTTTCGTGGGACGTTTTCGCAGCATGTGATAGAGTGGTGGGAGAGTTGGCAACTCCCAGCTAATATTCGAGACACCTCTTGTTGGCACAGAAAGAAGCCCTAAACCAGCGACAACTGGTCACCATTTCAGCCGAAATATTCGAGGACTATCCACCTGGCTTAGCGCTTTCGAGACTGCGTCGCTTAATGCACAGAGCGGTATGGAAGATGCCATTCCATCATGTTACACATTGAAGAATCCACAAATTTGGTGTTACACCTTTGAGCACATGGAGAACTGGGTGACTAAAATGGAACACGTTCCCACGCTCAGTGAGTGGAACGGCGCGACCAAGTTCAAGCTTGTGCACTTCATCCAAAAGGATGGCGCATGCACCTGGTGCGAGAAACGAGATATTTTTCTTTAAAAAAGTTATGGGGTTTTTCGTGCCAATACCACGATCCTATTAGGAAGCACGCTTTAGTGGGGGGACTCCGCTGATTAGGGTCACCTGCGGTTTTTCAAGGTGCTCCTAAATCTAAGTACATGGTTTTCGCATTTCGCCCCCATCGAAATGCGGCCGCTGTGGACGAGATTCGATACTGCGACCTAGTGCTTGGCAGCCCAACACCATAGCCACTCAGCAACCGCGGCGGGTTGCTTTTCTTTCGTGGACCGAGTTATGGCGTCACCTGCGGGAAAGCTACGCCAAAGTGGATGGGTCCGAATGGGGAACGAAAGCGTAGGAGCGTACATTGAGGGCATGACGCCCGACTTTCATCGAGCTCCCCCCAGCATGGCAAAAGATGAGCAGCTTCGCCACCTCAAGCGATGAGTTGTAGGACATCAATTTGCTGTCCTCTTTCAGTGTTGACCCCAAGATGGCAGCCAATTATTTCACTCAAGACTCGACAATGGAAAATGTGCCGCAGCAGCGGTCGGTTTTCTACAACCAGCAAGCCGGTATCACTCCAAAGATGCAACTCATTAGAGCTGCATGAAGTAACATTATGCTCTTTTCGAGACCTCAACGCTGAGTGACGAGCTTTAATGTCTTCATATACGCGGAAACTGTTGGACCTTCCATTTCCGCTACAACGCGCTGAGCTGACACTACGCCTCCGCAACGCTTCTATTGTAGCGAAGTGACGCAGGTGTTAGTTTTCGGACGCATAGCTCACCAGGTAGACGACGATGAAGGGGGATGTGCTCCGGCTGGGGCAAGTGCAGATCCGCAGGTACGAAGACGATGACAGGTATCATTTGAGTGGCAAGGTTTATTAACATGGCATTTGCTTTAAGTTTACACTGCACACATATTTACATACAAAGCGATGTCATACCCGTCGTCGACGGCCTGCCTGACCGGCCTGATCTCCCGTAGTGAAGTGGCGCCATGTGCTGCTGTCCGCTTGCTCTCCTCAAAACTACTGAGTCAGCACATTGCTTAAATAAGTTTCTGCAGCATTCAAGGAACCCGCGGACCGGCGAGAGGCGCAGGCTTTCCGAATTCCCCCAACAACCTATTTCGACCGATCAGGCAGGCCGACAGCACCGAATAAGGGCCAGAGCGTAAGACGTCAAAAATGGTCGCGTAAACACTCCGCATACAAAATCAATTCGCCCGTACCTAATCAATTTTTGACGCCCGATACAGCCGAGCGTGGGAAGAGGTTGTGACACGTGCCCGTATTGACTGTCAGGTGCGGCGGCGTCGGTAGGGCGGGAGCCCTTGCGTCGGGCACCATTGCTGTCATTTCTCCACGGAGGCTTCGCCCGCGCCGAGGCACCCCCAACATTCGCGCAAAGAAAGAAAAGGAGCCCGCAATATACTGTTTTCGCGACACTATCGTTGCATCCAATCCAGCAGAAGGAGATGCACCGCCCGCTGTATCGCTTGAGTGATGGATATTGTCTTTTAGTGTAAGCGGCAGAAATAACGAAGGAGCGCCATGACACTTGGCGCTGAACGGGAATGAGGAAGTCAGTTGCAAATGGTGCATACGATACGGCTGTATATCGCTGTATATGGCAGTATATCGGCCTAAAAGTATTCGCTGTAACTGGCGTAAAATATTTGCCTATCGAAATGATGTTATTGAACCATGAGTCTTATGGCTATAAAAGTAGGTTATCAAGGATTAGGTACTAATAGTTATTTATAGTAGCGCTAGTGCATCAGTAGAGCCCTTCAGCGCAAGGGCGGTGAGGCATATGCTCTTTAATTGACTGCATTTCAACTGCAGCCACCAAGGAGAGGCTGTGCTACAAAATGCCTGGCCACATGATTGCACGATCCATGTACAGTCGCGGACAGAATATTATGGACCATGAAATCTAAGAAAAAGCTGAATATCTCCGCAACCTCACAACGCAATCTTGTATTTGCATTTTGGACCTCGACTAGAATATGCTAACAACATTGTCGTGGGCAGTTTTACTAGTTATTGCTACAGGCTGCTCGGGAATTGAACGTTTTCGGAGATCCCGTGGTCCATTTTATTCTGTCCGCGACTGTACAGTAGGCGTCACACTTGTGTAGAGCACGAGAACGGCGGCCGCCGGGTGGCTCCGGAGGCAACCAGAGACTTCTGACGGCAGTGGCTGGGCGCGAGATGAGATGCGTCGGCAGAGTATGCCCAGGCACTTCTTATCACGAGCCCAGCAGCTACCGTTAGACGTCGCTGGCTGCCTGCGCAGCGGCCCTGCGGTCGCCGTTCTCACGCTCTACAAAAGGGTGACGCCGACTGTACATTGGCGTTTCAACACTTAACAAGGTACATCTAAATAGGTCGCGAAGCTTGGAAAGAAAACCGTGCCAAGACCTATCGCCAGAGAAATGAGTTAGTGGTTGACGATTGAAGCGCGACTACGTGAGAGGGGCACAAACACTGAAACTAGGAGACCTGCGAGAAAAAAAATCGAAAATTTTCAAGCCAGAATGCTCTCATACGAGTAAATATTCTGTTTGAATATTTTTGGTGTGCTAAAACGACAAACTATACTTTTTTCTATTTCGCAATTTATCATTTCGTTCTTGGTAACCCCTACTGATCAGTGATCCTGGCGCAAGACTTGACAAGACTGTGCAAACCAACTCTTACGCCAGCCGGAATGGCGTTGCTCACTTGAACGCGGTAGCTTCATCCGAGTTTCTTTTTCTTTGTTATTTCCTTGCGTGTTTGTTCAAACTGTAGCGTGCACTTCACTTCAACGTTTGCGTGACCTAGCGCACGTCGTTCATTGGCGAAAGGTGTGAGTCGAGGATATTTTGTTATCGTTCAAGTTCCCGTTGCGACATCCAACGCATTGTGTCTCGTCGTGACGATAAATGCGGAATGCTCTGCGAGCAAACGGCGTGCTGTGTTTGTTCACTCACCGTAACACAGGCTCAGAGTGTCCAAAAGGCTGCAAAATTAGTAAGTCGAATGTTTTCCAAATGATAATGTTGGACAATTTTGCCTTGTCTGATAACTGCTGGATATCAATACATGTCGCACGGAATTGCGAATGATTATGTGAAAAGGTTTTCTATAAGTTGTAACGACTTACGACTGTGTGCTGGCCTTAGTAGTTTTCATACACTGAAATATATTTTGTTTGACCAATTATGTTGGCTGCAGAACTCTAGGCGCATAAAAATAAAGTAGCTTTTCAAACCTCTGTGTCACTGTCATTTATTTCCATCCTATCCGCTCGCGTTCTTCAGGAACCTACCGGAGCAATTGCCGTCAATAAACTCCTAAATATTTCAACTATAAGGTATATTCCACTCCTATACTTTAATGACACGCCGGCGCATGAGCTGACGCGAGTCGCAAGCTCGCCTCTGTTTCAAAGAAAACGTAACTGCTGGCTTAGCAGCCGAAATGCCGGACGGTAAAGACATTCAAATATTCGCGCCAAGCGGCCGAAGATCTTGGCGTCACTGCCATTTCCGCTTGAGACGTCCAATTTTACTTTCTTATTTTTTTCTTGCTGTTAGTTTTCCCCCAGATACATAGGTGGCGATGGTTGCGACGAGCCGCCATTTTCTTGAAGTGTAGGCGTCTATGGAAGCTTCGCTAGCAGTTTACGTTTATGGCGATGGTAGGTCTGGAGTGCGCACTTGCCCAGGTGCGACACTAGTGCTTTAGACTGACCATATCACGTGGCATGCACACTTGTATTATGCGTATGTAGAACCTGGAAGCGCCTGCATAAAGATAAACGCTGGCTATTGAGAATAGTGAATGCTCAACGTTTCCTACAAGGTGTGATTTCCCCATTGGGAATACCCGATGACAACTCCCTGTGGCACCGCAACCGAAGCTGCGGAGCCTAAGCACTCTTTTTTTTTTACTGGGCATTTACATGTAGTCCGTGAATGTATGCTACAAGAAGCTACGTGGCGCAAGACAAATCCTAACAATTATTACTTTTTTTTGTTCAGCATTCATTTCATAAGAAATTAAAAGTTGGCTCAGGAAAAGGACTTCTCTTTGTTTCTTGCTGTTCCTAGTTTTCTTGGTTTCCGATATTCGTGTCTGGTTTTCGTGGTGCTGTAAACCACCAGAAAAACGTCGGTACAACTTAACACAAAACAGATACTCCACGAGCACGTGTGCATAGCTTTGCTTCTGCTGCCACGAAAAGTTGTCTCCGGGTATAGGCTGTGTGATCTTGCGCTGCTGTGGGTATGAAAAGCTTGTGCGTCTGGTTCGTATCCCACGAAACGCTCCTTCGTATGCAAGCCGTCTATACGAATTACGGGAAGAGAACGCATACTTACGGCAAGTCTTGCATTTGAGGCATTCTTTTGCTCTTTTTGTATAATTGAACTTCGCAAGCAACGATTCCAAAGATGTCTCGCGAATTGACGTACATAACTATAGGAAGAACAGAGACAAGTATAAGGGAAGCACTGTCGAAAGGCTGCCTTCAGACTGTACTTTACAAGAAAAAGAAAGGACCAAGACAATTGCTGATTTACTAAGACAGCCACAAAAATAAGGCTGGACAAAATCAAAGTGCTTTTGTGTCATTGAGTGTAGACAACTGTCATCGCACGTTTCAGAGTAATCGGCTGTGATATTGTCGTTTGGAGAGTGCAGTGTTTTCGTAAAGCAGACGCACTCAAATTGATGTACTCTATTAGCTATCGCAGCAGCGACAAAGTAAACAACAGATTGCAACGAGCAACTACGCCTTCAGCGACGTCAAGCGGATAGGCAAATATGACAAGTCATGGTCTAAGGTACCGCAAACGGGTGGGCATCTAGTTCCACCTCTTTCCTATTTATGATGGGGGCGAAATGCGAAAACACCCATTTACTTAGATTTACATGCACGTTAAAGCAACCCAGAGGGTCTAGATCTCCGTAGTCTCCCACTACGGCGTGCCTCATAATCAGAGTGGGGTTTTGGCACACGTAAAGCCCCATAATTTTTTTTTCCTTCACGATTATTTTGAGTGGTTTCCTTGTTCTTTAACAGGCTTTTATGAGAATCGCAATGCACACAGAACGTGGTAGTAAAAGCACTGGTGAGCTCTCGATCCCTCACATTACATTATCTCCGATGCACACAGCCTTCAGATTTCTTCGCTGTGAACAGACGTAATGCGCTCCTAAGATCCGGTCAACAAACAAAAGATTATCGTGTTCCAAAAAAATACAGATAACGAGAAGATCGCTACACCGTCAACAACTACCAAACCACTTCTGGAAGCGATCAAGAAAATAAATATTTGCGAGCTGTGCGTTTTCGTCACGCTTACAGTAATGCACCCGGATGGACATTATCGGTCGATAACCTGGTCTCATCCGTGAGGACCAATCTCTTCGTCAAGTGTGGAAGAGTGCCAGAGTTACGAGCATTTTGAAGGGGACGCGACAGTAACGCAAGGGCTTGCGTAGTTAAACTGCCTTGCAAATCTACGCAGCGAATACCAGTGAAGCTTCGCAGCCTGTGGGACTTGTCTTCAACAGGAAGACCATCTCCTCGAGCGACGAGGTTACTGCGAATAATGTAGCTGCCTCTAAGAGTTTCGTTGAAGAAGAAGAATTACACGCGAGAGACGCGGTCACGACAGCACGGAACACGGAAAATTGAAGTGTCCATCACGAAGCTGCGCTGCCGTATACCTGCATTGAACTTCTACCTCCACAGGTCTGGTCTGGTGCCCTCACCATTATGCTCATTCTGTGGCGAAGCGGAGACAATCGATCATTTCTTGTTGTCTTGCAGACGTTTTTCTATTATAAGAAAACGACTACTCGAAATCCCGCTTCGCTCTATTGGTCTGACTTTATCAGTGCCTGTGATCCTGTCTTTTGGGGCCTCCATTGTTGGGTTCAGCCACAGAAATGTTTGCTTGGCGTTCCAAAATTACCTCATCGAAACTAATCGATTTGCATGTTAGATTGATCGTTCTCTCTCCCAACCATAGCTTTCTTTTAGTTCTTACCTTTTATTAATTATTATTGTTATTATTATTATTATCTTATACCCGGTTTTCATCTGATTATTTCCTTTTTTCTCCAAACACAAAACGCTTACTTTTAAACTCACACTCCCAAATTGTTAACTCCCTTGTTATCATTATTATTTTAGGCACCTAATTAAACCGCCCGATTCTTGGCCAATCCCCCACTGTGGGTATGTGCCACGGCCATTCAGGACAACAACAACAACAACAGCACGGAAAAGAAAACGAGGAGACTTATTTTCTTTCATGGCCTCAACGCTTATGACAGCCTTGAGGTAAACATGATTATTTCTTGTTCCTGAGTCCTGCCTAAAGTTTCGTTAAGGCGAAGGCATCACATTGGGTATGTCATGCGCTTTTTAGCGTCGTGTCCGAGAAGTAGAACAAGGGCGCGAGGAATGAAGCCAGCAACACAGAATTGAAGAAGTCCAGAGTCTGAATTCAGCGAGGAACTCTCAGCTGCAGCGAAGAGAACAACATGTGAATGACAGAAAAGTAAGAAAGTCAGCTCCAAAAATTAAGAAAGTTCGCAATGCGGTGTCCCTGCATCGCTTCAGGGCTAATCGCAATAACGTCGCTTTAATCGTGCGATGACTTCTGTCGGAATTTTTTTCTTCTTGCCGGGGCGGCAGACAAGCGCGCAAAGAAAGCCGATAGGAGCTGCCAGTGACGCATTACACACTTCACAAACTCAACTGCCTTCAAGCACCAAGGTCTGCGTACGTTTTATCAGCCAAGGACGATATCTCTTCCCTCGCTCGCATCCAGCCACAGCCTCCCTTGAACCCTCGCGACCGGCTCGGAGATACCAGAGAGGGTTTCTAAAACTGGGACACCGCGAACACGCTTTGAACCGACAACGTGGGTTGACCGCTATTGCGTTAGCAGGCTTTCGAAGGGATTGACCATGAGTGACTCTCTCCACGGAAAAGTGGCCCTGGTTACGGGTGGAGCTATGGGTCTGGGAAAAGCAATCACGGAACACCTTCTCCAGCAAGGCTGCCGGGTAAGCTTGGACGAGGTATTCTTTAAGCAGCCGGTCTGTTCTAGTGCGTTGGACTCTAAACTTCAACGCGTTGTCCCGGGCACTGTAGTTACAAGAGTTTTGTGGCAATGATTGAATTACTAGAGAAATTGATGACATATAATTTGCCTGATATGCGCAAGCTTTACATACGCACCACGATGTATCGTGAGAACCATCAGCACGAGCTGATGATTGCACATCCTCGCTCTACATTGGTGTCAACGAAAATGCCAAGTCCTCCTCTGAAGTAACTTCTTTACACTTTGTGATGCTAAACCTAATCAGTCAAGTAGGGAACGAATAAAATTATTTTAAATCTGGATCGCAGCACAGTCTGCTTGAACAGTTTAGGTCACAATAGCTGCTCCATCAACAGTATAGTTTTGGAATGAACACTTCATCTTCAAGTGCAGTGAGTGATCATTGAATCTACAATTTTACTAAAAAGCAATTGCTATGCTATGATTGCAATTGCTAGGATTGGGTGGATGTCTGATTTACTATTTATTAAATTAATCTTGCTTACATTTAAAATGCCCGGTTTCATAGGGCCATCCTACTAGTACTAGCTGATGTTTGGGAAACTTTCCATATAACTAAGAAGCCTCAGAAGTTGCTAGAACCTGCGTAACGGGCGCCGTCAGAACACTGATAGGCATATTTCTGAGACAGAAATACGTCAGTGTGCGCCAGATACGGGTAGTTAACATTCCAGTTCATTATAAGAAGTGGTGTTTCGGCAGAAATAGAGCCGTAGCCTGCTCGGCTACCACACAATGACAAAGTCTAGCTTATCTTATGCGACACGTGTTTAGGGCCTCTTCCCAGAAGTCTAATCGTGAAAGCCGGAGAACATAGGCAAAAAATAGCTGCACGTTCCTCGATAACACGAACGTAGATAGAACTACATTTGCCTCACGTAGAAAGTGAAGCGTATATCAGCATGTTTCTTTTCCTTTTTTTTTGGCACGAATATCGAGTGACACCCTTGTTTCTTGCGCAGCGCTTCCGCTTCACCTACTGAGATGACCGGGGAGGAAATTTAATATAAATCACAGAAAAAAGTTAGTACTGTACAAAATTCACGGGTTTCATTCTAGATATAATATCAGAGCATGAATTTGTTTACAAGTTGAGTTACTGAAGTGTGTGGAATAATTAAAAATAATTATGAATCACTGAGATAACCAAGGACGTAATTCTAAACAAATCAGAAGAACAAAAATAAAAAATAAATAGTACAGTACAAAACTCATCGTTTTCGTTATACATAAGATATCAGAGCGTACGATTAGTTGCAGGTAGAGTTACTGAAGTGTATGGAACAATAAGAAATAACTATAAATTATTGAGACGACCAGGGAGGAAACTTAAAATAAATTTGAGAATTAGAAATAGTACTGTACAAAGTTCATGGGTCTCATTATAGATATGATATCACTCCATAAATTTAGCTACAAGTTAGGTTACTGAAGTGTCTAGAATAATTAGAATTAATTAGAAATCTCTGTGATAAATTTTGACAAAATTCAAATTAAATCAGAACAAAAATAGAAAATAAATAGTACAGTATAAAACTCACGGTTTTCGTTATAGATATGATATCAGAGCATACGCTTAGTTACAGGTGGAGTTACTAAAGTGTCTGGGATAATTAAAATTAATTAGAAATCACTCATTATCGCACAATGCTCCGAATTGTTAACTTTAGAGACCCGCCACATGAGCACAACCTTAGCAAAATTGGAAGCAAATCGAGGGTACATTACATCACGTACTGCACTTGCACATTGTTTTGGAATGCGGATCCAAGTCCGCATAAACATTAGTGACATATGTCGGCTTGCTACCTAACCCCATCCTACCTGTGGGCATATGCGGAAGCAAGCATCATGCCCCATTTCCGGGGTAAAAAGAATGGCAGCAGAAATTATTTCTGTTGATTTCGGATTAAGTTTCTTTTTCTGGTACAGTGGACGCACTTGCTTTATTTACTCACACTACTAACAATTTCATTTCCACGCCTGCTGAAGCCTACAGTGAAGCACAGCCTACAGAATACTGGAGTACAAGGCACCGCGAGTACAAACAATTGCGCGACTTCCGCACACCTAGCAAGAAGAAACGTGTA
The DNA here is from genome assembly GCF_038994185.2 of Dermacentor albipictus. Classification (NCBI taxonomy): domain Eukaryota; kingdom Metazoa; phylum Arthropoda; class Arachnida; order Ixodida; family Ixodidae; genus Dermacentor; species Dermacentor albipictus. Next base: position 43,743,696 of record NC_091830.1, read on the forward strand.
ATTCGCGACGCATATTTATTTCTGAAGCATACTTAGGCGTGCAACGAAATGTGTCATCTGTGACGCAAACGCTTTTTTTGAGGCATATTTACCTGCCAGCAGTGAATGTGAACTCACTATGACAAGGCTTTTCTCAAGAGGCATTGAAAAGCTAATTACATTCGGAGAATTTGAAGACAGCTCAAGAATATGTCGACACGTAGTCCCCGTCTCGAGTTCTGCATTTTGATTAACGTCTACGTTATCATTGACATTTATTTATTATAAAATATATAGTACACTGGGTGTTCCAGTGAACACTTTCATAAGTACGTAAAGTTTGCCTGTGGCGGATAGCACAATTCTAGTTCATGAGCTGGCCTACTCGAAGAGACGGACATTGATTGCACAGAAAATTAAAGGCGCTAAATCAAATAATTAACAAACATTTACTAATTAGGTGCCTATTATTTGACGGTCCCTATTTCCATTTGCAAATTCTAGCCGTGGAGTTCGCAAGGCTAATCCACTTGGAACGAATTCTCAGGATGAGGACAGTTCCGAGATATTCATTCCCGTACTTTGCAGAGACCTACAGTGGCGTTCCACTTCTCTTTGTGTCTCAATGCATAAAACGACGTTCGGTTAAGAAAGTAACTTAGATTAAATTAAAACTAACACGACGTTTTGTAAAGAAAGCAACATCAAATTAAATCATAGGTTGTATTATAGCGAAGGCTTGTTATGCGCATTTACTGGGGTCGGTTGACTGTCAGCAAGGAGCGTAGTGTATGGCACCAAGGCTCACCAAGATGGCCAACTCGACCCGACTCACGTGATGGCAATGGGTCTTCCAAGCGTACCGATCTTCTTTCTTACAATAAACATAGTTCTTGGTTATCAGCTTGGGTAATGCGTAGTTTGTCTAACAGGAAGCTGTGTACACAGGGCAGGGAAGTGGGCCTCTCGCAGAAATTCACGGTAAAAGATTCGCGCTTACCGCTGCTTTCTTCTTGCTCAAGTTTCGCAAAAACATCGCATTTTTAAGCCAGATCATTCACTGTAACACTTGGTGCAGTTATGCTTGCCTGCTTTAGTGGGGCAAAAAGCGCAGCTGCTTTCACGGAAGGGGTATCCAGTTGCTGAGACGAAGCAGACGGCACAGACATGTGTGTCCGCAGGGTGACAGTTGCTGCAAGCAGCCGTTTCAGGAGAGTTTTCACGCGTTCCAGAGCAGTGGCAGGCATGCGGCAGTCCTCCCAGAATTGCTACTATCTACTGCTGCCGACATGCGGCAAAACAAATCCGTACTGGCACCGCTTTCACAGTAGTTAGCGTCCCCTCCACAAATGCCACTTCGTGTTTTTTAACAACCAGGCACGTAACTGTATTAAGTGCTACACTGAACCATCCGCAACGAAAAATTCAATTCTGCGAAATCTCAGCCAGACCAAAGCACAGCCGGAACCACAAAATCGTTTCTTTTTCCCGATTTTTAAAGGAAAACGCCCGTCCTAGTAGGCGCATTATGCAAACAAGTTTTGTATTTATTCAGGCAATGATGAAGGAGAATTGCAAAAAGGATGGCGTTATCTGTAGGTCACCACGGCCCCGTGTTCTGAATTTGCCAGACACCATGGAATCTTTAGTTTTGCCTTTGAATGCTACCTCCTTGCTTATGTACCTCGTCTCTTAAATAATCGGTTCGCCTTCATCATGAAGAGGCCGTCTGATTACAGAACGACTGCTTGCACTTTTACGTTTCGCAGATTGCGTTCATCGATTTAAATGAATCTGCTGGAATCGACACCGAGCGTGGTTTCAAAGCGACATTTGGAGAGGATCGTGTCATATTCATGAAATGTGACATAACTAACGACGAAGCTTTCGAAGGTAAGATCCTCTTAACGAAAAGTGAGTGCTTCGAAAATGTTTTCGCCTATCCCTGTCCTATCTTCAGTGGGATCTTTCGCGTAATCAAATTAGATCCGCTTACCATATTCTACACCATGAGGCGAATCTCGTGTGTTATGTTAGAAGGGCAAAAACGAAATTACGCCAAAATATACGTTTGCAGTTACGTTACCATCATAAGTAATGCGAGTATGATCTCATTGATATGTTGGGTAATAATAAGCAAGAAACGCTTCTATTTACGTAAAAACAGATAATTGTTCTGGTGCACTGAAATTGTTTTGGCTCAAAGGAAATGTTATTATATTATATTATATATATTAGGAAATATTATTTCCACAATACTACATTTATTAATGACGATGCCAACTACAACTAGCAAAAAAATAAATGAAAGAGCAATCTCTCCTCGGATCTGTGTAATCCCAAAATTTCCAATAAGCTCCAACTGTCACTCGTGCTTATTATTACGGAAAAGGGTGCTTTATTTCATTTTATATTTTATTTATAATTTCGTTACAACGTTACCCTTTTCATGAATGCCATTGCATTTTATGAACCAGAGGTAGGGACAAGAGGGACTCGATCTTTCGTAATTACGACCGAAGAAATCCAAATGGCAATGAGTGCCAAAGAAAGCATCGTGTTAATTTGCTCTGGTTGAAATTGAAATGTATAAAATAATGAAGAAAGGGGAAAACTAAAGCGGAACAAAAGATTACTTGTCGCCGGTGGGAGACGAATCCAGAACATACAAATTACGCCTCGTACATTTATATGATCGTGATTGTATTTTATGTTGCACAAAGCATCGAGTTTCATTTTTGTGTGTGTGTGGGGGGGGGGGGGGGGGGAATCACGATACAATGTCCACATAACCTTCAGCAAGTGCTTCCCGCGCAGGCAGTACGAAGAGAACGCGTCCAAAGTACAGTATAATTACTAAACACGATACCGTGTAAAATGAAGCGGTGTTGAATGGTATCTGTACACCCAACATTTTTGGTTGGTCTAAATGGTGGCTGGCCGAGCAAGCAGTATGTGAAAAAATCCAGAATTAATGAGCGATAATAAGAAGACAAACCGAAAAACTCTACTTTTCATAAACACAGGAAGCGACAGACAGTTGAGCCAGGAGAAGAAAAGGGGAAATAATTTTTCTGTGTGCAAGAGCAATATAAAGAAAAGAGTACAGCATGTTGCCCATGTTGATGGGCTCGGCTACGCCCCCCCCCCCCCCCCCCCCCCTTTACTGCAAGGTTGCCTCTTCCTTCAGTTTCACCTTTCCCGGTGGCTTATGGGCTACGGTACTGTGCTGCTAAACACGTGGTCCCGGGATCAAATCCCCACCGCGGCGGTCGTATTTCGATGAAGTCGTAATGCGAAAACGCGCCTTTCCCGTGAATTGGGGGCACCATAAGGATACCCTGGAGGTCAAAATTCACCCAGAGTCCCCCACTATGGCGACCCTCATATTAACGTCATTGCTTTCGCACGCAAAACCTCGGCATCCAATTCAATTCCTTCAGTTCTGTTAGCATTTTTGCTTATTAGGAATATGAAGTTTATTCTAAACATGACTGACTTCCTTTATACTTCTAAAAACAGTGAACTCGTCCTTACGCATTCTATGTTTCTATAAATATCGGCTTTTTATGTCGAAATAATTCGACGTTTAAGGAAATACTTCTTATAATAAGTGAAACTAGTACTGTTTTCTCTGCAGTCGGACACAATTTTTATTTTCATGTACTTGTGCGGAAAATACTACGGGCAGCATCACGGGCTCGCCCTCACTGCTGCAATAATTTTTCGTTTCTTCCTATATGATTTATGCTTAGCACGTGTTAAAGTGTATTTCCTATTATTACTATCTTCATTTGATTTCGTTCTAGACAAACTTCTATTTATTCTTGAACCGAATAGGATTAGCTTGAAGTGCGGTGCTTCCCACCTCTGCACTTGCGCCTGATGTGACCATGCCGACAGAGTGACAAGGTTGTAACCTGACACAAGTGTATTTCCCTTTTTATTGGGAAGATTGTTTCGTCCGAGTGAAGAAGAAGTTTGGACGACTGGACATTGTTGTGAACAACGCCGGTTTCGCCGGCGAGGAAAGTTGGAGAAAGATATTTGAGATCAACACGGTAAGTATACGTTGCACATCAAAGTGGACATTCAGTGTATATACGTGCAGCTGAGTGCATTGTCCCAAAAGTTCCTTTCTGAGGATCTGGTAGTGGGGTTAAACCACTCCCGTGTAACTCAACTCAACTGTCGAAGAATCTCAAGGCGTATTCTAGTCTTTCTCCTCAAAGTCAACTACGTGTTGCATGGGCTGGGATAGTTTTGTGCGCAGCCTTGAATTTACTTGTTAGGCATACTTTACAAGCTCCTGTGTAAGCTATGTGCATTCGGAATAACTCAAGAAAAAAACTGAAGGCTCGTTTGACGTATTTGTTCTCTCATCCTGTTACGCGCCTTGACTTTCCTTTGCCAGCCAAATACGGTGTCCAGTTGGTCGTTCGATTAGTCCGACGCAGCAAGCCCACTAATATACTATGTAATTCATCCCCAAAATAGTTCCAATCAGCCCGCTTGCGTTCGTCATAACAAAAACGCAAATTGCAACATAAAATGCGTTTATATGTTGTCTTCTCATCGAAATCCCTGAATCACACAGAACTTCTAACGATAATAACTTATATTATTCAACGGCGACCCTGATTTTCTCCCATAACCTGTATTAGGCGTGATAAATGCTTGGAACGCTGCGTATGTACCGCCTGGTGCTTCGGCTCCTATAGCTCGGAATATCGATCAAAATATGGTGGCACTGAAGAAACGTCGGTTCTATTTAATAAAAAAAAGGAATCGCAAACGAAGCCTGTCCATACAATGTTTGCACATGTGTATTTCTAAAATATAGAGACCTCTTAATAAGGCAGAGCATAATGTTCATCAGCATCATTACACTGCTCGACTTTCGCACATTTGGTTCGCCATATTTCGTGCAGCATAGGTACGTGCCTAATTTTACGTAACCTTGAGGAATGTGTATGTGTCACAGTGGCTAAGGGAGTACAAAATAGACAAAGTTGTTTGCATGTATGTCACTTCTGTCGCTTCGTATACAACTTTCCTCACCAATCTTTCCTGGACAAGCATCGTACATCACCTTTGTCCTCAGACATCACTGCATCCCTTTATCACAATCTGTGTCCGCCTTGTCGGGCGTTTGCCCTTCGCCATATCATTTTAGCAATAAGGGCAGTGTCCTTTTTTTGTTTTTATGAGCGCAAAGCTGTTCTCAGCACGTACTTTGGTAGTGGTAATTCCTTTAGTAGCGGCGCTCCATCTCACAGTAAGGCCAGGAATCGACATTAAAAGTAACAACATGTCTATTCGCTGTAACAAATCTGAATCTTTATCGACGAGGGGCAATCCTGTCTCCTATACAAGACACGAGCTTGGAGACAAATTCATTGCTACCATGAAGTTTCGTCGGATCGCTAGTTATATTTCCAATGGGCTCGCCTAGAGCACTTAGGCAGAAATTGTGATTTTTGAAGCCTTTCACTTGAAGTAAAATTTGAAACTCTTTACATTCAAAGTATTTCCAAATTAAAAATTCAAGCCATTCCACTTTGTCAAGGTGGATGACCAGCGGAGCTGTATATATAGTGATAAATATGTTGATAATAAATATGTTCTTTGAATATACGACTCATACAAAAATTAATTTCGCTTTTTCACCATGTCTCGTTCTTTAACAAATTGCATACTCAATGCCTTTTCTTTATTTTTAACCTTCCATTGTTTGCTTTCTTTTAATTTATTGTATAGTCAGCAAGGTCACAATCGCTTTAGGATCGCTATGAAATACGGTGAGTGACTCTGTGGCGACACTGGAAAGGTTCTTGGACAATGTGAAGTCTGTACTCGACCGATGACGCGTCGTGGGCACACTGGTACTTGTGTAGCATTGACTGCCGAACCTTTCCAAGAGAAACGCCACGAACCACTTTCTGGATGGCCGAGACGCGCCTATGTTGAAATCACCCACAATTACGATTAGAGCAGGATCCCTGCGGGTGATCTAACCAAAGTTAGACACGCTTGGCCTTTGCGGAGCGATCTTCGCCCCCCGTATTACGTGTCGCCCGCCGTCGCCTCGCACACTCCTGAGTCTGTTCATGAAAGTGTTCTTCGTAAGTGTGCTGTCTTTCCGCAGGCCTCACCGCACGCGGCCTACTCGTTGTATAGGTGGAAAAGAACGGAGATAAGGTTATGGGTTTTGCTTACAGATCCCGTGACGTCCAGCCGCAACCCAAACTAACCAGTGTCCGGTTCGGTTTTACTTATTATTACGATATTTTTTATCACAGTTTTGACACTTCCAGTGATTAAACGCCGCCGCAGCATATCCGGCTATAAGCTTCTGCTTATACTTTAGCTCTTTTAGCTCTGGAGTGGCCGCCTTTTTTTTTTTGCCTACGCACACAAACCACCAGAACCTAGCGTATAACAACTCCACTGTAATAAGCGTACCCTGTGAAGCTTTTTGATACAAACGTAGTTGGTTCATGGGCTTGCCAGGTTTGTAATTAAGCAGATTGATTAATCGGGAATTTTGTTCAGCTTTGTAGGTCCAATATTGGTCTGCGCACCTCTGGAAATCCCGCGACAGTCGTAAGCAAATTGTTACCACGTTTGAGTGTACCTCCTGGTTCACTCCTGGAATTCTTACTCCAGTACTTACTCCTAATATTGATCGCTCTATACCAGAAACTCGTAGGTGCATTTATAATCCTCCTTTTCTTTCCCTCAAGGACGCTGCACGAGAGAGCCAACCGTTTCCAATCATGTAATTCTTTCTAATAATGTACATTCTCGACTTGTTCCTTGACTTATTCACTGTTTAGATGGCGGTATACTTTGGGACACTCCTGGCACTAGAATACATGGGAAAAGACCGAGGCGGAGAAGGAGGTTACGTCATCAACATTGCATCTATTGCTGGTACGTATCCCTCTTTTGTGACATACAGTTCAAACACACGTACTCATATTCATTGCAAGAAACGTACCAAGCAAGTTCGACCAAGGAATATAATATAGCCTGCTAGTTACATATTTCTCAAACATTTTTAATACCGTGTAGTTCCCAGCTAAATTGTTCCTTCTGGCGAGCTGACCACCAATTGTCAGCATATAGAGTAATAGTGTCAATGGTAGACACGTTGCAACCTCTGCTCAATTTCCTTACGTCGACTTTGTCGTACGTACAGAGCTGAATAAGTTAACAGCCATTTGAAATGTGTTCGAAATTCCCTATTTAAAAAATGTTTCTCTTCCATACTACCGCCTTGTCGCACAATTTACTACCTTAGTATAACTTCGCTTGCTAACGCTAAAATTCTTAACATTACTGACTAAACAGTGCACTCACTTTCACTGTTGAATTTGAAGTTCAAAGTTCAGTTTGAAGTTGAAGTCCGCCTGTAGCGTTATAAATAAATGCACGACAAATGGTGAGATAAAACCTATGTCTTCTAGCGCAGCATCCAAGAGCTCTAAACTTCAGACCAGGGGCGTTTCTTTTTTTTTTTCACGTGATTCTTTCTTTCCACAGCATTACGTATCAGCTTCTGGCACTCTCCTCTCCTGACAGCTAGCGCTTTGAGGCGCTGTATTAGGCGGCACTGCAATCGCGATCGGCCCACATTTTCTGTCCCGCGTTGCCTTAGGGATACGGCAACATTTTCACTACGTATAGATGCTTCCTGAGTAGGTAGAGTTAGCTTATAATAACTTTCGTTTTCGTTTAGATACTGGATACCTAGAAATTGGGTGAAGTCTGCCTATAATTATATGATGTACAATGTTCGAAGTCGTCTTAACTATGAATCAATTAGACCTGCTGAATATAATATTCTTATGACAAAGTTTACTTTAATTACCATCATACGCCACTATATATATACACAATATGGTCACTAAACATTTTTATTGCTTTTCCCTACGAAAAGACATTTTATTTTTTTTAATTGTAAGGCCGAAGATACGTTACAGAGGGTATGGTATAACAAATACAACAAGCATAGTTATTAAAATATAGAACGACTGTAAATGGAAAATTAGAGAACCATTCTTTTTAGTCACTTTTAGATGCCTAATGCTGGCTCGTTCAAGTCACTAAATGTTAAATCATTCTCTCGCATTATTTCGGAATAAAGTAACCACTCCACGAAATTGAGATATATTTTGCTTGGTGACTGGTCTAGTTACTTCATTTATTTTTTTACACTGGAAGAAATGAAAGAGAACATCGGACTTTAAAAACTAAACTGACCTGTATTTCGTCCTCCCCTATATACGCATTATTATTAGGGGGGTTAAGATTTTTATATAATTACTGTTCATTAAATGCCGCTTGCTGCTTTTGTTGTGCAGACCTAGCAGTAGCCTGCGATTATTTAAACATGTCTATGTTCGAATTCGCGAAATGAAGGACGATTAGTCAGTGAAATAATCACATTTCATGAAATGCATGCATTTACATAGTGAAAGCCACCAGGTTGAACATGTCATTTTGCTTCTGAGCACGACTTGACAGGTTTCATTCACAGCAGTGGTTGCCGCATTGCGGCGGTGGCCCTGAACAATATCGCACCTCGGTTAATTTAAATTCCTATGCATAACTAACAAGCTAATGCCATCAAAATACACCAATATATCTACATCATGGCGAGCGTAATAGCCGCAGTGGCAATTTTGGACACGAAACGCCTTCACTAATCGTATTATCAATGTTTTTCAGGCTTGATCGTCTGCCCTCCCATTCCGGCATACAATGCATCCAAGTATGGAGTCATAGGACTCACAAGAGCATTCGGGGTAAGTAAAAAGAAAGGCAAATATTTTTGCATTGTCGCTTCACATATGGTTGTGCTTGCTTTTTGCACATATAGATGCGTTTTACAAGTAGTCCCGTTTACGACAGAGGCCAGCTCCAGCATCACTGAACGGTGAAAAAGATAGCACTTTCAAGCTGCAACACCACAGTGTGCTTGATAGAAAGCACATTGCTAGTAGAAATTGTGCAGTAGAAAAGTGCAATATTAGCTGCAGCGCCATACACTGTAAAAAAAATTTCTTCAGTTTACGGTCAAAGCTGTAGGTAAAACGTTGCCGGACACTTTTCCGTCAAATGAAAAACGGTGTTTCCGTAAAACGGACAGGCCGTAAAAATTATTTCCGTTAAATGGAAAACGGTGTTTCCGTAAAACGGACAGGCCGTAAAATTATTTCCGTTAAATGGAAAACGGTGTTTCCGTAAAACGGACAGGCCGTAAAATTATTTCCGTTAAATGGAAAACGGTGAGCTCCGTAGTTGTGATAACAGAATCGACCGTATTTTGCAAATAAGAAAAACGGTGAGTTCCGTAAAACGGAAATGCTGTAAATTGAGCCCCGTACTTGTGATTATAGTACATGACCGTACTTTGGTAATGAAGAAACGGGGACTTGAATGCTCGTGTTCTTGAGCCAAATTGTTTCGTTCATTGGAATAAGTTATTTTGGGCAATGAACCACCCAAGTCGTACATTAGAACGTGGATAACTTGCAACATCATTTAAGATATAGCTGGAAATGGGGCAGAAATCATAGCACACAGGAAATACACCAGACAGAACGTGCTGTGTTTGCATGTTTCCTCCTAGTGTAATTGTTTTCTACACCGCTTATTCTTCGTGTCAGTGTTGTCATGTTGCACTTGGGTTCTACACCCAACATGTACACAGCATACATACAGATTTGTGTTCGAGAAACAACAAGCCACTTGAATCTGAAAAAACCTGTGTTTATTCTGCTTTACTGAAAAAAGCAGTGTATGAGACCGGGCTAGTTGGTATTCCATGCTGAAGTGACCATCACAAGAGTGAACGCAGGACACTAAAAACGTGACAAGAACAGGTGCGAACTTCCAATTGGTGTTTATTACGAAAAGGCATGTATATATACTCTTGTGCACTTGATCATAATCAGTTACAAGAGCGCACTAAGGCCGCCCCAAGGCCTAAGGCGGCCTTCCACATACAGACCCCAGGTATGCAAATTCTTTAATGTAACGCTAGGGATAGTTTGCTAACGCAGTTGCCTTATGCGATATCTGCCCCCTCAATGATGGGCCTAGTGCTTTCTTATGCGTTGCTTGCTATTATTTGGTTTTTCAGAGTGCATGACATTTGCATTGGGAGTTGTGGATTCCAAGGAAACCCTCTCTCCCTTTTGTACTTTTGTATTATGTTCCTGTAGTCTCATATTTAGGCACCTTCCCGTTTGTCCCACGTAACGCTGCCCACAGAAAAGAGGTGTGCTATTCACTACTCCCCCTGAGCATTTCGACAAAACCTTTTCTGTGAGCAATGTTGCATGAAATTGATTGTCTGCTGACAGGGCTGGTTTTGGCACATAACTGAGATAACTTGATGGGTGCGGGAAAAACAACCGAAACTCCCGCCCTTTGGCCTATTTTCTTTAGTTTATGCAAGATAGCGTAATGTATGGGATGACTGCTAGATTCCTGTGAACAGTATCACATAGGTGTAACTAAAGAAAATAGGCCAAAGGACTGCAGTCTTGGTCATTTCTTCAGTGCCCCGCAAGCTATCCAAGTAATGCGCCAAAACCAGCCCTGTCAGCAGACAATCAAAATCATGCAACATTGTGCACAGAAAGGGTTTCATCAAATGCTCAAGAGGAATAGTGTATAGCATACCTCCTTCCTGCAGGCAGCGTTACGTGGGACAAATGGGAAGTTCCCTAAACTTTAGACTACAGGAACATAATCGGAAAGTACAAAACGGGAAAGGAGGTTTCCTTGGAGTCCATTGCTGCCAATGCAAATGTCATCGACTGTTTGAAAAAACAGAAATAATAGCAAGCAGTGTGAAAGAAAACGCTAGACTCATCATTGAGGCAGCGGCTATTGCAGAATGCAACAGCGTTAACAAGCCATCCCTATAGCACTGACTGTTAAAGAATCTGAATATCTGGGGTTTGTATGCGGGAAGCCGCCTTAGGCCTTGGTGCGCTTGTTTATTTGTGATGACCATGTTGACTTGCACGATTGTAACAGATTATGATCAAGTGTGCAAGAGTACATATACATACCTTTTTGTAATGAACACCGGTTGGAAGTTTACGCCTGTCCTTGTCGCCTTTTTAGTGTCCCGTGTCCAGTTTTGCGCAAGTCCTTTCCGCATAGACACTAGAAATTGGCTGACTAGAGGAAGGATTGGTTGAGACTTGGAATGATTGGCTGCTTGCGGAGTCCTTCGGCTTTGACTGAAAAGTAAGAAACACCAATCAATTAAGGCTGTTCAATTATTTACCATCATCATCACTACTGTTACTCAGATAAACAATGATTTCGTATTCACAACTGTCACTACAAGTGCTCTTGTCAAAAGAAATGGTTCAGACTCAGCCATGTTGGTATATATTCATTCGTAGCCTTATAGCATAAAAAGCTTCAGATAGAAAGGACCCAAGTCAATTGATGGTTTGCTTGGAACAGTCAAAGATGTCACGTGCACATTATGACATTCGGAGATTACATCTCCCATATTTAGGTAGAGCTGCCATGGCCACATACTGCAGACCATAGTTTTCAACTTTCACTGCTCCATTAAACAACCTTGCAGATTTCACTGTTTCCCAAAACAATTAAGCACTCTTGAAACAAGCGCAAACCATGCATGTTGTTTACTTCCGACGCAGAACAAGCAAGCCAAAGATATTGTCCAGCTGACAGGCTGGTAGAATAGCGACAATACAAAAAAACCATGCTTGCACCACAACTGTGTCACAACAGCTGTCAGCCCCTTTTGGATATGGTCTGTTGTGTCACGGAAGAAGTATCAATGCGTAATATTCTTTTTACTCAAGCAGTGAAAATTGAAAGTTACGGTCCCGAATGCATCAACATACCCTTCCCATCTTCATAAAAAGTTACAATATTGCACTGTGTTCACCAAAAAATTTGCCCTTTTTGTAAAGAAGCCTGCAATTATGCCTGGACCCCATACATGGCTCTGGCAGGCAGCACTGTTTATTCTGTCCGTTTCTTGACTTGCAATCCCATAACGAAACAAATAATGCAACATATTTTTCTAGATTGCATTGCTTCATGCAAATGCGCTTAATTCGGGAAATTTCTGAAATGAATCAAGCCTCTCCTAAAAAATTTTAAAGTAGAGTAATTCATTAACATGCCTAAACATGAGCACTTCCCATAGATTTTGAGAGCCAATGAGGACAGAGCTATTTGCTCAAATTTCTGCGACTCATGGGAACAGGATGGCCAAATTCCGTGCTGTTAGTAAATGCAAAGAAAAAAAACTTTGGTCAATTTGTGCAATGTTTCGTTCCGAAATTTTTCTTCTTTATACCGTAGTGGGGATACTCTGTGGTAATTAGTTGAAATTATTGCTATTGGCCTGCAGTCTGGTACAAAATATTTTTAAACCCGCAGCGACAACACTATTTCCTTCGGATCTATCCAAAGTGCAGATTCGGTAAAATCCAGGAAAAATGCTCCTAACTAAACAGTTCATTCTATATTGTTTTTTGCAGAGACACCTTTTTTTTTCTTGGAAAACTAAGGTTAATTTCATTGTCGCCAGGCTCGGGCAGCAAAATAAACTTTTAAATCAAAATTAAAAGTGATCGCCAGGCATGTCCAGTTGAATTTATCTGAACATGCCCTACTGTCTGCAGTACACATGTTGCCACTTTAAAGGCCTGCAAGAAGGCACCAGTTATATTTTCTAGGGCAAGAAGGCAATGAAGTATGTTACTTAAGGCAGTTAGTCACAGGAGTCCTGGATCAGTGGAAGAAAATTTAAAGACTATAAATTGTTTAGAAGACTTAAGTCACACATTACTGAGTCACCGTCTATAGCTTACCATTAGTCTTAAAAGTACCATCATTGCATTGTGATAAAACTAACCTAAGAGACTGAAACCTGGCATGATAAAAATGGAGCTTGAGAATGAAGGTTTGCTCAACAAGCAACGGAACGACAAAAAATGATATGCATGATAAATTAAAAAAAGCCGCTGTTGAGGACGGTAGAGAACTAGGCACCATGAAGAAATTTGTAAATATGCAAGCATAGGATGGAGTCAGTTGGCGCAAGCCATATATATTTACAGATTACTAGGAAATGCCTTCATCCCGAGGTGGACATAATGTATGTGAGAGCGTATGTATGTCTGCGCCCCTTCGATTACGCAGTCCCAGACTGTCCGCAAACCACCTGCGGCTTCTGGTCTGGCTAGCATTGACAGAAGGGCGCATCACAGTCATGTGATCCCGCTGCCTGGGACTGTCCGAGGTTTTGTTTGAAAGCACCGCGATTGGAGGTCGCTCTCCTGGCTGCTGTTGTCCGCTATTAGCTACTTAAATTATGGGGTTTTACGTGCCAAATCCACTTTCTGATTACGAGGCAAGCCGTAGTGGAGGACTCTGGAAATTTCGACCACCTGGGGTTCGTTAACGTGCACCTAGATCTAAGTACATGGGTGTTTTCATAATTTGCCCCCATTGATATGCAGCCACCGTGGACGGGATTCAATCCCGTTACCTCATGCTTTTAGCTACTTGTAGATTGCGCCCTACCCAGCAAATTCAGTAGCGTGGTCATCAAAATAATGCAGTCTCAGAGGCCATGTCGCCGGCACAACCATAAAGCTTGCATAATGGAATCGCAGCCTGAGCACATTGAACATGTTAACAAAGCTCAGTTTACATCGTGCTCTCGCTCTTCGGGCCTTTTAACCGCTGTATTTAAGCCAGCTCATTTATTTCCTGTAAAATTTAAGCGTCACTGCCACACAAAAATAAGCAAAAACACGGTTGTGCCAGATCACTGTTCACCCACAAAGCACAGGCCGATATCCTCAAAGCTCATGAAACCGTCTACTAAAGGCCTGACGTGTGTCTAGGACAAAGCGCGTCTACACTGTCTACTAATCCTGCACAACCAAAAGCAAAATTTCGAATTTGGGTAACAGAAGGGATCAGCACACATGACAACAGCAATCGGTGAAGCTCTGATTATACAGGTTGTCCCACGTAACTTGAGCCAAACAATAAAAATATGCAAGTGTGACGTAGCTCGACAGAACCAAGGTAATGTTGTTTGCCGTCACTTGGAGATACTCGGATATTTTTTCATTCCACCAAAATAAATATTTCAACTTCGTTAATTAATCAACTTTTCAAATATTATAACTAGATTAGAAGTGTCCATGAGAAAATTGTAGAGCAACATGAAAAGCTCCCCATACAGCTTTGTGTTGTTCGAGACATGCTGCGTAGAAGTGTTTTTTCGAGAAAGAAGCTCGCGAATACACGCAAGGTGCTGCGAATGGACAGTCACGCAACAATTTAGTGTGTATTTGCAGGCTTCTTTCACGCTAGGAAAAACACTTTTATGTAGCATGTATTAATCATAATATTTGAGAATTTGATTAATTACCGAATACTAATTATTTAATCTGGCAAAATGAAAAAAAAATGAGTATCTCGAAGCGAGGGCAAACAACATTACTTTGGTTCTGTCCAGTTATGTGGCATTTGCATATTTTTAATGTTTGGCTCAAGTTACGTGAAACACCCTGTATGCCATGCCAGCTACCAGCATTAAATATCTACATGCAATATGATACGTTTCCTCGTTCACCAGTTTCACTCATCTGAAAAGCAAAATCTACCTGTTTACTATGCATATAGCAATGAGCATGACAGATTTCACGAAACACATCAAGAAAAGCAAGCATTTGCGCGTGATCACTGTGCTTTGTCTTAAAAAACACAAGGACTAAGGTTGCAGCAATTAGACCCCTCATGAAAACCTCGCATTATGGCACACGAAGCATCGATTTAACGGAAGCGATAGCTGAGTGCATGATATTTGCTGTCTGGAACGCACAAAGTACACATAAACACACAGCCTCTTTTAAAACATGGCGTCAAGCCCGCGTGCATCTTTTTAAGACAGCCGCCGTCTGCTAGCTACTTGCATATGTCAGAACAAATATCTGCTGACAGCTCTGAGAGTCCGCAGAGTCTGACTTCTGGTAAAACGAATGCGATACTGGGTGCTCTCGGACTGGTGGATGGGGCGTCCGAAGCTGATTGAGAAAATCGAATGCGGGACAGCACTGCTAAGCAGTCCAGGACTGTCAAGGACTGATAATCGAAGAGGCCCACTAATGCTTTGTGTTCCTATCCTATGTAATCTCTTCATACTGATCAGCTCAAGCTGCATGGCAAAGAAGTCTCTTGTTAGTGCTCTGAAGACAAGCCTCTTTCTTGCCCAAACATTGGCTATAGAGACGACCATCGTTCGACAACTGTTGATCTGTTCATAGAAGTGAGAATTCCGCGACAAACTTTTCAATGAAGTAAGCAATATGATGATGAACTTGTTTCACAAAGCTTCATAAGTACACCTGACATTTGACTCACTTTTGCATGTAAGTAAATATTATGAAATTGTCGCTGTGAACAGTTGTCCCCGACTGCTGTACACTTGTGATAAAAAATTAACCATATTTGAAAGTTTGTATAATTAGCCAGGAGAGCCGCACTTGCTGGATGGCTCATCATCTAATTTGGAAAAAAATTCAGCAGTGAGCAGCAATTGTATCACTAATGACCTTGAACATCTTTTATAATTATTAATTTGTAAACACCTGTTGTCGAACAGCCCACTTACTGAAGTTTTGAACACATTGTACACAATTATAGCACGTACTACACAAAATAAGATCTGTAATAGACCTTACCAAATACAATATTAGTGTGGCGGCAGGTCAACTGGCTCCTCAGCAATGCTTGCGTCCTTCCTGGGAGAACAAAAGACGACATTAGGCTTACACTGACAGCACCAAACCACATAATTTAAGTTGCAAACAAGTGCCCCAGAACATAGGAAGTTCTAATTAGATATGGTCAACCTGCTTAACCATGTCACAGACATTGAATGACAGAATGTACATTTATGAAGCCTCAACTCTATGAAATACATGCTAATACAAACATGCTAGTACACAGAATCAAATTGGATGCATGAAAATTCTCAGTAAACTTTTATTTCCTAGCAACCACAAGTTGCTCTTTGTGAAGTGCAACAAGTGAGTGTCTAACCTACACTAAGAAGGTGGAAAATTCGGGATCCTTTCTGGTGAATAACTAACCATATCTCTACCGGCACCCAGCAATACAAAGGTGAATTGTTAGCATTATATTGATTAAAGAAATAGTTCAGTGCTACCAAGCAAGTACAATAAATAAATTATTTCGAATTCATCTTCATGTCAGGCTAATCAAGTTAATTTTCTTTGGTTCACATGAAAGAATGGTTCGAAAAAAATATTGGAATCTGTCAACAATGTTGAAGCAATTTTATGACGGCCTGCAGATAGCAGTTGTTGAAATAAGACCTGGGGCAGGGGGAGAAAATACAAAGAAGTGTGATAAAACAAAATGGGGCCTGTGCTGTGCAGCTACTAAATGCAGTTTTATTAAAGTATGATGTGCAAAACAGCATATGTAAGAGATGCGAGACCCTCAGCTGGTATTTTGCAATGTTGTTACGGGAAATTGTTTCAAGGAGCATGACTCCTTAACCCTTCTAGGGTCAATGACGTAAATATACCGCACCGCGCAGTACAAAAATGGTAGATGCCGTATATTTACGGCGCTGTCTGTAGGTTTAAAAAGCACGACAATTTCCTAACCTTTTCTTTTCTGTCATGTGCTGCCACTATGTGGAAATACAGGGAATTTCTCTTGCACGCCTCACTCTCTCAGTTTTCGTTGCATGGTTTGTTTTAGCGCTAGTTTGCTCCTGCGCGTCTATGTACTACCGCTTGAGCATTGGCGTGCGTACGGGTGGCGGTTTGGGTTTTGTTTTCGCGGGCGGTTTTGGCTTCTTGCGCTTGCAAAACTGATGGCTATCTCGTTACTAATCGCTCAAAAGGCTACTGCTTGTTTCTCGCTCATTTAGTGCTCGCAGGGGTGCGCATAGGAAGGATGCTGCTGTGCATGAGCTTCTGTTGCTCCTTTTCTTTTTTTTTGAGATTCGCGAAAACTAATTGCATCTGGCTGGCGATAAGATGAAGATTAGCGGAAGTTTGTACACGTTTTGCTTTTTTGATGGGCACACAACCGCACAGTTTTCTTGAGTGCGTGCACCTACACAGTTCGATTATGCTATGGATGTACTATCATAAGCAATATGAAAGGGAACACAGGAACGTGTGGCAAACAGACTCGGAGCGATGCGCGGATGGCGCTGTGAAAAACGAAGGGGGAAAGGAGAGCGCTCTTCCACTAACTGTTGGCACTCTCACCACGCTGGTATTTCTACAAAGGAGCAGCTTACGTCATGGATCGTCCAACAGCCGATAAGACGGTGAGATCGTCGCCAGTGACTTACACCGATTCACTTTCTTTTCTTTCATTCTCTTTTTTTCTTCGTGCAACCGCTTGATAGTACTCTGAGAAAAAGTTTGCCCTGTATTTCAAACCGATTCTTTATTTGAATAGACGCACTCAGTTGTAAGTGGCACCTCGAACAGCGGCGACGCTCGAACCAATGACGACAGAGGAATAGAATACAGAAAAATTTTTTAAAAAGAACATTGACAAACTGCCTCTCGCCCGACTTTGTTGCACGAAGTTCGTTCAGAAAAATTCACATCGCACACTGCAGTGGCCCACGCAGAGCAGTCAACTCTGAATTTGTAACCTCAAGATGCCTCGAGTGCCTTTTAAAGAACAGGAAAACATAATAGAAATGTCTAAAAGAGGTTATACACAGCGCAATATTGCTCTCGTGACAAGCCGCCCATTGAAAACGGTCAACCGGATTATCCAGGCTTACCGAGACGAAGGACGCATAAACGATGCGCCGCACACGATTTCGATCGACAACGAACGACCAAGACCTTTGCATCGTGGCTGCCGTCAGCGACAAACCATTTCAAAGTGCAAAGGACGCTCGAGGCGCTCTTGGCTTGAACAACTTGAGCGACAGCATGGTACGATGAAGGCTTAGAGAAGCAGGACTGCGAAGTCACATCGCCGCACAGGAACCTCTGCTCACCGCAACCAACAAAGCGGCTCGCCTGAGGTTCGCTACTGAACACCGCAGGTGGAGCGAGAGTGGGTAGAAGTATGTAGTTTTCTCTGATGAGTCCACGTTCTCGAGCCGCTGGGACCAACGAAAGAGAGTGTGGTGGACCGCAAACACGCGCTTTAGTCCGCAGAATATCCAGGAGGTGGCCGCCAGTGGATGCGTGTCTGTGAACATCTGGGGGGCGATTTCCCACGCAGGCCTAGGCCCACTGGCGAGAATTGATGGGAGGTTCACCAGTGCTGCGTATTGCACTCTGCTCGAGCACCAGATGATCCGTTATGTGTTGAACAGGCCGCACCCAGATGGGTGTTATTTTTTCCAGCAGGACGTGGCGCGCCTTTTGGAAGAGCGAGGGGTAATGCAACTTCAGTGGTGTGCGAAGGGTGCCGACATGAACATTATAGAGCACGTTTGGGGCCGTATGAAAGTGAACCTTTCGAAGAGCTCACTACAATTGGCGAACTCCGACCAACTATGGGAAGCAATAGAACATGAGTGGAAGCGCCTTCAGCATGATACCGCATTCATCGAGGATCTCTACGCGTCTTTGCCTCAAAGAATGGAGGCCATCGTTCAAGTCGATGGTGGCATGACGCATTATTAGGCCACCAACGAACAAAACAAAGGACGAGGATAAGCTGCGATAACGCTATTGCCTTATTTCGTTTGCTTCAATATCTTTTTAATATTCGGCAAGTGCCAATAAACTAACTTGGAACGCACCCTTAAAGACCATATTTTCCCGGTTTAGAAGACTTACCATAAATCAATATCGAAGTCTGGAACAGTGCTATCTTTTGTAACGATTCGACGCAAAAGGTTACCAGTGACGCAATATCGAACAGTGTTCTGGCGATGCGAAATTCCGCACTTTGCAGACACATGGCGGGAGTGCGAACAGCTGTTAGAACAGCGTTCCCCTTTCCACTTTGTTTCCGATGGTGGGCGCTGCGTATCACCCATACAGCTGGGTCTGAGGGTGTTTTCTACGCGTTCCTGTGTTCCTTTTAATATTGCTCATAACAGTACATATTTGTACATAACAGTACAAAGAGCAGGAACCTTTGAGTCTTGCAAGGTATTCTCGTGTGCACATTTTCAAAGCTTTGAACTATAACAATGTATCAAATTTTTTACTCTTATAGGTTTATTTCCTTTTTTATTATTGTTATTCATGAATACAGAGTACATAAGTACCAACACAAAATAATTTTTTTCTCGCTTTACGGACACCCTAGAAAAATTACGGTCAATTTTTTTCGAAATAAGTCTCTAATTGGAATCTGCAATAAAAAAAAACGAACCTGGGCGGTCGAATATGGTGAAAAAGATCGACCCTCAAAGGGTTAATTATATTCATGTAATCTTCAGAAACGGATGGCATAAAGGACATACTTGTTGACAGTTTCATAGCGAGTCATGAACACGATGCACGCGGGAGTTAAATAAGCATCTTTAAAAAATGCTCTAGAAACTTGCAAAACGCAAGTTGAAAGCAAGTTTCTATAACCTCTCACAACACCGAGCTTCACCTACAAGTGTTGTAACATTTCCTTGCAACTTGCAGCACTGTTTTTACAGACATAGTTTGAATCACTGTGTCACAAGCTCTGGAAACAAAAGTGCATAAGTGCTAAACAAGCACATATGATGCCCTACTCCTACTGCACAGACACATTTATCTACACCAACACATGTAGATGGATTATGTCATCCATTTGGTAGCTTCTGATCATGTTCCAAAGCATGAATCTCATAACTGCAAATTCTATAAGAATGTGACACCAACTGATTACTTGGGGACAACACGAAAAGACGGGAGAAGGCCAACAACACGAGCGCAGGCTAAGACTTTTGGTTAATTGCACACACACACACACACACACACACACAAAAGCGCGCGCGTGCGCGCGCACACGCACGTACGCACACGCACACAAATAAATATTAGGCCTATTTGTCCTGCCTAGTTGCAGCTGCAGGACAGCGGGATGTTGTAAACAACCACACACTTGAACTGCTGCATGTGCCTCTTGCTACACTTTGCGTCAAGGCCTGGTCTGATTCACCTTTTTGAACCCAGATTGCTTGACGTGACAAATAAATGTTCTAGCTCTCCCAACAGTCTTTTTGAGACTATGGCTGACCTTCTGAATGTGATCTAACAGTGGTCACACCACTGTAGGCCAATGTTAGACCTGGGTATAGAAGTTCTCCTCGACTTGTTGAGGATGCTATTTCGTGCTTCTGTGACAGTGCTTCACAGCCGAACAGTGCGCTGATGCGAAAGGCAGAATTCCCTCCTTAAAAGATGGAGCATAGATGCAGCGCACATGACACTCACCAAAGAAAACAATGAGGTCAAGAAATGGAAGATCACTGTCTAGTGGTAGTTTTCCAGTAGAACACGTTGTGGGGCTACTTGGTGCAGAGCTTTCAGAAGATGAAGCGCCAACAGAGACAACACAGTAAGAAAGAACAAAGACAGGACAAGGCGCTACTTGTAACTGTTTATTGAGGTCAAAAGCTGCTGAATATGTAGCCATGGGGAGAAGGGGAAGAAAAAAACAGAAGCATTGCTTGTGTGAAGGCACACGTGCGAGAACACAGAAGATGAAGGGAATCATAAGATTAGCCAAAATCTAAAACTTATCTGAAAACATGCATTCACTTGTGTAAATATTCAGACACAGGCATGCTGACACAGGTATCCCCTCTATTCTTAACCTGGTTGGCCTCCAACAGTTCATGTGCCACAGTGTATTTGCTTTTAAGCACGATCGTTGTATCATGAAGCCTTGCTTCACATACTTGCTTATTCTCATCCTTGCAGGCCTTGCAATGAAGTGGCAAGTTTGAGCCATAACTATTTTTCAGCGAAAGCTTGTGCTCCCACAGGTGTTCACTAATACATCAGCCAGTTTGCCCGATATACTCTTTCCCACACTTCCACGGTATACGACCGCTTCTTCACAGTTCACAAAAGGATTTGTATGTTTAATAGAACACTCTACTTTTAGAGTCATGAGATCCAATCAGGCGGCACAAAGTAGCAAGCTTTCGGGGCGCAGCAAAAACCACAGGAATTTTATATATTGCGGCGACGTGTTTAAGATTACGCGCCACTTCGTGAGAATACGGTATCGCCACTGGATACGGCAGAAATTCTTTGTGGGCACGAGGTCGGTATACCGACCCTGCAATTAATTGTTGCAGTATAAGTCTATGCACTCCAAGACTGTTAAACGTGCGATTGCCACTATGTGCCTTGAATTTACCCTTAAAGAATTGTGCTGTCATAAGGCACACAAAACCTTTGACGAACAGATTTTGAAGTTGAAGAAAGCTGGCTTTCCTTGTTTGGTATTGAGTAAAGTTTTGGAGGCGTTGTTGAAGAAGGTGCATAAAGAAAGAAACTGAAGCAGTGAAGAAGGTCAAACATTGGAAAAGAAAGCTAAACCAGTGGTGATATCGTATTCTCACAAAGCAGCGCATAATATTACACATGTCATCGTGAAATACAAAATTCCTGTGGTTTCTTCCGAGCCCCAAAAACTTGCTACTTTGTGCCGTCTGATTGGATATGATGACTAAGAAAGTAGAGTGTTCTAATAAACACACAAAACCTTTTGTGAAGTACGGAGAAGGGGTCGTATACTGCATACCGCTGAAGTGTGGGAAGGAGTAAACCGGACAAACTGGCCGATGTATTAATGAACGCCTGCAGGAGCACAAGCTTTCACTCAAAAATGGTTATGGCTCAAACTTGCTGCTTCATTGCAAGGCATCTGGGAATGAGAATAAGCAAGCACGTGAAGCAAGGCTTCCTGATACAACAATCATGTTTAAAAGCAAAGACACTGTGGCATGTGAACTTTTGGAGGCCAACCAGACTAAGAAAAGAGGGGACGCCTGTGTCGACACCCTGTCTCCGACTATTTACAGAAATGAACGCATGTTTTTAGATAAGTTTTAGATTTTGGTTAATCTTATGATTCCCTTCATATGCCTCTTCCATATTTTTGCACATGTGCATTCACGTAATCAGTGCTTCTTTTTTTTTTTCTTCCCCCTCTCCCAATGGCTATATATTCAGTGCTTTTGACCTCAATAAACAGTTGCAAGTAGCACCTTGTCCTGTCTTTGTTCTTTCTGACTGTGCTGTCTCTGTTGGCACTTCATCCATTGAAATGTAGTTTTCTTCCTTCCATGAGCTCATCTAGCACTGTAGAGAAGACAGAAAACAAATCACTCAACCCATTTAGTAGGCTTACTTCACGTCATATAGGGTAGAAAGTTTCCAATGAAGCAGAATACTTTTACTACGCTGGTTCTTACAGCAGCTAGTGTTTTACGACTAGCTGACAGTGTTCTCGGCAGTGAAAAGTCGCAATTAAAGTGGTTGAGCAACTTTTTAATGTTTCCTACAAAGTACCACGCATGTTCAAGTAAGCAAAACTACTACTGAAAGGCAAGCTCCACTATCTGGGCCTGAAGATTTTCTGTGGTGAGCATAGAGCTGGAGCTATTCCCTGCACTCAAAGGTGTTTCTACCTTTTCTATTGGTGCACCTGAACACTGAAGCATGTTGTTGCTGCAGGAACACCGGAGAGCACATTTAACACTTCGTACCACCCCGACGTGGAGGGGAGCCTCCATAACCAAATACGTTTGCTTTCAACAGTGCGTTCGCACAGCCTTTTAGCATGCATTGCCAAGAAGCATTTAATGGAGTTGAATGTAGCTGACGTCTCAGGTCAGACAACTTCGAGAAAGCCAAGGCCGATGACTGTTATGCAATTTGTACACAAAGGCAACCATCAATTCAAGCAAATTACTCAGAGAGTTGAAACTACCTTTTTATTTTCAGTGCCAAGCAATCTGGGCACGTTCAAAATGCTAACCGGACCAGGACAACACGTGAAGTTTACATCAAAAAGTATGTGCTGGAGTTCATAGGTACTACGGTTGGTGCTATTTACAATATGCCACTGTCCTGCAGCCGCAATCATGTGGGACAAACCGGCCGACGACTGAAGGATTATCTTACAAAACATGCACAGACCCTTGACACAACATGGGGGAGCAACATAGCTATTGATGCCGCTTTGTGCAGTTGTACACCAAATTTTTAGCAGTGAAGTATCTTCATGACACATTTTCATAGCAGACATAACTTTCAGAATAGCTCCCACTATGCTAGCGTGTCATCACTTAACCTGCTTGGCAAATTGAAGTATTCAGATCAACCTGCCGGAGCATTCTGAATTGGGCTGCTTGTTGGTGCATGTTTAGAAGGGAACCGAACAGGGCTACAGACAGGACAAAGGGAATACGTTGCTGTGTACAACGCTGTCACTTCGTACTGGCAGTAGCACTGTTCGTTCCCTTTTAAATATTCATATCTTTTAGTCGCCTGACCACGCAACGTAGCTGCGAGCTCAGGCTATAATTTTACATTGTTACGTTGCCTTCCAATGTTGCACTTAATTACATCATCGCATACTCACCTGTTATAGTTAGCTCAACACTAGCTTACAGTGAGCTTATTCGTGGCTAATCTTAGTTACCATGGAGCCATGACAGTGCTAACGATCAGTGTGCAGTGTTGTTGCATACTCATTAAGCCAACACTAGACAAACAGTTATTTTATTGGTGCGTGTTTTATCTGTTGCCTCAAGTCTTGAACTCTGGCACTATAAGTGTTTTTTTAAACACCACTTATATGTGCAACCAAGTCAGGTATGAAACAATATCCCTTTCAAGTTGACGTGCTCATACTGAACCAATTTGTTGCCACAGGAAAACAAATCATCAATTATCCTTTGAATGCACTTGCAAAAATTACTCTACTTGCATAGGCCTCGTCATTCCACCAACATTTGCAATCACTGTCTAATAAGACTGCATATGCAAGACAGATATACAATAGAATGGCACAGCTTACCAGAACAAAGAGCACCACTACACAGACTGCTGTGGCACACTTTCTCAGGCCCGCTGGCTGAGAAATTGTGCACAAACCGGCACACAGACATCCTTGACAGGTGCAATAGCTGCAATTGAAGCAAATAATATCAGGTATTTTCAGACCGGTCGTCCACAGTAAAGCAAAAACATTTTCATATACAAATACTCTTGTACATAAGCTTGTCACCGAATTACCGATTGCTGTGGTATCGCTTGGTGTCTTCAATTGTATCGTTCAACTCATTTAAAGAAAAGACTTCATGAAGCACCTTCTATTCGGCAAAACAGCAGACATTTTGCTCTACATAACTCACAACATGTATTTTAGAATAATTATTGTATTGATGCCTGTATGCTGAAAATTAGTCTACGCAATTAGAGACAGTCAGTATTAGAACCAGCCTTTAACATCAGTGTTGACACATCTTTTGATTTTTTTATACCAGTTTGGAACATTTGTAACTTTGGATGTCCATTACACACTTTTGGGCACCGCTATTCTGTGTCAAGGTTACGTTAAAAATTACTTATCACATGCACTTGCTTTACAATTACGGCCGCAGATGGGCAAAATTTACGTGGCAATCCACTCCCAGATTACGTTAAATGCTGACGCATTGCGTCAGAACGTTGATAGTCAGCCTGGTAGCTGTATGAAGTAAAAACAAAACAAAAACAAAAACTCGCGAAACATCTGATGCCGATTACCAGCTAGCAAAATAATCAATTTCTTCTCCAGCGACCCTTAATGGGTATCACGCGGACACTTTCAAGTGCGATCGCGCACGATTGCTCGGGCTCGATCCTGTCTTTGTGTTCCAAGGCACCGTGTTACACCAGTGTTACCTAACACTGCAGACCGCACGAGGTTACGGCAGCAAGCACGCTACACCGTCCATTCACTGTGATGTAGGGGCATCGCATGCAACATGCTCCATGAGGTCTTCATACACAAGCAGACTTTCAATTCCAGAAGCAGTCTTTCAATTACGGGTATGAACACAGCGATTATGCACGCCAAGCACACTGCGTCCTAAGCTTAAGGAAAAATAGAATTTCGCTGTGATGCAATGCGTCGCCGAATACGGCTAACATAGTGTTACAACGCGCCGTGAGAGATTGCTAAGGAGAACAGTAACTTCACTTTATTTTGGAATGCCAAGAACACATCACAACACATTGCAAAGCTGGAATGCCAACGTCAGTAAACCAGCTGCCACATACAGCCGATAACGAACTGCTACAGACGACATCGTCGCTGATGTTGCCTACGCGTCTCAATGTACTTTATATGAAATCAGCACAACAAACGCTACGCCATTTATCACAGACTCGCAATGCCGCGGCTTTATCAATCCTTACGGCCAAGCGGGAATGTCGTTACAGGGCATTGACAGGGCATGCTCACACAACACAGTTGAGCCCGTCAGCGGCCATCGCGGTGCATTTCGCACGCGCGACGTGCACCAACAACAAAAAGGACACTTAAATCACTTACTTGCGTAGCAGTCCATCGTCGATTCCTTCTTATTCTCTCAGTGAAATCCCAAATGCAACAGGTCTACCACCACCACACACCGCCATTTCCAGCCACTGTCCACTCTGTACTGTTGCGGCGGAGAAATGCAACCCGTCGTGTAGAAGCGATGAAGGGTGGTAAGCAGCGCCACCACTGAAACCTCTTCCGTTGTGTGGGCGTACTTACGATTCGCCTATGAATAATGTTCAAGCAGCGTTACCTATGGTGATATTATGTAACAGCTGGTAAATGTGGGCCGTGTCTTTTCTTTATATTCGTTGCGTGGTGATTTTTCGCTCTTAACATGCTCAGTTGCCCTCCACATGAAATTACGGACGGTTTTCCGTATTTCAAAAACAGAGCTCACGTCCGTTTTTTTTACGTAGAATTCCGCCGTTTTTCATGAAACTGAACGGTCTACGTAATTTTTACGGCATGTTTGACCGTAAAATTACGGAAATTTTTTACAGTGTACTGTATGTTTCTTTCCTGGTTTTTTTTCGTTATTGGGCCTTCCTTCCTTCCATGTGAGTTAACTTGCATAAAGCAAGTACAACAATCATAGAGCAATTACTCGGTTTACGTTTCCCTGTGTAGCACATTTTCCTTGAGGAGGTAAGAAATGTGTAATGTGGAACAGAAAATATTTTCCAGGTTTTCAGCAGTCGAGTTAAGCAAGAGTCGTTTGGGGTATTGGTGGGAAAAAGAAAGAAGGCAAGAGATGGATGCGACCAGATGTGTTACGGCTGGCGTAAGTAAACAAAGAATTGTTGAGGAAGAGAAGAAAGACTAAGGAGATGAATACAAAAATGCTAGAATGAAAAGCATGTATAGCATACGCGAATACTTATTCAGGCTAGGTGACTGTTTTCCACGGCTCAGTTTCAAATAGGATGCCAATAAGTCATCACCATTATCATGTCTTTCTGAACTCGCACGAAGCTTGGCGGCAAAACTTGTTAACTGCGCTAACTCTCCTGCTATTATTCATTGTCCCATCGAATCATAGGCTGAATCATTCCTTCCTAGGACTTCAGTCCACTGGAATAATCTACCTACATTGTTAGTAAGCATCATCAAGAATGCACTAATCAACATAAAATAATTTATGGTGGCAAATGGCATAATTACGTATCTTATTCGGGAACATTGTCTGCTTGCTAAAGTCTACGCTTCCTGTATTTTCATATTATGTAAGTTTCTGTTTAGGTTGTTATGAATGCATTACTAGTTTTGTCATATCGCTTTTGTTCCCAGCACTGTGAATTCCTAGAATTAATCCTGTATTTTTTTTTTACTCTTGGAATGTATTCTCGCCCCTCCCCTCTGCAGTGTACAATTATGTACCTTGACGGTATCATACATAAAAATAAACACTCAACTTAGACTTCAAAAAGTGCACGGCAGCGCTATTCTCCGTAAGGAGCTGCCACTGCATCTCAGTAGCGCACGGTGGCAATTGCTGAGCTAACTACAGCAACAAGGTCTTTCAACGACTATCGTAAGCACCTAGAAGGAAGCGGAGCTTCTCAAAGAATTCGTCTCCTGACTTACCGACGAGCTTTATTGTAGCCCAGTGCCTTCTCTCTCGAGTTCCAGGAATATCTTGCACTAGGTGTAGCCTCGCAAGTGCCTCAAGTCGAGGCCATTTCTTGAATCTCTCTAACTGCCGTTCCAGACCGATCTGTACTACAACCGCACGGGGGTAAAGGTGAGCTGTCTGTGCCCGGAACCCATCGAGACGGCCATGTGGCGTGGAATAACGACCTTCTGCCAGGAGATTGCCCTGAACACACCTTACATCACCGGGAACTACAGCAGTGGGGTGCAGAGGTAAGAAACAGGGCTTGAGAAGAAGAGAGGGGAGAGACGAGGGCACCGCATGAAAACTATTAGCATTGCTTCCCGTAGACATTTCTAGAAATTGTTGAACCACGAGCAGAGTGCAGCCCCCTTCCTCTTTCTTGACACTAGGCCAAACGTGAAATAAGTCTTAAATATTTTGCGAAACCATTCAGCTCTCTTTTCAGGGAACTGTTACACAAATGTTTCGTAAGTATGCTAAATGCACTGTGATAGAAACAATGGCGGGAGTTTCAGCCGACTGATGCCCCTCAGAAAAATTGGGGTTATAAGTAAATGTCAGAAGATGAGATTAAGAGCTCATCCCCACTCACTGGTGAGCCCGATGCCTCAACAATGCAGCCGCAATTGCGATTATATATAAACCTTAAATTTTAGTGAACGAACATGAAATACTTAGTACATAATTTGTGTAGAGAGTTACGTTGACTACACTACCAGGAAACTACAGGCCCTTCTCTGGACTTCGGCCTTATAGTTTCAGTCAAGTTTCTTCCAATTGGGTGCTTATAGGTCACATATAGGCAAAAAGGGAAATCTAGGCAAAGTACTCTACTGTATTAGCAATTCTGGAGTGCCTGTGCAGTTCCTAGAATTATCTTTATCAAGAATTCTTTGCCACTAAGTGGGCAGTACATGCTTTCTGAGGCAGAAGATTGCGAAACAAAATAAAGTGAATCCCACTTTGGACTTCTCCATACGAAAAAATATGAGGCTTGTCGCGCTCTTTGAAGAATTGCACTTTAAGTGTGGCCGTTCTTGTGTAAGGTGCACTTTTTGCTTCCGTATAACGAAAGAAAATTAGATCAAGCAATGTCGTTGCTGTCTGTCTGAACGCTTATTTCTGTATAAGAGCCTCGAGCAGACTCGACTGAAAAGGAAGTTTTTCTCTCGCTTTTCATTTGCGTATATTTCCTTTCAACTTACACATTATCGTCGTGGTTGCGTGGTCCCGTTTCTGTCATGCTCATATGCGCGATTCTTGTGTATTTATACCATTTAACATTACATAGTAGTGTGACCTGCAGTGACCGGCCCTGCTGTGTGTCAGCTACACTGTTGTACTTTATTCTTTCAGATTTGTCATCTTGCTCTTTCCCTCTGCCCTCCCCTCCTTCCAATCTTCCATTTCTATTTTCTGTCTCCTCCTTTCTGAAGAGTAGGCAGGCGTGGCAGTTGTCAGCCTGCTCCCCGCTTTCGCTTTCCTGTCAAATGTACGTATGTTGTGTAAACAAATAATAAGAGCAATTGTACTGCAACGTACGTACTTCCTTCAACTCAACATAAGGTGCCAATTAATGGGCGTCATCCGTGACGCTGTCTTGTAAGGTACATCTTGCGGATTCGAGTGAATTATTCCTGGTACTCTGCCTTTAGGTGTTTGCATTATTTTCTCTATCTTTTGCAGGCCTGAGAACGTCGCCAAGGGAGTGATTAAGCTCATCGAAGATGGCGTCAACGGTGCGGCACTGCTTTCTCTTTACGACGAGGGACTGGTGTACCACGAATTCTCGAGCGTCCGATGATCCTTCCTGTAACTGGTCGCGACTGTGATCGACAACCTGTATAAATGCTTCTTTCTAACCATCTAGTCAATAGACCCTCGCTCTATTTTCATAACAATATTAATCACTGAGATTGAGGCAGCCGCCTCTGGTACAAACTTGTAAATTTTGCAACACAAAACTTTGCTCTTGTCGAAAGGTAGTTTTGTGTTACGGGTGCCGACATCCACGGTGTCCTGTCGATGTCTGCAGTACGCTTAAACTAGACATATCGAGGAAACAGACCACTGTTTCACGGAAAATCGGTTGCTAAAAAATTAAGAATATAATAACCTTTCAAATCATGGCACTTTACTGTACGTTCCTCAAAGAGTATTACACACACATATATAAACAGGCCTGCGTGCCGTATTCGATTCTCCTATAATAAAAAACACTAATGTCACATTCCTTGGCATGGCCTACAAGCCCGAGTCGTACAAACGAATGTTCAAGAAAACAAGGGTCAAGGTTGATGTTTCCTTGAACGCGACAGTGCACTGCTTATTGACTGTTGTCACCTTGTTTATCGACGAGTGGGAAAGTTCAGCCACCAAGTTGCCGTTTGGTTTGTCAGTGACATGGATAATTTTGAATAGTTTCAGTGCGTCACATGCTTATAACGGGAAAGTCTTGAAAGACATGTCCCCCGACAACGCAACAAAGCAGCGATTGTACTGACTCCGGCTCTTCATCCGGATACGTTTTCGCTTTAAAAAGGACATGCTGTGTGGACATGCTTCTTGCTTGCGCAAGTTCGAGGACTAGTACACCGATGTACACTAGAGTGGGGTGCCGTAATCCATAGAAGCCATGATTAACATTCTTCTAGATGTTACACTCGATAGCCCTCATAACCTACTACTGTATAAAATGCAAGATGAGCAGTTGCTGTCCTGACGAAAGCAAGCCCCCCTTTGAGGAAACTACCTCCGGCTCTACTCCTTGTTCAACTACCACCTCATCACTTCAATCCTTCATCACTTTTTCAACTTCTGTCCTGTTTGAAAGCCTAGCCCATTGTAATTATGTAGTAAAACCTTCCTATTTTACAAGGCTCATACGATATGTACCATCATTAAACATCGGCATGTAGCTTTATCTTGGATCATACCAGTTTTCATAGATGAATTCTTCTTATCATATCTTTACAGAGCATATAGGGCGCTTTATAGCTACTTTCAATGGGTTTTCAGGCATGAATTCCCACACGATATAAGGGATCTTGTTTTTTCCCACTCTAATCTTTAGTACCACCCACTAAAATTATTTTGCGGACTAGGTTATTATATTATTGCGTAGATTGTTCCGCTAATTTAAAGGCCGCTGCCGTTTATGGTTTTTAACACCGTTGTCGCAGTCACGGCACTCATTCTACCAGCACAAATATTCTCCCACTTCATTTACGTTGCGGAATGCATCAAGAGCGATTTTGCAGAATGTCGGACAGATTAGGGATCGCTAGCTCGTAACTGCTTAGCGCAGTGAAATATCCCTCACAAGTATGATTGGGCTCTCGCACCATCCCAATAGCACTGCATATGGCCCGCCATTCACTTCCGCTCGTAAAACTGACCACGCTAACGCGCAGTCGAACATCAACACCGCAGCA
This sequence comes from Dermacentor albipictus, assembly GCF_038994185.2. Lineage (NCBI taxonomy): Eukaryota > Metazoa > Arthropoda > Arachnida > Ixodida > Ixodidae > Dermacentor > Dermacentor albipictus. Next base: position 43,774,320 of record NC_091830.1, read on the forward strand.
GTCATTCCTTTTATTTTGTGTTTCGTGCAGCGCGTAAGTTAGCAGGCTAATTGTTCTGCAAGATCGAAACAAATGAATAAATTGTTCTTACCACTTTTTTTGAGCCCACGCACGCAATTCCTCTTACGTTTACATATCTCTATTAGCGTCACGCTCACTCACGAGTTCACTTCCTGATGCTCTCTCTATACTTGAGGCAGATTGGTAGTGAGGGACGAAGGCTGCGAGTGGACGTGAGTATGAACACGAGTGAGTGCCGGTTAACGTTAGTAGGAACGAAAGTCAGCGGCGGTGAGCTTGACTGGACGTGGTATTAGCATTAGAAGCTGTCGAGGAGTGTGAGCGGGCGCGGGCACGTATAGGAGCGAATGCCAATGGTTCAGACTGGACGCGTGTATAAGCAAGATTTGGCTGGTGCCGGTAAGCTTGAATGGGAGCGACTACGTGAGAAGGCGAGGGAGTGCCGGTGAGTATGGATGGGTCCGAGCAGGAAGCTGTTTGGCTTCCGACGACTGCGAGTGAATATCAGTGTGAGGGAGCACATGGCGTGCAAAAGTATTGGAGAGTGAGCGTGAACGAGTATCCACCTATATTACCTGCCTATGCATAAATTGTCCTGTTTTCCATGATAGCGAATTCCCAAACCGAACGAAATCTAGTAGTTTATTTTTGTTTTTGTTCTAAAGGCATCGTGTGACGATGCTCAAGTATTTTGGTTCCTGTTGTAATTCCTTACCAGTTCCTTTCGTTTTGGGGCCAAGCTCTGTATATTTCTATATTGGCGGTGGCCCTATAGCGGTACATTATACTGCGCTGCTAGAAATTTTCAGGGCTCGCCATGGAACTTTAGGAACACTCTGCATCTAAGCACCCATCAAATTAGAATACCACCAATTAGGAAGGCTGCGTCGTATGTCCTGCTGCCACATTTGGCAAATGCTTGTAAGGAATATGGGTACCGTTTCTATGTTGTCTTGAAGGAGAGCGCTACTGTGTTGTGATGTTGAATTACTGCCAAAGGCTGAACAGTTCTTCGCACAGCGAGAAATACACGGAAAACGTTGGTAAAGAAACAAAATTGACTGTTCATCTCGGCCCTGTGAAAGTGGATGTGCAGCGAAGGTGCTGAAAACCACCCCTACAAGTGCTGAGGGCGGTATGGAATGCTTTATTGCTATACAGGAATGGTAGTAATGATAATTTAAAGTAATGTTAGTAATGGGAGTAATGGTCTTTTTGACAGCACGCCGCACCAAATAGCGCTGAAACTACATTGAAGTCAGTTGCTAGGCTTGCTCTTTTCTATACGAAAGGCTAGGGACGTCACTCCCCACGTCGCAAGCTGCCATCGCTGTGGCATCTTGCGCAACAGTAATCTTTACCGGGAAATGTATGCGGAGAGTGCTACGTGCTTCGCATTGTTATCACGAGTGCCTCAACATCAGTTAGGTGGTTCGGATGATTGTTTGGTGCTTGTCCTTTATGAAAACGTGTGCTGTTTGTATGCGTGATTCCAAAAAATTTGAGCACTTCTCCCTTCACTTTGCTCAGTGCCTGTAGCATCTGCCTTTCTGGGCTACGAGCCACTGGTCCTGGCCCTGCGATGCCACTGGGATCGGCCCCCATTTTTACTTACGGACACGAAAAACGCCAACCAACTAGAGAATAACAGCTTTGCTCTAAAACAAACCGAATAGGACACAATTTTCAGCGTGCGTAGCAGCGCACAGCTAGAGTATGTGTTCAGGCAATGCGCGCTGCGGTGGCCTCGAAAAGGGCACAGTAATAGTGTATATATATATATATATACACTATTGCACAGTTTATAACAAGCAAAGCTGATATTAAGCTTCAAGCATGGTATTGATGGCAGCGCTTGCCTACAGACCAAGACCAGTGAGTCAGGCAGACAACGAAGCATGTTGTTCTCCCACAATAGGCCTACAGAGCATCGCACGCCTTATATTATGAAATCGATGGTCCATCTTAACTAAATGTAATATAACGACATATAGCGAGGCCAAATAGAAAACCCTAATCATTTTTTACTAATAGCAAACATATGCAAATATATTGCGATTTGCAAACATATTTCTTAATATCACGGTAGCGCATTGCAACTTCCTGTTTTTTAATTTTCCTGCCGAAACCCCCGTGTCACACTGATATCACCTAACCCCTCGGGTTCATCAACGTGGCGTCGAGGATATTAATTTATTTTGTTCTATTTCGCCCACTTTCTTGTGCCAGATATTCTCCGAACTTGCTATATTCACTTTTTGCCTCCTTTAGAAAGCAATGTAGCCCATCTTTATAGATTGACAATCGACTACGCCCTAACATACGCAGCGTAAATTTTTGACTTCTCGGTGAGCTGGTGCACGAACTAGGAGGGAGTGTAACTCCTCGTCTTTAGCTTTGACATCTATGGCTCACGAAGACATATTTTATGATTACGTGATCTTTTTTTATTGCTGAAGAAAGATTCGCTAGTACACGTAAGCTTCTTTTTCTTTTAGTGTCGCCGTAAGGCAGTCTTCCATTCAGTACTTTGAAAACGTGCTTCACAACGATATTCAACGGCACATGGGGTGAAGCACTTGTTTTTTTTTTCCAGCTTATACAAAGGGCTGTCAAATCTCTACAAGCAACTCGTTGTGCAGTGCATGGTTCTTTCTCAATGCAATTTCTTTGAAGCCCAGAGAAAACTGCTCTCGGAGTCATCAAGCTCATTGAAGAACGCGTCAATGGAGCTGCTTTATTAGCTCTTCGTACTGGCAAGTTCGCGTACCACAAGTTTGAAATGTAGAATAAAAAAGAAAAGATCGGAACAGACTGTCTGAAACTGGTTCTAAGCACAGAGGACTAGATGCGCCCATGAGTGCAACTGCCCATCGAGCCGTAAACGCTATAAATTGCTTGCAGGAATTTAAAATAAACTGCAGTGCTTATCCTATAGTTGACGGCTAGAACAGAAAATGAAAATACAGTTGGCGTCACTGCACCTGCGACTCAGCGGTAAAGAAATGAAAACTCATACATTAACTAACAATTGCTATTCGTCAATATCTGTTGTATTATGTTGTATTATATGTTGAAATTATACGTTTGAAAAAGGGTCCCTTTGCAGTCATTGACTTTGGGACCCTCGTCTCCTTATATTTGTTGTTTACTTATTGTTTTCTGAATGAAGAATAAACTGAAACTCAAATATATATAATTACCTTGTAATTTTTTTATTACTACCGATAGAAAGCGTCTCTCTCTCTACATTCTTTCGATATCAATCATCCCATTTCTCAAAAGTGCTACACAGTACGCATCATTCAATACTTGCGTTGATAAATTTACAAAAAACAAGCCGTAGCCGATGCTATGCGTCATCGGAGGTGGTGAGGCTGAACAATGGACGAGGCTGTGACTCTGCTTGATGTACTACGCAGAACGTGCGACAGCGGACGAAGAATAAAGAGAAAAAAATAACTGCTGTTTGATCTTAACCGTCACCTTTCTATTGCTTCCGTTGCCTATCGGGAAAACTATGCCCTCTTTACTTTTTTGTAAAGAATGCTGTCACGCTGGTAACGCACATGCGATTCATGAATTGGAAATGCCGAGAGGAAAGGGCAAAAGATGGGAAGAAACGTGCAAGAGAGATTAGGTGTATTATTTGGGGATGCGATAAGACCCAAAAGGTGCAAACGCTGTTCTAAGTATACATCTGATTTCCGCTGAAAAACAAATTTGGCAGCTCACAAAAGCAAGTTCGAGCTGCGGGGCTTCCTTACTGACTTCGCGCTTCCTTTATTGTCATACAACGTTTTTTTTTTTTTCTAATCTTTCAATCCTGAAATTCGTTATTATCTAACGAAACAACGAAGTTGCGTTGGTTCCAGAAATATTCGCAATGTTTCATTGTCGAACCATCATTACAACAAAATATGGTTACTTTAATGCAGCACTGCAATCGCAGCATTCTCAAGTGCACACGGCAACGGACTACGCTTTATTTCCTCGTAGCGTTTACGAATTGAGGAGGTTTCAAATAACCGGCTTGGTACGAATACCTTGTGAAACAGCCACCACGTTGCCCCATCTCGGAGTCCGCGATTCCGGAGACTGAGTTCAAGGAGCTTTAAACAGGTGGCGCTAGCTGTCTGTTGTGCTCCCACTTCTATAGAATATAGATGCTATCGCAACCTGAAGGAGTAACGGTGTTATTTCATCTGACACCGAACATCGCCACCAGTAAACAGGGTAACGAGTGGTGGTCTATCACCATTATATATTGTTCAGATTTTTTCATTACTATTTCGTCGTTATACATTATTGGTGTGTTTCCCTGCAACGTGCCAAGTGTGTGTGCTGCATTGCAGCGCGTCAATGCAGTGAAGCACCTCTGATGAGGAGCTTTGTGCTGTCGAAACATGCGCATGACAAAAGAACCTGCCTGTGCAGGTAACAGGACCTGAAATATCTTGGGCACGGCGCTCATGTGATGTTAAAATCTGTGTGCCGGTATATTTTTATGCGCCTTTCATCAATCAACATGACCATCATGATTGATTTATTTTTCAAATTGACTTGGCAGAGAAATAATTAGTGACGGTTAAGATCAGAAAATACGCAGCTCTCGTTAATTTGCAATGGGTATTAACATGTACCTTACTATATTAATTAGGTTGCTGCTACCTAGATATGCCTGAGACCCGTGCGGTGATGTATTCTCAGCGCATCAATGTCCATATCATTTCAGCACCTCACGCACATGATTACAATTGCTTTGCGTCTTCTTCGGATCTTTTATGTTCAATGCTTATTTGCATTCAATGATGGCTCTACACGCAATAAATTCATAAATGGCACACCTTATTCGCACAACACCTCATCTAGAATTATGTTTCAATGGTCATCCACTAAGCGTACTCCTAAACGTCATGGAAAGGTGTACGTCAAGTTAGAGATAATTTGGGCCAAAATCTTGCTGTCCATACAAAGTTTATCCCACTTAGGCCATGCTTTGAACGCACCACGGAATGGGCACATGTTTTTTTACACAATTAGCATTATTACGGTACTTCACGGAAATTCCTGCCGCTGTCTGCGCCTGTAGCTTACCGTTGTCCCATTAACATAGTTTACTGGGCACCCCATGTTCCAATGGTTATAGTATCGGGCTGCTGTGATCAGGACACCGCCTACGGAACCAGTCGTCGGACCAAGTTGACTCATGGGTACTTCGCATTGCGTAGGTGCCACACTCATCAGTTAGCCCCTTTCGCGACAATTTGTGTTCCTGGGTATGTGCCATTGCTTATGTGCCACTCTTCCATAAACCCCTTTACCCACTCTTCTGCCCTTCGTATTTAAAACTAGGCCTAGTGTCTCACGTCAATGAACCTCTTTGATGTGAGCTCGGATCACTGGGTATGCGCAACTCCGTATGCTCCGCTCTTCAATTAACCACTTTAACACCAACGTTGTGTCAGCGGGTATTCGCCACTGGGTATGTACCATTCTTCAATACACCTCAATCAGCCCAACTTGCATCAATCTGAATGCGAGATTAGGGATGTTCTACAATTCACTGAACGTCTTTGATGTTAATTTGGGTCACTAGTACGTTCAAAAAAATGTGCGCAACTCGGTTTGCTCCACTCTTCAATTAAACAATCAAACAAGATTGTTGTGTCAGCGGGTATTTGCCACTGGGTATGTGCTATTCTTCAATACACCTCAGTCAGCCCAACTTGCATCAACTGAATGAGAGATTAGGGATGCTCCACAATTCACTCAACCTCTTTAATGTTAATTTGGGTCACTAGTATATTCAACAAAACGTGCGCAACTGGGTATGGCCCGCTCTTCTATTAACGAATTCAAGAACATCGTTGTGTCAGCGAGTGTTTGCCACTGGGTATGTGCTATTCATCAATACACCTCACTAAGCCCAAATTGCATCAATCTGAATGTGAGATTAGGTATGTTCCACAATTCACTCAACCTCTTTGATGGTAATTTGGGTCACTAGTATATTCAACAAAACGTGCGCAACTAGGTATGGCCCGCTCTTCTATTAACGAATTCAACAACATCGCTTTGTCAGCGGGTGTTTGCCACTGGGTATGTTCTACTCTTCAATACACCTCATTCAGCGCAACTTGCATAAATCTGAATGAGAGATTAGGGATGTTCCACAATTCACTCAACATCTTTGATGTTAATTTGGGTCACTAGTACGTTCAACAAAATGTGCGCAACTCGGTTTGCTCCACTCTTCAATTAAACAATCAAACAAGATTGTTGTGTCAGCGGGTGTTTGCCACTGGGTATGTTCTATTCTTCAATACACCTCATTCAGCACAACTTGCATAAATCTGAATGAGAGATTAGGGATGTTCCACAATTCACTCAACCTCTTTGATGTTAATTTGGGTCACTAGTACGTTCAACAAAATGTGCGCAACTCGGTTTGCTCCACTCTTCAATTAAACAATCAAACAAGATTGTTGTGTCAGCGGGTGTTTGCCACTGGGTATGTTCTATTCTTCAATACACCTCATTCAGCACAACTTGCATCAATCTGGATGAGAGCTTAGGGATCTTCCACAATTCACTCAACCTTTTTGATGTTAATTTGGGTCGCTAGTATATTCAACAAATAGTGGGCAACTGGGTATGGCCTGCTCTTCAATTAACCAATCCAACAACATCGTTGTGTCAGCGGGTGTTTCCCACTGGGTATGTGCTATTCTTCAATACACCTCATTCAGCCCAACTTGCATCAATCTGAATGTGAGATTAGGTATGTTCCACAATTCACTCAACCTCTTTGATGTTAATTTGGGCCACTAGTATATTCAACAAAACGTGCGCAACTGGGTATGGCCCGCTCTTCTATTAACGAATTCAACAACATCGTTTTGTCAGCGGGTGATTGCCACTGGGTATGTTCTATTCTTCAATACACCTCATTCAGCGCAACTTGCATAAATCTGAATGAGAGATTAGGGATGTTCCACAATTCACTCAACCTCTTTGATGTTAATTTGGGTCACTAGTACGTTCAACAAAATGTGCGCAACTCGGTTTGCTCCACTCTTCAATTAAACAATCAAACAATATTGTTGTGTCAGCGGGTATTTGCCACTGGGTATGTGCTATTCTTCAATACACCTCATTCAGCCCAACTTGCATCAATCTGAATGAGAGATTAGGGATGTTCCACAATTCACTCAACCTCTTTGATGTTAATTTGGGTCACTAGTACGTTCAACAAAATGTGCGCAACTCGGTTTGCTCCACTCTTCAATTAAACAATCAAACAACATCGTTTTGTCAGCGGGTGTTTGCGACTGGGTATGTTCTATTCTTCAATACACCTCATTCAGCACAACTTGCATCAATCTGAATGAGAGCTTAGGGATCTTCCACAATTCACTCAACCTTTTTGATGTTAATTTGGGTCACTAGTACGTTCAACAAAATGTGCGCAACTCGGATTGTTCCACTCTTCAATTAAACAATCAAACAACATCGTTTTGTCAGCGGGTGTTTGCCACTGGGTATGTTCTATTCTTCAATACACCTCATTCAGCACAACTTGCATCAATCTGAATGAGAGCTTAGGGATCTTCCACAATTCACTCAACCTTTTTGATGTTAATTTGGGTCGCTAGTATATTCAACAAAACGTGCGCAACTGGGTATGGCCCGCTCTTCTATTAACGAATTCAAGAACATCGTTGTGTCAGCGAGTGTTTGCCACTGGGTATGTGCTATTCATCAATACACCTCATTAAGACCAACTTGCATCAATCTGAATGAGAGATTAGGGATGTTCCACGATTCACTCAACCTCTTTGATAATAATTTGGGTCACTAGTATGTTCAACAAAATGTGCGCAACTCGTTTTGCTCCACTCTTCAATTAAACAATTAAACAAGATTGTTGTGTCAGCGGGTATTTGCCACTGGGTATGTGCTATTCTTCAATACACCTCATTCAGCCCAACTTGCATCAATCTGAATGAGAGATTAGGTATGTTCCACAGTTTACTCAACCTTTTTGATGTTAATTTGGGTCACTATTATGTTCAACAAAATGTGCGCAACTCGGTTTGCTCCACTTTTCAATTAACCAATCCAACAACATCGTTGTGTCAGCGGGTGTTTGCCACTTGATATGTGCTATTCTTCAATACATCTCATTCAGCCCAAATTGCATCAATCTGAATAAGAGATTAGGTATGTTCCACAGTTCACTCAACCTGTTTGATGTTAATTTGGGTCACTGTTATATTCAACAAAATGTGCGCAACTCGGTTTGCTCCGCTCTTCAATTAACCAATCCAACAACATCCTTGTGTCAGCGGGTGTTTGCCACTGGGTATGTGCTATTCTTCAATACACCTCATTGAGCCCAACTTGCATCAATCTGAATGAGAGATTAGGTATGTTCCAGAGTTTACTCAACCTCTTTGATGTTAATTTTGGTCACTAGTATGTGCAACAATATGTGCGCAACTCGGTTTGCTCCACTCTTCAATTAACCAATCCAACAACATCCTTGTGTCAGCGGGTGTTTGCCATTGGGTATGTGCCATTTTTCAATGGCACACGTCAGTCCGTCACACACACTGGTACCACGTCACTCAGTGGTACCAGCGTGTGTGACGGGGATCACTGTTCCTGCAAGGGGCGATGGCGAGTCGTGCCAGTAAGGCTCGATTTGATGTTCCCTTGGGTCCCGTAACCGCTGACACTGAAATACGCAGCCAGCAAGTTTGAAGTCAGCCACTTGTCGTCTGCTGATGCAGAAGACAACGTGCAGTCTGCTGTGATTGGCTACAGCCCAGCGAGCTAAGTGCAGCACATGGTGTCATAGCCTCTGCCCGGCACTACACTCGTCGGCACGAGTCTGCACCAAGAGAAAGTAAACAAAAACTGCCCGGACACTCTCCCTGTCGGGAGAGTGCAAAAGAATTTGCTCCCTGAGCAAACACTGCTTTAACGCACCAGCAATCTTCCGACTAAGTGCCATAAATGCATATGTTGCTAGACCGGGCTACCCTCTCGGTGTGGTCAGATGAAAATTGTTGATCCTCGGCCAATATTTTTGAACATATATATTGTTTTTTTTTTATTTTGCCTATTCAGTTACGCTTCTACATTGCTGTTAAATACCACAAAATGTGTCCAGAATTTCTGGGTACGAGAAGCAGCGCATAAAGCATGTGTTTTACCAACATGCATTACACTTGCCCTGTGTGGGATCCGCTTTGGGGTGTGCATGTTAATGTATTCGAAAAATCCAATCCAGCACGGCAAGGTATGTCCTCGGGAGATACGGCCGCACTTTAAATGTAACAGCAAGAAAAAAAAGAACATAGCTTTGTTTGAATGACGAAGCAGGTTCCGACTTAAACTGTGTTGTCGCGCTTACAAACTTGAAGCCCAATTATCTTGAGTCACAGTTAAATGAATATAGAAGGATACGTAAAAATTGAAGACTTCGGACTTCGGAATTTTGCTGGATTCTGTAGGATCGCACAAAGGCTCTTGAGATTGGGAATTTATGTCTTGATAATATTTCAGCCGTATATTAAGAATAATTAGAAAATTCAGGACCTTCGTTGCAGCGTGGCGCTATGAAAGTTAATTGTGCACACGGCAGTAGCATCTACTAAATTATTGAGTCTAACTGTTATAATATTCCAGAAGGATGCATTTAGCAATTTTCAGCCTACCAGACGCCCTTTTGATTAACATCCCTGCCTCCTCCTTTTGTTTGCTCTTCTTTCTTGCCGAGCTCTTTCACAAACGTATCCTATCAATAAATATATTGTTACACTGTTCTGCACAACGCTGAGGAAGATGAGCACGAGCTTAGAGATGAAGTATGCGACGCTTCAGGGACTCGCCTGCTCTAGACTTGTCATTCTCAATTACTGTAAGTTACGGTATATACTGCAAACACGTTTCCCATCTTGCTTCTCCCCTCCGCAACAATGTTATTCTAAATCGAACCCAACGGGGAGCTATCGCTCCTACATGAGGAAATTCATTCGCAGAACTTTATTAGAGTCCTGAAGCCTGGTCTTTTCAGACCGAGGTGGGCCGCGTCCACGTCGGCACCGCCAGGCCGAGCCTTATGGTGCCATCGTGGACCCTCTGGACAGCCCGTAGTTGATCTTCATATGAAGAGCTTGATATCATCTTGTGCCAGTAAAACCATTTTTCTTCGGGGTCGGCGAGAGTCGCGGGACAGCCCGCCAGCATGTGTCTTATGTCAATGATGCCATGGCACACGTTACATTCTTTCCTAATTTCTCTTTCGGGGTGAAGTTTATTTATGAAATACGGAGTGGGGTACGTCCCGGTTTGCAGTAAATGTAGCGTGACTGCCTCAGACCTGTTCAATTTTACGTGTGGCAGTGGGAATTGCCATCGCCCCAAGTAGTAATATTTAGTGATGTCGTTGTGAGTTAGTAAGTGATCTTTATGCGCCCCGGAATGGTAGTGGGCGTCGGTTCCAGACCGGCACGGCAAGCAAGTCCTATATGCGTCACCTCGTTGAGATTGGGCCGAGTCTCGACCACTTGTCCCATATGTGCAGGAAAACATGAGGAAATGAGCAACTCTTTATCTGACAACCACTGCACCTAAATTAATGAGTTATGTTGAACTTAAAAGAAACAGTTAAATGTGCCTTCAGAAAGGGAGCTGCTTATTTAGCTGGCACATTTTTTTTACATAAACACTGAAAAATTATGAAATTTCAACAAACAATACTTGAAGTACATAAGTATGTACCTCAGCAATTAAAAACGGTGTCGAAATTCTGTAAGACACCTACTATTTCTTGTAATGCAGACAAAAATGATATGCGCCTCCCTGAAATACACCACTAACTTCTGATTATAGCATTTGCAAAACCTTTACAAGTATTGCAACAAATTCACATGTCATAAATTCAGTTGTCCAATTCGAACGATTTTGATGCTTCGACGGATGCAGATTATAGATATGCGATATTAGCTTTTGATGCTAAGTAAAGAATTTGTCAACTTCTTACTTCTATTTCCTTTTTCAGATTTACTGCAATCACTGGGATTTAACGTTCTCTCTTAAATTCAGTAATTCTCATTCAAATCGGTTCAGCGCTTTTCTAATAAAAATACATTTATGCGTATTGCATGCATTTGAGCAGCCAGCATCGGAGATACGCCCGTAGTAAAGCTTCCTCTTAATTCCAAAGGTTCCAAAGGAACTCCACGAAACATCACACTGGCTATACGCACGCCCGCGGTCGCAGTGATGCAGAAATAATAAAAAAAGAATCGAGAACGAAAAATTAGTCGAAGCTTCGCGGGAGCAGTTGTCTCGGCTAGACAACTCATCCGGAATGTGGACGAGGTGTCTGGCCAGGTGTCCAGCAGTATCTTCGATTCATTGTCAGTCCAGCAAGTATCTGGTCGTCTTCGAGATAAGGCTGATACATCAGAGCGCTCGTTTTCATGTACTGAGGTGAAGCAACAGTCTCAGGGTGTGCTTTCTTTGTTGTGTTTTCTTTGGTAGTTAAATTATGGGGTTTTACGTGGCAAAACCGCTTTCTGATTATGAGGCACGCCATAGGGCAGGGCTTCGGAAATTTTTACCACCTGAGGTTCTTTAACGTGCACCTAAATCTAAGTACACGGGTGTTTTCGCATTTCGCCCCCATCGAAATGCGACCGCCGTGGCCAGTATTCGATCCCGCGACCTCGTGCTCAGCAGCCCAACACCGTAGCCACTGAGCAACCACGGCGGGTTTTCTTTGGTAGTGCGTAATGGCATACGTAGAGGAACGCATTTCAATTCCTTAAGGTCGATATGCCACGTGGTGGCGAAAAACGGATACTGAACGTATGTCCAGCATTCCTGGGTATGGCAGCGCCGAATCCGCCGCTCTGTCGTAGCTTGGTTTCTCGATAGCCAGGCGTTCGCGTTTTGTTCCAAACGGGTGCCATTTACTCACCAACGGCTTCAAGTCACGGAGAAGGCATATGCAACGTCTCCACACCCCGGTTGAGTGGCAGAAGATTTGAATGTCGATAGAGGTATTCGGAACCTCTAGATACAATGTTTCGTAAACTAATTATTTTCTTGCCACAAAACAAAGGTTGCGAGGTTTCTGAAATTATAGTGAAGCAGTCAATATGGAGTTAGTATTTGCCTTTAGTGTCCGTTCAAATTCAGATCGCAGTAACGTCGACATTCATCATCAGATCGGTTTTTCCGGATTTTGCATCGCGTTACAACCAGTCCGTTTAAGCACTATCGTTTGTTGAAAAGTAGCCTAACATTTCGTACACTTTCGTATTACTTGGCTACGAAAAATTCTGGTCTTTCAGGAATTTGCTCTTTTTATCATCTCTAAAAGCGAGGCGATGCATCCGTGACTCGTTATCTGTGGAAGTGCGAAACTATTAAACCTATAAGGGCGTAAGTCAAGACGGCCGCGTACTAAAACTTCGCACTTATGTCCTATGCAAAAATATGGCTTCCGTAGCGGAATTTGTAGCTTCCATGCAACTATAATAATATTTTCTGTATGTTTTGTCTTACACAACAGGGCTCCACTCCAATTCGAATTCAGTTGGATCTTCTCCTGCACGTGCCTGCTTCTTCAACTTTAATTGCATTTGTTCTTCATGAACTGCCCATATTTGAATATCGTTATAGTGCCGGTTGTGGCACGTTCCAGAATGCGTCTAACTGAAAAAAATAAGATGATTGAACTGCCACATCAGTGTGGCAGACCTTGCACATATTTATATGGCAGTTCAATCAGTTCAATTACTTCAATTAGATGCATTCTGGGACGTGTCACAGCTGACACTACAATTATATTTAAACATGGGCAGTTTATGAAGAACAAATGCAATTAAAATCAAGGAAACAGGAACATGCAGGAGAAGGTCCGACTAAATTCGAATTATGCTCTGGAACTGTAACAAAAACTCGCACGATGCTAACTCCGGAACCCTTCCGCCACGTTTGGCCGCTGCCTTGCGCAGCCCCAGCCTCGGTGACCAACTCTGGGCCGTCCAGCAGGTCAGCGAGGCCGCGGCGAGGCAATACCTCGACGTTCCCACGTGGGAGACCTAAGGCTCCTTCGGCGAAAGCTGTTACCAAATTAAACTGCCCATGTTTAAATATAGTTATAGTACCCGCTGAGGCACGTTCTAGAATGCATCTGACTGGAATGACTGAATAAGGCTAAACGCATGACATTTTCTTTTACTTATTGTTATTAGGCGACCGAGTATAATGAGAACAGACAGGAAAAGTTAGAAGGATTACCTTAACGGGAAGTCGAACAATGAGCTCATACTGATCTCTCGAGCTAGCGCACCTCCATGATCTGTGGCTCAAGCAAAGTGCCTAACTACACAACGATATTTTTTTACAGATCGGCATTCTTCTTCGCGCCAGGTGAACCAGATAAGATGCCAACTGATAAAAAAGTAGCTGGCGATCATTTCAGCTCAAAACTAATTCAAATGACAGGATCTGCAACAAGAATATCCGCAAAGACCACGCAATACGGCGTGTTCCGGGTCGAAGATTATCGACGGCGTCTCTGAAACTCTCGATCATGGATAAAAGTGAGCACCACAATTCGTGAGAGTACCAGTTCTACTCCTTTAGGTCCGCTCAATATGTGAACCCTAGTTCTCAGAGCTCCTTCTTTTTTATCCTGCATGTCTAACCTGAGCCAAGGTGATTCATAGGTTTCGTAGGCAGCCATTTTTGAGTGGTCTTTCGATCACGTCACAGTATCAATCTTTCATTTCTTTTTTTTTTCGTTTCCCTTCCGCTTACTTTCAAAAATAAGAATGACTGTGAATAATGGCACAACATGCCCAGCAACGCGTCATACGAAACGTTTTACAGGCAACGTTCAATCTCAAAATCCGGGTTCGGTTCTGGAAGTAAAAAACAAACGTAAGGCACACACTTGAAACAGCAATGCTGCCCAACGCGAAGAGCGACGTGCCATAGACCCATGCGAGTAAGAAAGTCTCCGTGAACGTTAGCAAGCAATCGATCACGAGCAGATGGCGGGCAGCATCCAATGCTCGATGGTCGTTGCGAGGGTACCGCGTGCTATTCGCCAATCAAAAAGTCACAGGAACAAATCGTCGCCAGCGGGTGCCGGACGCGTAGGAGCGATCTGCGGAGCGATTCTGTACTGTCTTAAAAAGAAACAGACCTTCATCTATGGCTGAGGCCGGCATCAAGCATTGGTGACTCCACGCTGTTTCGTTAAGAGCAAGGCTTCCTTTGGCTACCCACACGCCCATGGCTTGGAGTTGGTCGGTCGCTCGGTATCTCGCCTTGTCGGACACAACAAACGCGCATGACCACGATCAACGCGCAGATTAATGCCAGCGTGTGGTCGTCATCTCAACCAATCGCTACAGAAAACTAGTACACGTAGTATTTGCGCGTAGGAATTTCTAAAGCAAACAAATATATTAGTGGAAGACCGCACGATATTCAACGGCTTCTTCTACGTTCTTAGATTTCTCGGTATTTTGCCTGCCACAATCTTGGACAGCCGGGCACGTATAACGGGACTATGCTTATACAACAAGAGATTTTGACCGACAAGGTAGCGGCCTGCTGTGAGTGGCACCTCTGCCTTGCGTAATAAAACAATGAATCACGACATGAAACCTGTGCATAAAATGTCAGCTGGTAAGTAAATCTAAAGCACGCGCACACACCTCCTAATGGTTTAGCGCATGATATTCATCCGCTGCTACAACTTCGCTACGTTTGGACAACCCCATTTCTGGGCCATTTGGTTTGAGTCACTAGGCGTATTCGCCCCTTCTTGACCAGTCTTCTGGCACGGTTACGTGCTACATTGGCGCAAAGGATATATATATAAGCCATAAATGTATTTACGTGTGTGTCGCACTTGTCTGAGCATACAACTCTCGACACAATTCCCACGGCAAACATCATAAACCGTCTTGTAGTCCTAGTGACACCATCGCATCGAAGAGTCACAGGGTTCATTCACCTGATTTTCTGTATGCATTTGGGCATAGCTTATGAAGTACGTAGTGAGTAAGCATGTACACTCCACAACATTAAAGCTATGATCTGTTCTGTGCACAAGCATAAGGAGGTGGAGATTAACCTTATCGTCCAAACAACTCATCGCCTGACCCGTTATCGCTGGTAACACAGCAGGTGGCTTGCTTCGAGGTACGGATGCTACATTCATCGCATAGCAGGAAACTAGACCCAATTCTGTTCGTCTCAGATACTTTTACAGAAATAACTGTTTCGTAAAAATTGCCTCAGGTATTAGTTATCTGGGGAAACAGGCTGCTTCGTCCCGGCGGCGTTTTCAGTAGCTGTTTTGACTAGTCTCCAATATCAAGTGTTTATATCATTATGTGAATAAACAATGTTGTTGGCATAACGAATATGGGCTACGTTCGTGGGAGGATAGCGGCGTGAGTCGTAGATTACGTAACACGTTAAAACGGCAAAAAAAGAGAAAGAAGTATTTCAGCTGCCAATTCACCAAGAAAGAAATCCCTAGCGGTTAGGAGCCATTCTCAGACCTAAAAAAAAAACTCGTTACGGTCATCATCAGCACCAAGAAACATTGCTGACTACTGTTGTATATGCTAAGCACTGTGATAAAGAACACATCTGATATTGCACTGACACCAAGATTGGCGCGTGCAGCTTCGGAGCGGTTCACTTAATTGACCTCTGCAGCTGTGGGCTGAGTTTCCCGTCGTTCATTTCAAGGGACGTCTATCCTGGAAAGAGGAATGGGAAAATGGGAACGCTGTGTTCTCGGTACGACTGTACGACAGCTTTGCCTTCGTGATAATTTCAACTGATCCCAGAACGGCCAGGTGACAAGTGAAAAATAATTTTGTGGCTTTTTTGCTTGACGTCTTGGTGAAGTTCGACAATTTCGTACGTTGCCTGTTCGCGGGCTCCACGTAGGAGAACTGACTGCATGCAGCGTACAGCCGGCCCCGAGTCGACAGATACTTAGTCACCTGAGTTATCGTGAAAGAAGTTAGATATACAGACAGACATACGGCAAAGTGGGGAAGTTTGGCAAGAATGCTAACCATATTAAGCACAAGATTCTCGCATCCTCATCATCACGAGTTCTATTAGCGCATGTACTTTTTTTCTATGACAGTGAATACACAGCGTTTGACACGCTATCATAACGTTGTAGAGTTACATCTATGCCAAACAAGAATTGAGTATTCAGTGTGTTGAAAAGGATTCCTCATTCCATGCTAAAAAAGATGCAGAGGAGGAACAAACATAGGGACAACACGAGCAGTGTCCTTCAGCTTAACGTTGAAAGAAAATATATGCCAAATAAATATGTAGGGTCAAGAAAACAAAGAGCAAGCAAGATTCTATTGCGAAAAATCTGGTGAAAAGAATGCAACGGGCACATAGGGAAGGTGTAGCTATGCGTTTTCCATAACACGCGTTTTGGTATAGCGATAGAGGTCCGACTCACACGAGATGTACTGTGCGTGGATTTCAACGTGGAAAGCTACCGCAATCTTACAGTTGTCTGGGTCTATGCTGCTCATAAGGATGGAAGTGTTAGCGGAATCCGCTGAGCGTCTTACATACTTAGAGCTGTGAACAGGCGAAAAGCGTAGACCTGCTCCGCCGCTAGGCCTACAAGTCGTTTAGGAGGAACGTGAAAGCAGACGTGTTGTATTGTTGTTATCAATTTTTCCAACTTCTTTGCAACATCGAGCTTTTCAGCGCAGCGTGAAACGCGTGATACCTTCCACATTCATGCCCCTTACACCAATAGGGGAAATCCACTACGAAAAAAAAAAAAACGCTTGAAAGATGCCCATCAAAAGCTCACCTAAAGAGAAGTGTACGACATATCGAAGACAACAAACATTTCGTGTGATAAAATGCACCTACTCCAACTGCCCCCCTCCGACCCCCTGTCCTCAAGGCGGCCGTGCGAAGACGACAAATACAAATACGCGACGTACGAATAGCGCACCAAGGTTCATTTCTCCGAATGCCTCTCTCTCTCTCTATTTTTCTCTCGCATGTTTTCACGTCACATAGGGCCGAGATAAGCCGCAGACGTGGAAGCATGGCGACGGCAATGTTCACCCGTGAATATAAGTACTGAGCGGCGTGATACAAATAATAAGCGGTCTCGATATCTTCTTCTTTAGATCTTTCTTTTTTTTTCGTCACGCAATTTTGGTCACGCTTGTCCACCGTGTGCTTTTGCTCTGGCTCTTTTCGTAGTGTTCTCACCGAGAGCCGAGAACAAATTGAGATCCGCGCCACGATTGAAGTAAACCGCGGCGTAGATTATTGGAAGATGGAACGGTCGGACGCCTCCACCCAATGCGTCGAACGCGCGCGCGCGTGTCGGAGCGACGTGGCCAAAAAAACTGAAACGGGATGAAGCGAAGAATAAGAAAACGCGGAGAGCGGCCAGGTCAGAAGGAACGAAGGACCAAATAGGAACTTCGAATAAAGAAACGGAGACCGGCTTATTATAAGTCGCCCAAGCTGTCTGTCTCGCTAGCGCCCCCTCCCCTCACGGCGTATTGCGACTCCCAGGGCGGGAAAGAGCCGAGACCGAGAATTCGCGCATAAAAAAACGCCCGCAAGTTTCGGCGCCCAAGGGCGGCAAGGCGACGGCTAATTCGCACCGGTATTTCTCGGCGGCCAACGCTTCTGCTCTTTCGCGGTAATATTACTTTTCTTTTTCCATCTCTTACTGCGTCTTTACACTTTTTTTTTCTCTTGTGGTTCCCGCCGCTCAGGGAGAGCGAACTAGCATCCCCGCTTGACAACGTGATTCATCAATAACCCGCCAGGGGTCCGGCGCATCGCACGCATCCCGTAGCGATCGGCGAGCGTGGCGCGACGCGGGCGCCGCCGCAGCCGCCGTCGCGGAGCTGCTGCCCCCCTGGTGGCAACTGTGAGAACTTGCGTCGCGCGATTTCCAGAGCAGTTTATGGTGGTGGTGGGGCGCGTGCGCAAGCAGTGCTTGCCGCCTCGTTTCTCTTCTCGGTGGGCCGCGCGCGACTGATTTTTGCCCGTGTTTGATGGAACGTTTCCTTTCCTGCCACTTCAATTCTTCTTTATTAATATTATTTACGCTTTGTTTCTATCTACTGCGCGTGTAAAAAGACTGACCATCTGAGGCTCTTGTATGCCCTTTCCTTTGGGTGTAGGGAGGCAATGTACCTCACGTTTTGGGCGTTTTTTTTTCTTTTATTTACGCATCTCGCCCTCTCTCAGCCTGCGGTGTCCTACTGCTTCTACGTGTTTGTAGTCCCATAGTGTCGCGACAAGTTTTGCTTAGCGACTTTCCAGTGCCTTGTCTTGAAATAGGCTCACTCTCTCTTTTTCTTACTTTCCCATTCTCTTATGGAGGCATTCTTAATCGCGCAGGCCATCACTGCCGTACCATTGGGTCAGGGTGCGCTGCTACAAATGTCACAAGAGGCCGTTTAACTTACATTTTTCAAACGAAAGCACTAGCTGTCCATATGTTTGCGCCACTCATTTATTTCATCCCTCATGATAAGAGCCAAATAAAGAATTTCGTATTTTCGTTTGACATTCGACAAGTACTGCCGTGAGAGAAAGCAACTCTTTACATCTATCTTTAAGGTACGGTGAGACTTTGAAAGTAGCGCTGTAGGATTGGTCCTAAGGTGTTAATAGCAAGGCATACGCTTGTAAAGTTTCCTGAAAAACCTTCAAAGCTAACCTCTCTAGCCCAAGCAAGATAACATATTCAAATTTCATATCTATAATTTTTTTCGTCTTTCTTTGATAATGTACCTTTTCCTATGAATTGATTTGCAGGCCGCAGAGTGTTAGTATTTTGGTGGAAGGCAGAATAACTGGAACTAGAAAAATTAGGTTTACTAAAAAAATATTTTTTTTCATTCTTTGGTTCTTGTAGTGACAGAACTGCCAATGTCTGATGTGTTTTGTTGATTTAAAAGGTAACAAAGATTATCTTGTAATTCTAGTTCCACTAACGTAGAAGACACGATGGACATATTCGCAAAGTTTGATTTATATACACAAAGTGTGTTTTTCGAAAGGGTATATGAGTGTCGAGAATCACGTTTTGAGAAAAATAACAGTTATCGTCGCCAAAACCCTATTGAATTGTATTCTTTTCCACTGCGAACTTCACTGTAACCTTTCTCCTTGTTTCTTAGCTCCTACCTCTGTCGTCCTGCGTCTACCCTCAATTTAACATCACTGCTTTTAATTTGTTCAGAGTGAATTGACGCCAGCGTCTGCATGCACAGAGGTCCCGGAGTCACATCAAGACACTTGAGCAATCGAAGTCTCGATGGACACATTCCCGTCGTTAAAGCATCCAACAGCATCATCAACAACCGCCTCAACCGTCTTGAGGCTTGCAAAGTTTGTTTTCGGGCATCTAGCTCCGGATCAGCTGGTTCAATTCACACGAGAACGTTTTCATTATTGGACGCTTCCTCAAACGACTGAACCAAGCCGTTATATTGTGGTGGACGAAGCACACGCTTGTAGCCGCACCTTTTGCTCAGGTGCAAGTACACGTGCCTCTGAAAACTGTGAACACTTCTCTGTGCAGTGACTGACACGAAAGACCTTGTAGTCAGTCATTGCGTTCCACCCATCGGTGGTAATAAAACAAAATGGCGTCACATGAATCACTGGCGTAAGGGAGCCACTTTAATTGAGCGGTGCTGTATACACATACCTTTTTCTTTGTCACTTGAAGGCACAGTGGCAGTGCTAGTGGCCGGGACTTACACTACGTCAAAGGGAAAGTTTCCAGAATGAGAACCGAAACTAACGCCTCAGCCTAACAGTTTTCAGAAACAGGGTTCCATGCGTAAAGATGAAATCTCGTGGCCACACACACCACCTTGCCGACATAGACAAAAAAAAATGCTTTTCGGAGTCCGGTAATGCTTACGTGTTGTATATTTTTGAAAACTAAGGACTTGCGCCATCACATGACATAAAATATAAAAATCGATTATTTTTTCCTAAACAGTGTCTCACTCCACCTTTTTTAAGACAGCGTCTATTGCGTTCATCTATTTGTACACTCGACAGTTTTAAATTAACTGTTAGCTGTTCTAGACACGAAGGTAGCTTCCAAGGCATGTACCATTTATTCTTGCAACAACGTTCTCCTCTTCTCGTTCGTGGCTGTTTGATTTCCTGAAGGAAACCGGGTCAGTCAGCGGAGGCAAAAATCAGTATTCATTTAAATAAATGCACAATAATCACTTGCTCAATACCCTGTTTTCACTGGCATGCTTGTTGAGTGACCATAGTTATATATTTACATTGCTGCGCTTGCTCACAGTTTTTTTCCTGTACATGCAATATATGACCAATTTACCTATTCCTATCAAAAGAAACGCGGCGGCTTAGCGCTTGGGCTGCTGAAACCTGCTGCTGCAAACTGCTGAAATGGGACCTGAACAGGTTCCAACCGAAGCAAGTTGTGATACCCACACTGGTGTCAAGCGTAACGTAACCTAACCTTGGCTATTTAGTTTCGGTTCATAGAAATTAAGAATATGGGTCGCAGCAGCTGGTGCGAGAACTTCATCTGAGACCCTTTACAAAATATTTGTAATACCTTGATACAAAGTGATTCCTCAGCATGCCAACTCAATGTCCTCTGCAGTGTTGCCGTGCGCAAAATTACTCATCCTTTGCTTCTAGAGGTTTTATCACGAATTTCCATGCAAACTTCTTCAATTGATCATTTTTCTGCGAGACGGGACATGTACCTCCAATTATTTCCCAGTTCAGTGCTGGATTGTTTATTCTATTCAAGCAAAGGCGCCAAACTAGCCCTAATTATCCCCTTGCTAAATTTCCCGACTTTCAACGCCAAGCTGTTGGTTATGAACTCCTGAGCCATATAAGCATACAACTTTAAGTTAGAGACACGTCCTGCATTTTTTCCCTCAGTTCTTCCCCTATGGCACTATGTCGCAATGAATGCGTACTAACTGGCAATGTTTTCGACACTGCTTAAAATCATGACCTGTTCCCTTATATTGGTACTATATCATAGCCGCGCACTAAATCAATCTAGACCAGCAAAGTAATCTTTGAGAACTATATGTTTGTGCACTTCTAGAGGGGGAAATGCACGGTGCACTGGCGAACAAGATTCGGCACAAACTTTGTCCTACGCCCGCTGTGGTGGCTAAGTGGAAATGGATATCTGCGATTACTTCGATGTTGCAGGTACGATTCCCGAGCTCAGCAGGTCGCACGGAGACGGAATGCAAAAGCTCTAGCGCACGCAGATTTAATTGCACCTTATTGAACCAGGCGGTCCAGTTTAACACCGAATCCCTCACTACAACCT
This sequence comes from Dermacentor albipictus, assembly GCF_038994185.2. Lineage (NCBI taxonomy): Eukaryota > Metazoa > Arthropoda > Arachnida > Ixodida > Ixodidae > Dermacentor > Dermacentor albipictus. The sequence goes on from NC_091830.1 coordinate 43,795,780, forward strand.
CCCTCATAGCACAAGGATCGCTTCTGGACGTTAAACATCACCATGGGCGCTATAACGTAAAACTATTCCAAACTTTTCTATTCCGATTCTGCAATCAGCCCTCCGCGATTGGTCAAAAACTTTTTTGGACAGCCCCACTTAACCACGAAACGTCACGAAAACGTCACGAAAAGCGTGATAGCTCCCCATCTGATTATGACGTGTACACACTGATTATGCATGATTTCATCGTAGAAAAGAAAAATGATTACTTCTGATTCAACCCCTTTTCGTTAATCGCCCTCGGCTATTGGCCAAAGTTTTCGGGCTGCACCCACTTCACCTGCCTGTCACGTGACGTCACAAAACCGCAAGAACTCACTGCGTCTAAGTGACGTGTACGCGATAAAGATGCATTAATATGCTGAAAAATACTGAATTTTCTCTGAATAGCCACAGACATCCCCGTTCCGAAAGGAATAAAAGGTGGCTGCCACCGATCGCTCAGGCACTGGCTACTCGCACCTGCCGGAGAGCGTGGGTTTAATTGCGTATAATAAAACTTATTGCGTGGCCGTGTAATGTTTTCGAGCACTTTTGGCATGTTTACGACCTCGTTCTGCCAACTCTTCTATGCTGAGGATCCATTTTAGTGTTATTCTTACGCTTCCGTTGCATGTCGCCGCGATTTTCGACATGCCATGGACCGCAAGTAAAGTAAGGGAAAGCGGACCAATCGCAGACGCCGGCAGAACTCTCTTGATCCGGTTATCGATTTTTAGTGCAATGGCTCGGCCCCATCGAATCCCTTTCCACTTGAGCATGCTCCTCGCCTCTTGTCAGCCAATTAGACAAGACAAGCCACTCAGTGTAGGCAATGTTATTTGTTTTTCCAGTAAACAAAAGTGACCTCCTATGAACGAGGAAAGCGTTTCACTGGTCTGTTCAGACAAGCTTGCGGGTGACCGCCCGATCCTTGCGTCGGCGGTTACGCAAATTTGACCTCAGGAGATTGGAATAAAAACATATTGGAATAGTTTTACCTTATAGGGCCCCACTTCATGTAAATTTTTGGTTCCCCTTAGTGAGCTATACGTACGCCCACAAACTTCAGCAGCACTCGTGCGCCAACGCAACGTTACGCATTTCAAATATGTTCTTCTAGTTGAGCCCCGTTCAGTATCTCTTTCCTTGAGCACGCAATGTAGGCTTTCCGTATACCATGCACCAATCAGCTAGGACAGAGTGCAGATGCCACCAAAAAGCATCACCTCCCCCCATGCAGGTACGAGTATTTCTAGACCACGCTGCTGTCAGACCCGTTTTAGAGCGCAGCTCTTTGGCGTCCGTTCCTGGGTTTCGCGTCGTCGTCGGCGTCGGCGTTGTCGTCGGCCTCGTAACCAGCTCGCCGACGAATCTGCTCCGCCGCCGCGCATGCGCGCTGTCGGCTCTCCGGGCGAGGGAGGATGATGGAAGGGAGGAGGAGAGACTGTGGAGGAGGGCTGGCTACACAAATGGCTCTTTGGCGTCCGTTCCTGGGTTTCGCGTCGTCGTCGGCGTTGTCGTCGGCCTCGTAACCAGCTCCGCCCCCCTTTCATCCCCCCATCGCTAGCAGCGACCGACTGATACCGCTTTCGTGAGTCCGCTACCGCACTCACGAAAGACGTCGTGCACTTCCTGCAACTCGCATTAACCGTCCATCGATCCACACCGATGTTAGTAGTGGGGGACTTTAATGTTGACATAAAGACAAACAGCAATTTCCTAACACTTATGCGGGAGAACATCCCGTTCCTCTCGCTCGTAACGCGTCCCACGGCTGTGACAACCTCGCGAGGCACTTGTATAGATCTCGTCTTTGAGAATCAAGCATTGGTGTACCAAGTCGAACATATATCAGTCTATTTCTCCGACCACAAAGCTTCCTTCATGACTGTCAAGAACTGTTAGTGGAGTCTTTGTTAAAGGAATACGTGTGAAAAATAAAAAAAAATTCTGTGATAGCGCATACATGTGTTGCTCGATTTCTTTGCCTCAATCTATCAAAAAGGTGAAACAGCTTATTTGCTGCGCTCAAATTTCGCATTAGGAAGTAACGTAATCGTCGGTAATTTTTTTTTATGTATGTGTGTTTGTGTGTGACATCGATTTTACCAAATCCTCTTGTCAGGTTGCAAGTGACTGCTACGCTACGGAAGAATCCCAATTTACTAGCACAGCTTAGCGTAACATTTCTTTTGCGGCGCTCATTTAATTGCCACTGCAAGTTAACCAGCCATGGCACAAGTGGTTGTTTACTCCGCCGTGCTTCAAAGGCAACGGGGCCTGCTATCTCATTCCATTTGTGCTCCTCAGCGGCCTTGGCCTCCCTGCATCGGGAGTAGCACATCAGCTCACGCTCGATCCCCTTAGAGGATGACTTAGGCGACAGCAGCAGCCGCGCCGTCAACAAGTTTGCCGCCACTAGATTGATGCGTACCTCGCGTGTTTTCTGCTGTCACCGGCGACGCTGCGCCCTTTCATGCGCTTGCCGTCCCTGTCAAGGCCGGCCATCTTTTTTTCTCGCTACAACCGTCATTGGCTCAATTGCTTTCCTCGCTGTTCCAGACATCCTAATCTCTATATTTACTACAGTCATCATGGCCGCAGCCATCCCAGAGAAACAATTCGCAAGAGGATTGCAGTCTATGGGGAAACGGTGTCAACCTGTGTGGACGCAATACTCATCGCGGTCAATCAGGAAAGGCGATCCGACACAACTATATGTTCAGTATCTACTGAGTAGATGTTCCGCAAATGGCACGGCCCCCGTGCAGACCTTAGAGAATAGTATTGTGGCCCTCCATCAATATCTAGACACTCTGACGAATGCATTCTCGTCTCTCCATATTGCGACGGGGAGATGTACCGCGACAACTGCTGCACCTTGAGGTAATTGGCTCCGCAAGGACCGCACTCTCATATATTCTCTGCTCCCATACGCATGCATCATATAGCATTTTCTGTTCAATGGAAATTCCTTTTATGCTCACTGCTTAGCGCGTTATCGGTTGCAGGCCGCCTGAGTCGTAATAGAGGCAACAGCCAGAAGAATACATGGGATGACAGAAGAGTAGACACCGCATGCGCTGACTCGCAACTATATTGTTACTGCGTAAACGCTGAATAAGCAACCACACAAGGGACTACCTATCAGAGAATGAAATGAAAAGGATATAATTTGGAGGAGATAAGTTCTAGGACGAATTCTTCTGGCGGGCCATGAACAATACTTTGTTCTTGCTTTTTCTGTTGTTTTTCGTTCACATGAAGCATGAACCATGTGTGACAGTTTTTAACACTTTTTTGTTTGTTTATATTTACAGTCGCGTGTATGTTTACAGAGGATTTGCGAAACGAAACTTTGTCTGCGAGTAAGCGTTAGTGGCTTCTACTTTTGTGTTGCCTGCATACATTTCGAGCAGTAGCTTTTACCACGAATACTTGGAAAATCGGCCAGCCTCACATATTAGGCCATCTCGAAAGTTACGCGCAAACAGCACAGTGAGGAATCGCGCCAGGTTTGAACACGTCATAATTTTGCTAGATGGAACGACAAAGCAATTGCGATTTAGCCCCTGACTGAGAAGCAGGCCTCCTTTCAAAGCTCCTCCTCGAAGGCAACCAAGCGCAGTACAGAGCCGTCTTTCTAGTGAAGAGGACACTGCGCTTGAATATCGCTCTGTGCATTGAGTTAGGTTACCTGTAGTCTACTAGATATATGTCTCCATGGTTACTAGACGATGAGTAGTTGGCAGAAAAATACTTTCACTCCAGTGTATTTGAGTAGACAGTGGCAGCACTTGATTACGAGATTGTTTGCTAAGGAGTTGTTATATTACAGTCGTATAGTTTTATTGACTACATTACTTAGAGGTAAATCTGGTATTGGCATTTATACGAGTCTCCTAAAGGGCGCATTGACACCATGAGAGTGCCGGGATGAGGATGCACGAGGTTCGTTTTACATTGTTTTTCTTTGCTTGTAAAACTACAAACGTAACAACTATCGCTCAAGTAATGCTTTCTCAGAGTGAAATCGCAGCATAATGTTTTCGCTCAGCAATAATACTGTCTCCGTTATTGTTTAGTCACATATAATGCAACAATGCTTAGGGACAACGTAGAGCAACAACACAACCACAAAGAAATGGACAGTCAAAAGTCATAGCTGCTGCTAACAACTTTAAATTTATAGGATGGTGAGTCAGAAAATTTGCGAAATGCAAAACACAGGGCAGCGAAAAAAATTTATACACGCGGGCACCCGTCGCGCCAAATTTTTGGGGAGCCAGATGGGCGCTAATTAAAGGTTTGCCAATTCAGCGCCAACACGAAAGATATTACATTTTGGCTTAATTTGCTGTGTCTCACAGCAAATTGTTACTGCATTGTCATGCTATAGAATCAACTTTGGAAAAGCTGCCTGGCTGGATATGGTCTAATTTTCTCCTCATTATCTCATGAATTGTAGTTGGGTAGAGCGTTGATGGTTAACAAAGGTGAAGAGAAGCCAAGAGCGTTGCCTCCGAGATGGCCAATAGGAGTCCGAGGCCACTTGATCTCAGAGGTCGTGTCTAGGAGCTGCACTTAATTTGAACGTGCTGGGGTGTGAGTACGTTCTGGCGAGTGGCGATAGCGCCGTTCGTTTTAGGTATCGGGGTCAGAAACGTCCATTTTCATCAAGCTTCTTTCAAATATCTGATTGTATTTCAGACCTAACATTTAGCATGGAGCGTGCCGCAAACGAGACATTTTACGCGGTGCAGAATTTCGTTCAACGACCGCTAAAACAGTATTTGACAACTCTTCGAAACATATATTACATAAAGATCTCGTTAACAAGCAAGAAAAACCAAATTGTGGACGCCACGCTTACATCCATTCCCCACGCATGAAGATCAAACGGCAACGCTTTCTTTGTCTCTTTTTGGGGTTGAATTATTAACCTTAATTCGGAAGAAGAAGAAGTGTATCTTTTCGGTCGCTGTTTTTGTGCGGTGCTCTGAGTTTTCTGGTTTTTGGACATTTACGGCTACCATTGACGACGATTGACCAACAAGACGTCGGGCGAAGGTTCAACGAGCCAGGCGCCTTACAGGTACGACATTTATTTTTTTGAGAACCTGGCTATTACCCTGCCGCTACGGTGGTCGGAAGCCGAGAACACCGTCACGAGCCTTATGCTCGCCCAAACGTAACAAGCCATATGAATGATGCTACGGGCCGTAATGAAAAGCCTGGGGCCTTGCAAGCGTCACAAAGCTTCATAAAGCCGGCACGTTTGGTTCTCCACAACTCGGAATCAACTTCAGGGAATTCAGGAATAATGGCTGACGGTGAATTCGAGAGCAAGAAGCCTCGCCTAGAAGACAAGTACGATGACACAACATCGAATTATGAGTTAAGTGATGAAGAAGAAATGGGTGAAGACGCACCATTTACTTTGGTCACGTACAAGAAAAAGCGAGCCGAAGGCATTCCGGTTGTCTTTCGCCCAAGTGAAGGTACTACCTTTTGGCAAGTAAATCCAAACCGAGTGTCTGCCGAAATAGTTTCCGCTGCCAAAGAAAAAGTGCAGTCTTTCAGGACGAACAGAGATGGAAGTTTCAGCGTCAGCGTTGCTTCCTTAGCGTCGGCGAAACGCCTTTTGATGCTTTCAAGTGTAGGCGGCCTGGAAGTCAAGCCCTTCATCCCAGAGTCATACACGCGAAACGTTGGCAAAGTAAAGCATGTGCCTCTGCAGTATACAGACGAACAACTCCTAGACTTCTTGAAAGACGCAGGAGTTATATCGGCACGCAGACAGATAAGGTATTCCCGCCAAGAAGATGGAGCAGTACAGTCACATCCGCTTCACACGGTAATTCTGACTTTCCGAGACGATCGCCCTATTCCAGGAAGAATTTACTTGGGTTTCACCAGTCACCCTGTCGAGGAATACCTGGGACCAGCACTTCGCTGCTATAATTGCCAGAGATTTGGGCACATGGCGAAAACCTGCCGTAGCACACGTCGGTGCAAAATCTGCTCAGAGGATCATGACCACAAGGAGTGCAAGTCAGTTCTTCAACCAAAATGTGCAAACTGTGCGGGGAACCATGCCGCCTCCTTCTCAGGCTGTCCTCAGAAAAAAGCAGCGGCACGAATGCGTCGACATGAGCTCATCCATGGAAGACAACCGCGACGCAATGAACCCGCCCCAAACCTTGAGATTGTTCATCCAGTGCCAGATCACCCACCTCAGCGGGCACCGGAACCACCACAGCCAAGAGCACCAACAAGCTATTCCTCCTCTAGAGAACAACCAACAGGGCAATCAAGAGACCAATCAAGAGGATCACAGTCAAGTTCCCTGTCTTATGCATCAGTGCTACGGAAACCCAGACGACAACAGGCAGAAAGTAATACACAAGAAAGCTCCAGTACTCGCACACATTCCTCTCAGCGACCTTACTCATCTACTGCAGAAGTAACACCAGCTAATAGCGAACATACCACAGCATCGGTGACACAACTGATTTTGCCAATGCTTTTCGCAGCTCTTAAGGCAATCCTATCTGCTCTGCCGGAAGCAAACAACCTACCAGAAGTGAAAGCCTTGTTACCTCTAGAAGCACTATTGTGTCAACAATACGGACCCAAACTGCGGCAGGCACTACATGAATAACCACTACAAAAATGTCTCCATATTTCAGTGGAATGCCAACAGTCTTCGAACGAAGTGTGCTGACTTTCGTAAACTACTTGTGCAATACAACTTCCCAATACTTTGTATTCAAGAGGCGGGCATCAATGACGACTTTCGCCTCTCAAATTATGTGATATACAAGACTTCTCGTCAAGGTGCTGTGAGCAGAGTGCTCCTGTGCGTCAGAAAGGACCTACCATCTTATCAAATTCAGTCCAGTGATTCGGACTTCCCGGAATTCATCGCATGTAAAGAGTCCTTTGGCAAGCTCTGTATAACAGTGATTAATCTATATCTACAACCTTCAAACCGCATTTCAGTAGAAGCGCTAGTGGATATCTTCAAGATAGCTCATTCTAATGTATTTATATGTGGCGACTTCAATGCACACAACATCATCTGGGGCAGTGATCATTGTGATGCACGGGGTAACGTTATAGAGTGCGCCATAGATAAATGCAACTTGACTGTTTTAAACGATGGGTCACCAACATTCCTTCGTGGATATAATTACTCAAGCTGCATAGATGTTACCCTGTGTTCACATGATCTAGTGAATGGTGTGGGATGGACAACAGATATGGAAACGCGCGGAAGTGATCATTTTCCCATCCTTGTTAACCACCCTAGCATGTACTGTGATATCAGGCGTTACAGCAGACTAACCAACTGGCAAGCTTTTCGGTACCGCCTAACGGATCAAATTAATCAACATGCAACAGTGGAAAAATTTACAGAATTTTTGCAGGACAATATGAACATATGCACAAGGAAGGTCCCAATTCCAAAAGATTATGCTGCAGTTGACGGAGAATATGAACACCTAAGAGCCATCCGACGCCGATCCGAAAGAGCTTACCGACGGAGCGGCAGCTTAGAAGCATACAGAAATTCTCAGAAAATACACAATGTAATGCGCAGACGAATGGAAAATCTAGGCAAACGACGCTGGCGCGACTTCTGCGGCACGCTGTCTCCTCACACGGCTGTCCCACGAATTTTTCTAGTAATTCGTTCTTTAAGCGGACCTGTAACACAGAGCTTCCCATTTCGTGCTCTCGCTGTAGCACGGGACACGTGTGAAATAATAGTTGCAGATGAATTTTGTGAGCTTATTTCCAGACCTGCTTTGTCATCGCAATGTGCAGAGTTTGATATTTCAGTAGTGTTGGCTAAGCGCAAAATTACTGCTTGCTACTGGGCCCAACATCCTCAATTAGATCATACTTTCACATTAAGCGAGCTTCAATGTGCAATTGCATCATGTCGCCAAAAGTCCGCTGCTGGGCCGGACGGCATTACGTACAATATGCTAAGAAACCTCGGACCGACAGGTACAAATGCTCTCTTAGACATCTATAATAACTTATGGATAGAGGAAACTGTACCTCACTCTTGGAAAGTCGCTCGAATCATACCAATTTTAAAACCTGGTAAGACGCCCTTGAGCCTTGAATCCTTCCGCCCTGTTAGTTTGACAAGTTGTTTATGCAAAGTAATGGAGAAAATGATTGACGCGCGACTTCAATGGTGGTGTAATGAAACGAATGTGCTGTCCAACTACTTAGTAGGTTTTAGAAAACATAGATGCACAATGGATGCAATATTAGATATAGTAACCTGTGTGGAGCACGAGCGTGCACGTGGGAACATGACTATAGCAGTATTCCTAGACATAAAGAGAGCATTTGACACTGTTAGTCACGTTCATGTTCTGCTAAGCATGTTGGAACTTGGACTGTCTGGCAGGTCCTTGCGATGGATTTCTGAATTTCTATCAGGTCGCAAAATCTTTGTTCAGACGGGTGAAGGAAAGAGTGCTGAACATGTTGTCAAACAGGGAGTACCACAGGGAAGCGTACTCAGCCCCTTCCTTTTTAACTGCGTCATGGCTGATTTACCAGGAAGGCTGCCATCACAATTAAAATTTTCACTGTATGCAGATGATGTGTGTATTTGGACATCTGGGTCTAATGCTCAACTACTTCAAATGGCATTGCAAGACGGCATAAATATAATCAACAAATTTTTGAGAGAGAGAGGAATGGTACTATCACACGCAAAGACAGCTGTATTGCCCTTCACTCGAAGGCAGTTAAAAAATTTCACTCTTAATCTGGAAGGACACCCTCTAATGATTGTCAAACAGCATCGATTTCTAGGCATAATACTTGATAGGCAGCTATCCTGGGCATCCCATATAAAGAAACTCGAAAACGAGGTCAATGCCGTAGTGGCTGTACTTCGCAGACTTGCAGGCACATCATGGGGCGGATCAGTATCGTCCATGCTGACTGTTTACAATGCATTAATACGACAAAAAGTTGCGTATTCCGCGCCCATCTTACACGGACTTTCCCACACTTCAGAAGAGCGACTTCAAAGACTTTTAGCTAGAGGACTACGCCTATGTCTAGGAGTTCCACGAGCGACTTCTAGTTCTCTTGTAATAGCTGAGGCTCGCCAATCACCATTTCCAGTTATGCGAACTACAGAAACATGCCGGCATTATTTCCGTCTTCAAACCCAGCATAAAAACCACCCATTGGCTCTAGACATAATGAAACGAGATAGAAGTTATGTTCATATAGAAATTCAAGAAAATCTTCACATATTGCCAAGAAATGAATTTTGGAACTCAGACATCGAATATCCTCCATGGCTGCTTACAGTTCCAAAAATCGAATTGTCAGTAGATGGGATATTCAGCAAAAGAGACATGTTCATTCGAGCTGCTCAACAACTAGCGCTGTACCAGATATATATGCGGTATTCAGGATACACGCACGTCTATACAGATGGCTCTAGTACAGCAACCTCTTCAACTTCATCATTCATTATACCACACCTCAACAAACAAGAATCATTTAAGTTAACTCGTGCGACTTCGTCTACAACGGCTGAACTGTTCGCAATCCTAGGTGCGATAAAATTTATATTGTCAGTAAGAGATGCGCAAAAATGGGTAATTTTCAGTGATTCACAGGCGGCTCTAACATCACTCTGCAACACAAAGGGGAAAACATTCAGTGACAGTTTAATATATGAAACACTTAAAAACCTCACAAAGGCAAGCGAAGCGAAACATGCAATAGCATTCCAGTGGATACCAGGGCATTGCGACATTCCTGGCAACACAGCAGCCGATGAAGCAGCACGACAAGCACACCTCATAGATGATACATCTCCGCTCCCAATATCAAAGGATGAATTGCGCTGCATTATAAGGACAACGTCGCTCAAAATGTCTAGAAACACTTGGTTTGACCAGAATTCTAAGAGCTCGGACTTATACCATATTGATCCATTTATTGAATTCAAATTTTCATTGTCATTAGATAGAACTATGGAAACCCTTATTCATCGATTAAGGCTAGGCACTGCCTACACAAAGCATTTCTTACACAGAATTGACCGTGCGGAAACCCCCGAATGTGGTTGTGGATTTGTAGACGAAGATATATATCACCTCCTTCTAGATTGCCCACATCACGACACACCAAGAAGCCGACTTAAATCAGCGCTAATTAAATTAGACCGCAGACCTTTCAGTTTAAGGAAAATTTTGGGCCCTTGGCCAACAACGGCCTTGCAGAAGAGTGCTTTAAAAGCACTAAAGAGTTTTCTTGAAGACAGCGGCATTGCTGGAAGTTATTAGCGCTTTCCTTGTTCTCTTCATTTCATTGTCACTGTGTATATCCATCTGTTTATGAATTATGTTATGTTGGCTGTTCTGTTGTGACTGTATGTGATAATGCATTTACATAATGTATGTACCACCCGCTGACTAGACAATGTGTTGTTAGACGGAAATATCTTTTGTACTTTTGAGACTTTCATCTACATAAGTGTGGAGACATATACATTGTATTTTGTATGTTCCTTACGTCATAGTGTTCCTGTGGAAACGCTGCGTGATAAGTCATGGTGCTTGTGTGAAAAGACTATTTGATATGTAACCTTGAACCTTGTACGATATGTGACGGAACCACTCAAGAGATGAGGAGTAGCCGGCGCCTTAAATTGTGCGCCAACATCTCCTTATATCATATCAATTAAAAAAAAAAAAAAAACTTAATTCCCCGAAATAATGCAAATGAAAATATTGAAAGCGTTCCGTACGCAGCCGAAACAAATTTACCGTGCATCGCCACAGTCCATTTAGAAGAAGTAAAGACTTCGTTAAGTCCAATGATGCCGGAACCGCTGAGCTCACGGAACCGATACATGTTAAGTTATGCCTCAGTAAAATAGAATAAGAACACAAATGGTAATCAAAGAAGAAAAGCCCGCGAGAGGCGAGAATTCCGGCATTCGAAACGAAGCACCGGTGCGGCGGCAGACTTACACATACGCATATACTGGGATTCCGCATCGAGAGCAGTCGATCATGGCGCGCGTGGTTCCGCTTTCTGACGCAGGGAGGCGCCGGCGCTGAGTCGATCATCGCTCAAAAGACGCCGCCGCGCGGCCACTAGCCAAAAGTGCATGCGACAGCGAGCCGGTGGGAGTGTTGCTCTTTAAGTTCCCTCCCACATTGGCTAGCGGACCACCATGCCATCGCTCTCTCTCTCTCACCTCTCTCTCGCTCTCTCTGAATTTAGTTTACATGGTGAGCACCAACGGGCACATGAGAGAGCAGCCACAAGGTGGCACCAAACTCACAAGATGCACTGCATGCAATTGTACGCGCAGCATACGCTGCTGCTATTCCGAATTATTAGAAGAGTCAACGAAAAGTATCGAATCATTGAAACCAGTTTACTCTGGCATGCATAGATACAAATGGGACAACCGTGCGGCGATGTACGTTTTTGCGACACCCAGGACACCGTGTGATTTATAAAATTTCCCCATAAGTATTTAGCAGTGTTGTGAATTCATGGCGTCAAAGCGAATGAGTACAAGAAATTCACGTCTGGCGTTGTTTACCCAGGTCTTGTCGCTAAGAGGGTCTATTCTGCTATACAGAATGCTGGTTTGCTACTGAAGCTTAACGTTCTTCATGTGGTGTTCCTTCAATTAACGGCGAAATGCGCATCTGAGCCCTGCATGGAAATTTTGAGATCTGCGCTTTTTGATTAAAGCACACAGTCTTATTTTATTAGCCGCAACTCCCAACTCGTTTCAACCATGGTGCAATTTAATCGTTACATATATTGTGGGCAAAATTTAGCTATAAGCCAAACATGTACTAAATGCGGCAATGTGGGCGGGGGGGGGGGGGGGGGTGCATCCGATTTCTATCACTTTTTTATGTGTGCTTCGTCTCTGATACATGTGTCATACTGACCTTCGGGCATCTTGTATGATGGACACCACATTGGCTGTTGTGTCTCGTGCGCATGCAGCTTGTCATGTGTCAATTTACCTAATCAGTACACCTGTTATTACTGGACCACATCGTGGCCTCGTGTGTACACGTTCGAAACTCAGTTTACGTGTATGTCTGGATTTAGTACAGTCGTTGGTGGTGTAACCTGTCCTCGTCTTTTTTCGCTGTATAGTCTGTTTATGACTATATAGAAGCCCCAATTATGCTTTAGTTAGCTGACTTCACTCTAGATGTTCCGAACATGGGACGTTTCTTTTACAATCCTTTTTATTGTTGTTTATTTATGGAAAAAAGGAGTAGCCATCACCATTATGAAGATGACTAAATCTATTTCTTATTGTCATTTCGACAAGAAAAGCAGATATAGGCAACTTCCACATAACGCAAACAACCGATACAAAAAAGCCTATTTCGCAGGCAACCATTCACATTTGACTTGGGTATGATTTCTTGAATGGTAAATAGGCGTTCCCGTTGAAAACCGTTAACAAGTTAATGGACAGCCAACAATGGGGGTATATAAATATAGCGCTACACGCTTTTTCGCCCCACAGAAAACTCTCACAGAAACGAAGGCAGTATTTTGGGCTCGTTGGGCTGGCGTACCATGATCCTATAGCATTAAAGACGCATACCCCTAAAGAAACGCAACATTAAAGAGGCAATGACCGATATAAAAAAAAACAGCACACGGCGCTAACTTCGACCTGAACGGTTAGATTTCAAGAGATAGAAGTTAGCGCGATGTGCTTTTCGGTCTAATGTTTGTCGTGGCATTTTAGCGCTATACTTTTTTGGTTGTACGAAATACAAATAAGTCAAAAAGTGAGGAAAAGCTTCCAAGAAACAGGCACCTAGTAGACACCTTTGCCAAGCAGATGACACAAGAATACGGCATCATCGACAGAGATTGCGCAAGTATTTCCCGCATTGTTTAAGGTAGCTAATGTAGAGAACTTGTTTCAGCAAGTTCAACCATTCCACAGCTGCGAATCGCAGCGGTATATACCCAGAGGCTGATCGTAGACGCGAAATTGCGGCACACAGCCTACAACTTCCGCGCCCGGTCACGGACGACTCGGAATACACCCACCCCGAAAAGGCCAAGTCAACCAGGAAACGAATGAAGGTAGCGGTTGAGCGGCCGTCGATATTTCAAAGTCGCCGGTAGAGTTTGGCGACTGCGAAGCCTCGAACGTCAACGCGCCGCTCATTTTTCAAGTCGCGCTCGCGCGTATACCGATTCGAATATGCGCTGCCGCGGTCATGGCGGTGCCTGAACGAACCGTGGTGTTTGTCCAATGGGAGGTGTCCTCCAAGAGGGCGCGAAGACACGGGTCCTGCGCGCGTGGTTACCGCGTTCACGCGTACATAACTGGACAATTTTAAAAAGCAACACCGAATCAGCTTAGATTAGAAAGTCGTCATTTCAAAGCTTCGTTTCCATTAAGTTGGCGTCGAAAAGGTTGATTATATGCACGCAGGATATGAAGGCCAATTTTCGTGTCTTTTAGGAAAGAAAGAGAAAAGCAGAAGGCAGGGAGGTTAACCAGAACAACGTCCGGTTGGCTACACTACACCGGGGGAGTGGGAAAGGGGAAAACAAAGATGACAGCGAGAGAGAGGAGGAAAGGAAAGAAGGAAATTAGCGGTGAGTTCGCTGACGCTTGTAGTCTAATAGTTACTGCACTAATAGTCACAGACGTTCACACAAGCCCGTCGTCCTCAAGAAGCACAAAAGTGCCGTCACCACTTTATAGGCCGACGAACGATGGGGGCGGTGTTCCAGCAGCGCCTGCACGGAAAGCGGCCGATTGTCCAGTTTTTGGCGATCGTTAGAAAGTTCTTGTCTGCACGCCTCTTAAATTTCAGTCGAAAGCCGCAGCGCCTGTACGTGACCATAAGATCCTAAATTCATTTTTATTCTTCCTTTTCTTTCTTTCTTCATTTGTGCGGGTGCGGGCGTGTCTGTGTGTGTGTCTTCCATGTTTGCAAACAAAACTTGTCTAAAAACTTGCTATATTGAGCATTCCGTTCCTTTAGACAGCTTTACGGTTCTTCGTAAGCAACAAAGAAATGCCCTAGTTCCCAGCAGAAAATGTCACAATAAATGACGCTACGGCCAACCTAGCGCGGGTAATCTGGCGCGACCTGTCTTTCATTTTCGCGTCTCTTATGGTTTCAAGAGCTTCCGACAACATAAGATTCCCGCATTGTTTCTGAAAAAAAAAAACGTAATTTGTTCATGCAGCCTAGATATACACTCATCCTTAATGTCTATTTAAATGAGCTGTTGTGTTCATAGGAGGTTAAGGGCGGTTCATAACGTTGAGGGATAAGAAAAGAGAAGATTGGGTGAGGGAACAAACGCGAGTTAATAACATCTTAGTTGAAATTTAAAAAACGAAATGGGAATGGGCAGGACATGTAATGAGGAGGGAAGATAACCGATGGTCATTAAGGGTTACGGACTGGATCTCAAGGGAAGGGAAGCGTAGCAGGGGGCGGTAGAAAGTTAGGTGGGCGGATGAGATTAAGAAGTTTGCTGGGACGGCATGGCCACAATTAGTACATGACCGGGGTTGTTGGAGAAGTATGGGAGAGTCCTTTGCCCTGCAGTGGGCGTAACCAGGCTGATGATGGTGATGATGAGATGAGCTGTAATGAAATAAAAACGTGGAGGCAAGCCGAACAGCGCAACGAGTGGTGTCAATCGCTATCATGCGCTTGCGCTGTTTGCACGCCATATGCAAGAATCAACAAAGGATGGCTCGTGTAGCTCGTTTCGCGTGCCCTGATGATCATCATTTCAGTGCACAACAGCGGCTTCGGCTCTGCAGTAACGCTTCTTTACAATGGTCAAATTTAAAATACTTAACGACCTTTTTTAACGAAAGTGACACTGAACATGTCGAGTATGACGTAGAGTACCACATGGATAAAATTCTTGCACCTTTCTTTCCTGTAATTTTCTGATATTTGATTGAATTGATTGATTTACTCTTTTTTCATAGGAAAACCTTTATAGCCTACCGTCTTGTTGCTGTTTTTTTTTATTAACAGGCTGTTAACTCTAAAAGTAAAATTGCGTGTGTGTGCTTGCTATAGTGTGGGTTAGTCTGCGCGTAAGAAGTATGTGTCTGTCCTCGCTTCGTTAAGCTTGATAAGGCTATATTACTTGTATTGCAAATCCTTCTTGACTACTTTTATTTACAATAAATTCTCATTGATTTTCTTGCACCTTTCACAATCCCTTGCATTGTACATCAATATTTCCATTAAAACAAGGTTCTGAACCCTTCACAAAGCACTGCATGCCGCCCTCGGAAGTACGCTACGGCCGAGGATTCTCGCCAAACGAGAAACGAGGTGCGACGTGCGAAGTGACGGGAGCAAGGTGTTCCACCGCGAGTGCCGCTTTCCCCTGCGGAGAGGACGCAGCGTGAAGTCGAAGAGAAACGTCGTTGGCGCGAGTCGCAGCCCGCTATGCGAGCGCGCTAAGCCGCAGCGAAGCGTCGAAAACGAGCCGAAGACGCCGAACTGCGAAAGCAGCAACGCTACGATGAGAGACGGCAACGTAGAGAGGAGGCCGAAGCTCGCTGACAACGGCTTGCGAGGCGTGTACTTCACACTGCGGCATTTTATGCCCTGCAAGGCGTCTGACCCCTCCGATCGTACAACTTAGTGCATCACCATCTGTGCAGCAGGCATTGGCCTTCCTTTGTAACAGGAGCGTAGCATGCTGCCGAGTTTGTTATTTCTTATCCTTCAAATATTTCTGTTACCGCATACAGAAATCCACTCCTGCCTCGGCCACATGTTGGCCTGCAGTACATTGTAAATAAAACATACATAAAGATGCATTTTTCTTTCCTATATTGACAGTACAGGAACGTTTCCGAAAGGTCCTTTTCCTCACGCGATCATCCTTTCGTCCTCGACAAACTTACTTCTTCTAGAAATGCTCACAGTTTAATAACTTCGAACGTTGCAAATTTCATGCAAGTAATTGGGCACCAGCCGGCCACTGTGCTAAATAAAGATTTTAAAAAATTTTGGCACACAGTGTTCGGCACCCATAACCACGTAATTGTAGAGGCCGGAGCTCAAAGAGCATCGCGTTTTAAAGAAGGCCCTCAGGCATATCCCTCGAACGAATTATCTGCACACAGCACTCGATCCCATGGCCAAAGAACGAGAGACAACGGGGCACCGAGTTCTCCAAACGCCGTGCCATCAAGTAGTCACGTGGCAGAGGTCGATGGCTCGCGCGGCAGCTGCCATTGCGGTCGCCCGGAGCGGATCGCGGAAGTCGCAAAACTCGCCGCGAAATAATTTTCGGGATTGATGACAGCGAACCTCGCCACTCCGCTAGACCCGAACCCATAAAACAAAACACCTATTTGTTTTACAGGCAGGTGCGTTCTCCTCGAAGGAGCGTACGTAAAAGTTACGAGTGTAGCGCGTCTGCATATATATGTGCTGCATGTAGTACTATTGGTGGCCTTCGGGCGACACATTTTTCTCGCGTTTTCGCTAGCTGAAACCATATATATCCTAGGCCAGGTTTCCCAGCTGTAAACGTCAGTATGATTAAATGGTTCGTCCCGATAATGTGGCTGTAGCGGGGCAGGTGCTGTCCCGTGGCCGCCACCGGTCGCTTTTTGTCGGGGTCTTCGCTTTGTTTCAAGAGCGAAATGCGCCTGTGCTGACGCCTGAGAATGAACTGTTGTTGTGCGTTTGCAGTCACGTTGAGAACACCGTATGGCATTCCTAGCAGCCAAAGCAGCAAAACAAATGGTACCTTGGAATTCGGCTTTTACATGCTGTGCAAAATATCAGCCTGTACGTAATCAATGTCTTGCCTATTTTGACCAGCGTCTGTTTGTCCCTGCTTGTGAAATATAGGATAAAGATAAAGGATAAACTTGAGAGTAACGCGAAACGCGAAGACTGCGCAGAAATCCCATGTGGTTTTCAAAGAGAAACCTTTGCTTTCGAAGACTAATTCATCCTATAGTTTCGGAATCAAAACCGGGAACAACGATTTTCCCTGCCTACGAAAGGCATGTTAGAATTCTTTCTAAACGTTCCGATGTCCTCATAAGTTTCCCCACAAATCGTTTTCTCGCATCTGTGTGGAAAGTGTTCTGCAGCGTCATTGTTCTCTTTGATTCATAAAGTTCCCGTCGTTACCGTTACGACAGCAAACGGCCCGCTGAAAAAAGCACCGCAAGGAGAGTTGCTCGGCGTATAAACTTTTCCTTTCTTGATGTAGGCAGTCAGTCTAGTTACCGATAGTAGCTCCGCTTTCTTCTTTCTTTCTTTTCTGCTATCTCTTTATACTTTTGGACGCAGCTACGCGGGTCACGTCACAGCCTCGCTTACTTGCACCCCTTCAAATGCGCGGATTGCTGACGGATGGCGACACCAAAGGCCCCCAGGTATCACGTAGACAAACGCGCCGCGCCATGGAGTCGCTGTAGCCAACGTTGTCGTCCTTAGTCGCACTTTCGCGTCAATGCGGAAAGCGCGTTCCGTATCGGCCCGCTGGGAGTCCTGCTCCGCGCAGCGACCCCTCCGGGAGGATTACGCTATCTGCGACGGCCGCTCAGCGGAAGAGCGTAAATCTGGCAAGTTCGACACGCGCACCGCACTCCGGTCGGTCCTTCGCGGTGACATTACTGGAGCGTGGCACGCAAGGACATTAAGAGGGCACACCACCTCGCCTCGGATGCCTCGGTTGAGCTATCGTTCACGTTGCGAAGGGGTTTTTCACTGCAGGCCGAGAGAGATTCCGAGGGTGCTTTGCCGGAACGGCCCGGACCATCTGTCTCCACTAGGCGGAATCGATTCGCGGAAACGGTCGTGGTTATAAATTTTCATTGCGGGTGAATCGTTCCGGGCAGCGCCCTTGAGTAATGCCCCCTGTGCGCATGTTTTCGTTTGTTTGTTTGTTTGTTTGTTGTTGTTGTTGTTTTGTGTTTCTGCAAGTTGGTTGAGGTTTCAGAATAATCGTTCATCTGCTTATTTAACGCTCAAAATAGCGACATGATACCCATGTTTCGTATCGATGGCGCATTCTTTCTGGAGTATCAATAACGAAAATATGCGGAATTCCGACAATGTGTTGTTGGATTTTGCAATGAGAATAATTTATCGCATTAGCCTTATGACCATAGGGAATTCTTTTTTGCAGCTTACCACTGTTAGCGCAAACGACTGCCTCGTGAAACTGCCGAAACTGTAAATTGCTTCTTAAATTTTGTTTGCTTAACTTACACTATATTTATCTGAAAGTTCAACTTGGCTTTCTCGTAAATTCTGCAATTATCTTTTCAAATATCTCGGCCGTGCTCTAATGCTCGGACTTTTAATTGTAACGCGCATGCGAATGCCTCAACGCTGGCGAACACTCCCACCAGAGTAATTGCGGTGGCTGTTCACATGGTTCTTGACAAATTAAAACGGTTTCAAATATGCACGCTTCATAGCCAATCCTCCAGAGCGGGTAAGAACTATTGTTTAGAAAATGAACAAATAACGTCATTTCTAACAAAGATGTATTCTGAGGCAACAACAACAAAAAGCTACTGAATACAATAACAGATAACTATACTATACGTGCGTATAACGGGACATTGCACTAGCGCGTAAAAAAGGACACGAACAGGAACATGACAAAGACACATCGAACGCTAGACATCAACGAGCTTTATTCTCAGGAGGATACAAGTATATAGGGATAAAAGTAGGCGTGTTACATGATCAATCCCAGATGCGTGTGCGCTGTGGCACCCTATTGTGCAAGAATTTTATTTCCTTTGCTGTCAAACATAAGTTAGGTTTGCTGAGGAAGAGCGTGAAATCCTTGAGGCATTCCTTACTCATCGGAAAAAACAGGCCTGCATCAGCAAACCTAACTTATCTTTGACAGCAAAGGAAGCGAAATTCTTGCGCTTAGGGTGCAACGCTGTAAAATAATTTACATCGTTAAAAGTGAAAAAGGGTGTAAATGTGCACATAACTCACACCCTTCGGGTGTCCGTTATATAAATAACACCTTAAAGGTGTCAGGTATAGACACATTTACACCCTTTTTAACTTTTAAGGGTGTAAATTATTTTACAGTGCACTGCGCATGCGCTTCAGGAATTGAACATGCAGCACGCGTCCTTTTTTCCCAAATATTTGTATCCTCCTGAGAATAAAGCCAGTTGATGTCTAGCGTTCGGTCCATCTTTTTCATGTTCCTGTTCCTGTCCTTCTTTAGGCGCTAGTGCAATGTCCCCTTATCCGAATAACCATCAACTAGCCCAGCTTTCCACCTTAAATAAAAAATTACACGTGCTGCTTGCGATACTACGGTTTGATATCATGGGTGAACTGATGACAATATACAGACTTTGCTGAAATAAATCATCGAGTAAACTGAGCGAACCTGAAAAAAAAGAAAGCTGTCGAGGACTCGAGGTTCGATTTTATACACCATGACCTCGTTTTCTTCATAAAACACCAAAACTTATTTAATAAAAGTGCTAGGACAGTTTCCTCTGGCTTTCGTTAAATTACCCGGACGAACACTTTTAGACAGTGGCACCTCTGGTGGCTGATGAGTCACTCCATTTCGCGCGTGTAAGGTGGAGTCCTTTCTGTACACTGACAGCGACCATGACAAGCAATGTGGCCGTAGCTGTTATACGTATTATGGCCGGCAAACTGCGTCAAGACTGTAGAGCATCACAGCGTGTACCTGGTTGACGGCGAACTCAGCTCGAAAGGAATACTGTGTAGCCGACATACAGCGTGGAACTTCGTTTCTTGACACTGGTTATATTAGTTCATTTGTGTGAACGCAAACTAGATGTCCTACAAGAGAGGGAAATTGCGATAACAAGTTTTTTTTTTTTACTCTTGATGTAATAAAGCCGCACAAACAGGAATGCATGTCTTAATGAATTATAAATAAATGAACACAGCGTTTATTAACACAAGCCTGGCTATAGGGCCTTTGTCCAAGTGTGAAGGTGTGGGTAGAAGAGAAAAGGAGAGGTTTGGGACAGCGTGCGACTCAAGGGGAGTAAAACTGATTAAGAAGACACATACCTTAAACTGAATCATAATAATAAACAAGAATTGAAAGCCGATAGGCAGGGGAGCTACCGAGCTCACCCATCATCATCATCTTCATCATCATGAGCCTATTTTATGTCCACTGCAAGACGAAGCCCTCTCCTTATGATCTCCAATTACCCCTGTCCTGCGCCAGCCGATTCCACCTAGCACCCACGAATTTCCTAATTTCATCGCTCCACCTAGTGTTAAGCCGTCCTCGAATGCGTTTCCCTTCTCTTGGTACACATTCGGTAACCCATTTTCACTAATATGCGGTCTACCACCCGCCCTCGTCCACCCATCGCAAAGCACGGGCTACAAATAGCAGTTCGCGTCCAGAGTCGCGCGAACCGTGCGTCTCACTGTGTGCGTGCTGCTCCCGCGATCACCCACGTGCGCTGGAATCCATCCCTTTGTAATGTACAACGCCTCATTGCTCAAATGCCTCCGGGCAAACAGGCAGACTACACTGGACCGTCGGCAAACAACAGAGGAGCAAAAGACCCGAGACAGGCGAGCCAGAAAGACCGCTAGCACACAAACGACTTCCAAGACCACCATCACAACGAGGGGGGCAACCCAACCAAGCAGACTGCCAACCTTTACTCTTCCTCCCTCCCCCGCCTCCAGCCTTCCAATCTTCAAGCTTCTGCTCTCCCGTCACATAAATGAAGCAAACAGTGAGAGAGCGGCTCACTAGCTGGCTACAGGGACACCTCAGTGCACACACACGTACGCACTCGGACGCCGCCAGGACCCTCTGGCGCGTCGTTCCTGCGCTTCTTCGCCACCCAGCCACCACAGCGTCCCTCGCGATTTCCCCGTGTCTCTTTTTTTTTTCCTTGTCTTTCGAGCCGATTTCGCGTCTCTGCCTGAGTTTTAGCCGAGTCCGTTTACGGCTCGCCAGGCCTCACCCTCGCCGGCTCGGCGGGGGACCGACGTGGTGTCTCCTTTGTCACGCGCAAGAATGCTGCCGCCGCCTCCCCGCCGCCAGCTTGAGCCGTGAGCCGTCCGGCGACTGGGCATGCAAGCCAGAAAACAAACTATACAAGACCGCAGCCTCAGCTCGGAATCGGCAAAGGACGGAGACGACGACGACGGCGAGCAGCCATCCTACACCGCCGCGCGTCCTCCTCCCCGAGATGGCAAGACGTTTTGTGGCATATAGTGGCGTCGACCGGTGTGGGCCTTCGCAAGTTACCGCAGGCCTGATGACCGTTTGCTTCTTCTTGTTCCCACTGCCGAGTTTTCATTATTATGTTTACCCTCTCCTTTTCCCAATCTCTGCCACACCTTCGAAGGAAGCGTTGCAAGCCTGCACGAAACAAGCGTCGCACAGCAGCAGAATTCTCCACTGATTGAGACAAACACAAAGGAAACAAAACAGTTCGTATGAAAGAGCCGATGTTCATGGCGCCTATTCCTGAGTTTTTATTTTAAGGGACAAACGAAATGCCCTTTTTTTCGCCCACCTCTAATACACCTTATACGAGGAGGCGAACCGATGAGTACGCGCTACAGGAAAAACCACCTTGCAGGCGCTACACGCTCCTGCAGATCGAGAGAGCAGAGAGAAAAAAAAAGAACCCGAGAGCACCGAAAAAATAGATCTCGCTGTCACGCCTCAGATGACGCGCTGCTCGTTTGGGCTGTCACCCTAAAGCTTCCTCCTTGCAACCACCGCCAGCGCCACCTAGCGGCGACCACTTTTCCGATCTACCAGTTCCTTCGTCTGCGGTGCGCCCTCCCAACGTATACTCCCGCGCGGGCGGAGAGCGTCGTGAAATCGGCGCTGGCTCCTCGGAGATGCAAAGCGTGACAGGGGGAGCCGGACGGAAGGTGCGGCGCATTTTTGCTCCCCGTGGTTTCCGACCGCCCGCACGAACGAACAGAAACTCGAGGCAGAGCGGCGGCTCAACAATGGCGGCCTAATCAAACAGACCAATGAGGTGTGCACACCTACCGCTGGCATCGCCACCAGGGGTCGCCACTGCTCCTCTGCGCGGTGTGTCCGCCCGTGTCGCTCGCTTTTTCCCAAGTTGGCGGCACTCTCTTGCACTTATTGTGTTCAAATTTGTGTTTGAAGTATCGCTCTCCACTCTGCCGGCAGCCCTGCGCTGTACGGGAGCACGTAGCCTCGCTGACCTGACCGCGGTGTTTGTCGTCCCAGAGTCTGGTGTGTAGACGATCCGGTAATTTAATAGAATACGGGAACATGCGCGTCGCGAATTCCCTTGCGGGCAGCTTTATCGAGTGCGGTTATCTGCCCATGGAAAGCGGTCCCCGCTGAGAGCCGGAGGTGACAGTCGATCGTTATCTTCTCTCCTGCGGAAGCCAATGTTCCGACCTCGCTGGGCTCGGACCTCGTTGAGGAATAGCCGCCGCTACGAGCTGCACGAGAAGCGACGGGGCAGAGAGCGGCTTGACAGTTAAATATCTTCTGGTGTATCCTTCTTAGCGCGTTCTTTGTTGTGCGACAAGGGAGGTGAGCTTAGAAGTGGAATGGTATGGGGAGGGGAGATGCTGCTTCTCGATGACTTTTAGCAAGAGATATATACTTTGTAGCGTGGCGCTGCTCACAGCGTGCGGGCGCGGCGCGAACAAACGTCGCATCGTTCACGACGGCGTGTTTCAGCCGCATTCGTGTGTGAAAATTGGCGCCGCGGTGGCACCTTCCCGGCTCTGAAGGAGCTACGAGGCGTTCGAAGCCAACCGACGCATCAGGCGAAAGTACAAGCGGACAGAAACAGACCACATGCCTCATCATAACGTACTGGAGCCGACTTCTACGCGTTCCCAGAGTCGACGCGTCAATGTTGAGACAAAGAAATAATAAAATAAGGCGCCGGATTTTACGGGCCACAATCTCGCCTCGCCAGTCGAGCTGTCTCGTTTTTTTGTTGTTTTCTTTCTTTTAATGCGATTTCGGACTCTTCCCCTCTTTCTCGTTCGCTTCTGCGTTTGTGGTCGTGTGTTTAATGGCAAATTACTGTGCGGGTATCGTAGCGATCCGTGTTGGGAGAAAGTGGGCATATGTTGCCGGCAGGTTTCTTAAGTACAGAGTGTCCGTATCGGTCAAGTTCGCGGGCGAGAAAGACCGGAGGCCGGTTGAGAGGGTATCGAGTTGTGACTTGACAGCGTGTGTTGTTTATATGTCTAGACGCTGTGCATCGAGTTTTCCAATGAACGGATAATTCCTCAAACAAGAAATGTCACATTACGGTCCGATTAACTGAGCCAAAATAAGATGGAATAGGAATTCCTTTTTGCCCTCACCATTTTATGCGCATCGATAAAACCTGAGAGTGAAATCTTTCGCATGAATCAGCTTCTTCTGTGTCTATAGGCGTGTTCGTGTGGGCGAGGTGGGGGGAGGGGTAGCCGACGTACAGAAATACGGGACCTGATATGATTCTAATCTTTTATGGCCGCTATGCATCATGAAACGACATTAGTAATTTTGAATATTTCGCAGTGGTATATTTGCAGTCGTCCTGTAAATATGCGGAGCAAAACGCTCCTTGCTTTTCTTCGCTTGAACTTGCACAGACTGTTTGGTATAGTGGGCACAATGTAAATTGTCCAAGAAAGGTTATCTATTTCCCAGCTAAATTCAGTTAACTAGTTAACCCCTTGTCATTCCCCGTTTCTCTGTGACGAAGCTGCTCGTCAGGCCCGTGTATGGAGCTCGCTGGCAAACGACATTCTACAAGACCTGGACATTCATTCGAAGGACATTTTTGTGCATCCCCACTTGCGCATTTCTAACATGTATTCGCATGTCCTTTTAATTAGTCTACTCAGACTCGGTCGTCCACTTGTTAAGTTGCTTCGGACGCACTACCGTCGTAGCAGAAGAATCTTTAATATACATTGCATACGCAAGCCCCCATGTGACGTACCACTTGACCATCTGACGTATTTGTGGTTACCCGTTTTCGCTTCGCTCACTGATAGGTGTAACAGATAAAAACTGCGCCCTTCAACACTACTAGTATTTTGTTTAGCTATCCAGCTTGGAAAACTTATGTTGTTGGTTTGTTTAAACTTACTGGGGCTGGCTATGGCTCTCTGCATAGGGGCTGTGGCTTAATTTACTACACCGCCTGGCGTCGTCAGCTTAATTGTACGAATATGTATGCTAGCTTCTTTAGTGCAAGCAAACCATTTAACACGTTCCCTATATAGGGCCAATAAGCTATGCCTCTCAGTATTATCGCGAGCGGGAATGAACGTCATTGTGCAACACAAGCTCACGGGACGTCATCAAGTTAGCGCTGGCGTATTCAGAGCTTCCCTAACAAGACGTAACGGATCAACAAAAGACGAAACGATCTCAGCAGCCGGAAGCCCAAAGAAACCTGCATAGCTCAGAAGCGGCGAAGGGAGCCAATCTAAAGATAAGTTAGAGGCAGGGATCGAAGAGAGCAGCGCACCCCCGCGGCAAGCTGGTAAACGAAGTCGGGGGACCTTGTTAGGCGCCACAAAGGACTGCTTCATTTCCGTGAGGGCATTAACGTCAAAACTGTCATGTCCGCCGACGAGCGGTGCACGAGACCCGGCACCGCTCTCCCCCGCCAGCCCCCTCCTCCCATCCTCCTCAATCTTCTCACGCGCCCGTTGATCCGCTCGCCTCTTCTCGTGTTTTCTCGTCGCGTCCCCCTCGTGCTGCTTACATCTATCTGGCCTGTCCTCTCGATACGACGCCTGTGCAAAGCCTTGTTGTCTGCTGCTACGTAGTGCGCCTATTTGCTTGTTTTTATTTCCCTGCCTTCTATACCATTCGATTCACGCAAGACCGTGCGTCGCCTCGGAGGTATAGGTATACCAGGCGCCCCTTTTTTGTTCACCAGTTGGCTGCAATGGCAATTGTATAGGTGCCCAGGTGCGCGGCGAACTGATGTGTGGATCCACGCAGCCCACGTGTCACTCTGCTGCCTAATAGGTCAAACGTTTTCCTGCGCTGATGTCCCGCTTGTCAAAGTTCTTTAACAGGCGACGCAAGCACTGGTAACGCACTACTTGGTTCCGCGTACGATGGCTCCTGCTCCATGCCTATAGAAGTGGCTCGCCCAACGTTGAACAGAACTGGCTGCAGAGCGAAACCGTAGTCGACGAAGACATCGGTCGAGTGCGGCGCACTATTCCATGCACCACACTGCTTCACTTCGCGCGTTTCGCCTGCACGGCCTATGCATCATTGAGGTTTGTTCACGATGCACGGAACTAGAGAGACGATGATGGCGATGTCGCTTGGAGTGTGTGCACGTGCGTGCTCCGAGGCTGACGACGCCGCACGACCGGCACGGTCTTTTCTCTTTCTCGCACCCATCACGAGCGCCCTCAGCCTCATCGCTCTCTCTCTCTACATATATATATATATATGTATATATATATATATATATATATATATATATATATATATATATATATATATATATATATATATATATGTGTGTGTGTGTGTGTGTGTGTGTGTGTGTGTGTGTGTGTGTGTGTGTGTGTGTGTGTGTGTGTGTGTGTGTGTGTGTGTACACGTCCCTGCTCCTGCTCGGTGTCTAGTCGTGCCTCTCTGCTTCGCTACGTTGGCCTCCTCTGGAAGGAAAGAGATTTCGTCCCCTTATCGGCGTAACGCAACCACTGCGGCGAATCGCCGCGCAGTCAGGATGCAAGGCTCGCGGAACGACGAACGTCGGATTAGCATCACGCCAAATGGCGGCTTCTCGCGGGGAAACAGGCATTCCGCGGCGAAGGCCCTGTTTTCCTCCCATGTGTACTTGGGCCGAGCGCCGACTAACGACTCAGCTTGGCTCGACTTGCCTTGGCGCAAGCTGAGGGAAATATATGCCGACCATTAAGGCGTTCTTCGCGGTTCACCGTGCATACAGCTGTAGTTGGTAGGGAAAGGCCGCAAGAAAAGAAAGCGGGAGGAATGAATCGTCTCTTGCATAACACCAGCACCATCATTATTTTAACTCCACCGCAGTGCAACGCACTTTCCATGAGACCTTCGGCAGAGCACGAGACTCGTCCAGTTCGACGCTACCTTGAGCTATCGATTTTTACTCCAGCATTTTCCAATTTATATGGCTCGATATTTTGTAATCAAATTGCACCACCAAATCCAAGACTCTGTTTGGAGCTTCGCTTAGCATCATTTTTTCACATATCACGTGACTAAACTGGCTACAGTTCTCTTTGTCAATTCAAACTTGCTCGTGTTAACTACGCTACCCCTATAATTTTCCTTTTAGCGCTTGCTTATTATAAACCGTACTATGCACTCATTCGTCCAGTGAACTATAGAACACGCGCAAACGATTCTCAAAGCCTGTTAACTGATAAAGGCTTTGCAGATCATGCGTTCATTGCTTTCTGGCGACTGTATGAAAACATTCGATGTGCAAGGGGCCATGTAGCCGTCCAGGACGTGCAACCGAAAAGCTATTCGCGAATTGAGATATTCATGCCTGGTCTCAGGGCGACCTGCCGAAATCGAGAAGGGTTTCATTTGTAACGGTAATGCTCTGAACTGTCGCCGCACAATGCCTTTCGACGTCCTAAACCATGAGGTCTTCCTTCCGAGTAGTTAGCTGTAAAAGTTGGGTTTCCGAGCGACATAGACGAAGTGAGGAGTTCTTACCTTCATGATGTTTGCTGTTCAATGAGGAATTATTTTTAAGTTGCACAAAAAGCCGCGTAATTGGTTATAAAACGTGTATCATACCGTGAAATGCTGATACTTAAGCTGAAGCTCTACCAGTGAAGATTGATTGGGTAGATAAGATTGCGTTGAAGATTTTTTTCGGTTTTAAAGGCAGTTTCTCGTGCTCGTTGTAATTTGTCATCACTGAAACGCTTTTCAATGTGCTATTCCGAGAATGTTACAGAAATATTAACAGAAAGCGATGCTGTTTCCACGTAAATTCACAGAACACATATTAGTGACGTATTGAAGTACCCAATTAAGCATCACAATTGGCGAGCGTACAGTTCCTTTTGCGACAGTCCTATGAATCATCATTATCATCATCAGCCTGGTTACGCCCACTGCAGGGCAAAGGCCTCTCCCATACTTCTCCAAATCCCCCGGTCTTGTACTAATTGTGGGCATGTTGTCCCTGCAAACTTCTTAATCTCATCCGCCCACCTAACTTTCTGCAACCCCCTGATACGCTTCCGTTCCCTTGGAATCCAGTCCGTAACCCTAATGACCATCAGTTATCTTGCCTCCTCATTACATGTCCTACCCATGCCCATTTCTTTTTCTTGATTAATATGGTGAAAAACAATTACAATTCAAGATGACATGCCATCCCGTTGCGCCAAAATTCCACAGCTAAATTCCACACTTGCCTAGCAGGCGTCTGAACGAGATGCACCGAATCGCCACGCAAATCAAATGTGTTATATGAGGTGTCGCTGCCGAGTGCAGCGCCAATAGAATGCGCGAGCTTGAAACGGCCTGAAAGAAAAGAAAAAGTGGATGGAATAAACGATGAGGGACTGAGTAATGTCTCGATTGATATCGTATTGTAAACTGTGCCTGATACCACATCATTCGCGACGAGGATTTAACAGCCCATATGCTACCGGCTTACCCTTCATCTGTGTCTTCAATTGCTGCATGTCATCCTCTACGATGAGTATTTCGGGGCTACCATCACTACCCCGTTCCTGTCGTCACCTGGACAACCGTTCATCCCATGGGAGCAATGAATTCAAGCGCTCAAGTACTACATGGTAGCATAGGGCGCCTCCGACCTACCTGCCATGCGTCGGAAAGCGAGTCTGCTGAACTGCTTGGGCTTAGAAGGACAACGTATCTTCCATACTCTCAGGTCGGAGGACGACCTGCGCTTTTTGGCTTCGAGCGCCACCAGAGGCACGTTGACGATACTTGCCCCAGATGTGTTCGACTGCGCCATTGCGACGCTTGAAAGTCACTACAAGAGCTCTGTCAACATCACCGCAGTGTCTCACCGTTTCCGTCGACAAGCACACGCCCCAGGTGAGACTGATGTCGATTACGTCACTGCACTGCGAGGTCTCGCGGAAGCATGCAATTTCGGTGACTTGGCCGACGACATGATACGCGACCAGCTCACAGAATAAACTACAAGCAAATACCTGCGTGAACGTCTTCTACTGGAAGTCTCTTACGCTTTCTAGGGCCGCTACCCATACAAGAAAATTCTTCAGAGGTTATTAAATATCATTGTTCAACGTCAACAAATGGCATTGAAAGTACATTGGGGAACTGTTGAAACATTATTGAGGGAGTTGTTGACAAGAGTTCATAATTGGCCCATGACACTTTGTCGAAACGTTAATGGGGCCTTTCTGTTTGAAAGATCATTGCTGTATTGTCGAAACTATGATGCATTTCAATGTTGAAAGCCAATTGAAGCAGTGTTGAAGATGTGTTGAGTCACAACATTGAAAGTCCACTGAAGTATTGTTGCACATATGTTGTCTCATTATTGAAAGTCCATTGAAATGTCCTTGGAACTGTGTTAAATGTCAGCACTCATATTATGTTGAAAGCCCCTTGTGCCCCCAGTGTGTTTAGCAGTGTTTAAAACTGCTTTTTTCTTAAAATACTGCTGAGCTATGTTGTGTTGCATATTATCTTTGATGTCACATTGATATGTTTACTGTGAGATGATAGGGAGAAATTTAAATACCGGCGCTTCTCTAGTGCAGGCCTCGGCAACTCTGGGCTCAAAAGCATGCTCCTAGATTGCCAGTAATAAACCATATTGTAGAGCTGCTAGCAGTATAGTTATGCCAGTTTTTCAGTTGTGAAAGTGAATGGTCCGTCACGAAATCAAGAGTGCTGAACTGATGCAAAGACCATTTTTCTAGAAGTGTTTCCTTGTAACCAAATATTCATGCTGTCTCGCAATCATGCTGTCTCGCAATGGTAATTACCATTGCGAGACAGTATGATCAAGCGACAAGAGAAGCGAGAGAACTTGCACGACATGAAGAAGCACAAGTGCATCGCGGTAAAGACAGAAGCGCTTCAAATACGAGAGAAAAGCACTGTTCCACGTGCACATGCTGTAAGATGCAAACTGAAAGTCTTCGAACTTTGAAAGAGCAAGAATGTTATCGTTGTGCTTCTTTGGAGAATCTCGCAAAAGCTTTCACTGTAAAGCTGGCATATAAGTGTCGCAGATGTGAAAAGACTGGCCATTTGGAAAAGGTGTGGAAGTCTCTCCGAAAGTCTGAACAAAAAAGCTCAGCATGTCACGGAAAACGACAAAGGTGCAGCTGACACGGATGATCACATAAGTGTTTGTGACATCTAGAGCCGTAAAAATGGAATTTATAGAGTGTTGGAAATTGAAACAATTTCGGTGTCGTTCCTAATTGACACTGGAACATCGGTTTCAGTCCCAGCCGAAGAACTATACCGACGCAATTTTGCTACCGTATTTCCTCTGACATCAACATCTATCCAGCATCTCGATTATTCTAAGTCAGCAATTCCTATAAAATGATGTTTAATTGCTACAGTTCCATTTCATGGCCGATGCACTTGTGTTCTTCTGTACGTTTTGTCCGGAGGAACAATCATTCTCGGTTTAAATAGTATCGCGGCTCTGAATATGAATATTCAAGGTTCGCCGCTCTGTTGTCTGCTAATGACGCAAGAAACTCTTGTGTTACCTCCTGAATTACGTTCCGAGTTCGAGCACTTGTTTGAAAAGCAGCTAGGAACTTGTTCTTCTGTCTAGTAGGACGCCAGCAAAGTATTGAGAAAACAGGTAAATTATCTATGCCATGACGAATTAATACTCGGGAAACCAGAAAAAACACAGTAACCGAGCGGTCGTAACGCCGCATCATGATCATGATTTCTTCGCGTCCATTTCAAAAAAAAGGCGCGATAACAAATAGTCACTGTCTTGCTTGAGCTACCCATGTATTATACAAATGCATAACCACCTGTCAGTTTGTCTATCTCTTAATGGTATTTCTTGCCTTCGTTAAAACGTCTATATATGCAATGTTCAGTAATTTATGGCTGTAAAAGATCCGGATCGAGAAATCATTTGACTGCTTTTTTTTCTTATCAATACTCTAAATGCATCTTCCTTATCTCCTCGGCTGATCTGTTAACCCTTCCAGCCACTTTGGATCCCATCGTGGCTGGCTGGAAGGTTGTTGTTTCTAAGAGTCTCGCTGGATGAATATCTTGGCATTCCATTACGATGTGCCGAATCGTTTCCGGATTTTTCCAGTTGCACCGACATGCTCAGTCCTGTTGGGAATATTTTCTCCAGTATGGTTTTGTCCTGAGGCAGCTAGCTTGGTCGGGCCTCGAATAACAAGTCGCTGTCCTTTGCGTTAACTCACAGATTTTCTCTCCTGATTTATTCCGCGTCATACTTCAAAATCTCTATGGCATTTCTTTTGTTTGCATCCTTTGCAAACAATTTAAGGTGTCCGTTTCTCTCGCTTTCTTATGTTATAGCTACTAGTTGTGATTTTCTACTTTCAAATACCCTGTACTTTGTTGCCAACTTTCTTTACCTCTTATCCATTCCGCCTGCAGATATTTGTGCGCATTAGCCACCATTTTTCTTTTCATCTATGCTCCTGAATCTTTCTTCACAACTAATATTACCCCATACTTCTTTGGCTTCAGAAAGAAACCCAACCAATGTGTCACTCTGCACTGTTTCATTTGGGTTTCAGCACAATTAATGCTGCCATAGCCTTCTATGTATGACACGCATATTTAGAAGCATTGCTCCGTACTGCTGTACTGCTTCTTTTTACAAAAGGGTTAATCGAAGTACAGATCATCTACACCCAAACCTAACCCGAGCAAGTCTTCTAGTCTCTTTCTGTATGAAAGTGAATCAAGCACGCACAATTGCACAAAAATCTGTCACGTTACTGCCTTCAATGAGCACAGCTGTATAAGAACTCAGCGAACAAACGAAACATAGCTATTGATTTCTATTTCTGCAGTCGGTACTTTACGTTCAATAAATTCATATCGAGCCTCTGAAGAATTATTCACCAGCAAAGCCCCAATAATAAATAGTATGTATTATTCATATAAAAGCCTAACGTGTGAGCTTCCAATTTACTCCAAATTCGTTGACTTAGAGACGCTATTGATTTTGCCACATGGGTAAATTCGCAATCTTAACTATCACTTCTGATTGAATCAAACCTACAACACTGTGCAATATCAGATTGTCCAGGACAGGCTTCCAATGATACTGGGCAAACGTCTAGTGCGATGCCTGCGGGAGCGGCAAACAGTCGTCCGAGATCGGAGAGCAGCCTTATATAGCGTACGCAATCTCAGAGGCTATGAACTGCGGGTCATCGTGACGGAAGAAGCCACAAGCTGGCGCTGCAGCCCGGCCGAGTTTTGAAAGCAGGGCACGCGGCGATGGTGTCCGTTGGCGGGAAGCCTGCACCCACTTTAACCTCCGCACGGGATTGGCCGAGACCGACCCAAGCGCTGAAGAGCAGGGTTTCGAAACCAGCAATTACGGCGACACGAGTGTGGGGCAATGCGACAATGTTTCTTTGTACGTTTCCGCGTCCGCGAAGGTCCCCACTCTCCCTGTCGCAACGACGGGTAGCATTTATCAAGGGCGAACTTGTTCTTTGCGCCTTGCACAAAACCTGCTTCCCGCTTCCGCGAGCATCGGAGTCCCGATGGTTGTGGTCACAAGGTCAGAACTTTCATTTCTCTTGGTGCCACCGCAATGGACAAGAAGGAATCAACGTACTTTCGCTTGTTGAATGTGCGGATGCACGCTTCAGCAATGCAAGCGACCTTTAAACTCATTAGCTGAAGTTTTTGCATTGAAGTTTCTTATTTATTTATTACGTTGGTATCACATATCGCATCCAGTATGGGTGCAGGTGTGCTACCCCCATTTATTACCCCCTATATGAACACGACAATTTATTACGGGCAACATTTATGCAGAAATTTGTGATGTTGACCTACCCTTTGTTACCGTATAATTAAGTCTGTTGTGTTTGACACAGGTTAACATTTGATCAAAGCGTTAACACAAACATTATTATGTTCCGTTTCGAGCATTTCTTGCTTACATTTTCATTACCGCAGGTACAGGGGTGCAGTTGAAGATCAGCAAAGTTTTTGAAAGGTGAACTCCAACCGGATGAATAGATAGATAGATATCGTGACGGAATGTCTTGATAAATCCATTTATCATTTATCATGAAAGCATTTATAGATAGATAGATAGATAGATAGATAGATAGATAGATAGATAGATAGATAGATAGATAGATAGATAGATAGATAGATAGATAGATAGATAGATAGATAGATAGATAGATAGATAGATAGATAGATAGATAGATAGATAGATAGATAGATAGATAGATAGATAGATAGATAGATAGATAGATAGATAGATAGATAGATAGATAGATAGATAGATAGATAGATAGATAGATAGATAGATAGATAGATAGATAGATACTTCCGCATTTTAGTGACCCTTTTCGCGGAGCAGTTTCTTCTAGAGAAACAAGATGGCGCTTTCGGCGGCGCGCCGCACATCGCCTGAGCGACAGCGCACGACTACGAAACCATTACCGCTTCCACCTTGCGTCTGTGCGATCATCTGTCGGAAATGCAACCGAGTTTTAGCTAACGCACTGTGCTCCAATGATGCCGGATTGAATCATGTGGTTGATGATGCAGTAGTTGGCTGCAAAAAAATGAATGGCATATTAAGGAATGGAATGAATGTGCGGAGCCAAGTTCGCGGACCATTGCTGCAACTGTCCGTATGTGTCACCGGCACTTCGATATGTATGCCTTTCTTCGAGGATTCAGAAATATGCTCATCCGCCAGCGTCGTATCGCTAACCTTCAAAGAACGTGCTTCAGCCCCATAAATGCGGCATGAGTGAGTACGGCGCGCTAAACAGTGACAAAGGCAGTAGCGCCACTTCCCTTCATACTTCGTTTCGCTCGCAGTATGTAAACACATCTACCCCAACTGGCACGCAATCTTGCGCCCACTCCATCGCCAACGTGTCAATAAGTGAATGGGCGCACACTGGAATATATGTGCGCCATATACGCCCAATAAGTGACGGACTACACCGATATCGCGCAAGGGGTCGAAGCTGAACGTTTCGTGACGTTCCACAAGAGTAAACGAGTCACAAGCGATGATAAATCTTTGCTACAAGGTATTACAACGTGCCCAATAGCTACGTTTGCAGCCTTGCGAGCTGCCTCGCTTTCAAAACAAGCACCACATGCGCTGCACGCGCCGTTTGCGCGTAGCCTAATCAGCTTCCAAATCGCTTTTTCTGCATGCTCTCTAAAGCTGTGGCCCAAGCTTCGTGTCGTTTACCGAATAACCATCTACGATATCGCCCGAAACAAAGGTTTGCTAAGCCGCACCGGCGCCATACATACCCACTGTAAACGCGGAGGCAACTGAGACAGTTGAGGCAAGCAATGGACGCGTCACCACGTGATCAAATATGGCGGCGCCCACGGGATCGCCACGAAAAGGGTCAATAAGGCCTGCAACAAGTTTAACGTTGAAATAAGCAATTTAGTGACCTCACTTTTCTTAATATACTAGTCGCTTCGTATGACCCTTCTCTACGAGCAGCTTTGGTGTCGTCAATATGTAACGTTAAGTTGAACTAATAGACATAGAACAATTATTCCAAAGGCCGTTAACTTATTAGCTGCTGCCGTAAAGGCGTTGACATCAACATGTTCATTAACGCACGTCATCTATTAGCGCACAATAACTTATGCCACTTATGTTCCGTTGACAAGAATATCGATGACACAGATACGTTTCGAAAACCATGTTTAGACAAAGCATAGAAACGTCGCTAGCAACATTGCTGTTGCGCCTTTTCCCCCTGTATTCTGGCCGTCTGTTATGCTGCGCCATCGGGCCTCACAACGAATAGCAGCATTCCAGGCGACCGCGCGAACCGAGCGAGTCTCAAAACATCGCGATGTTCTGCTCCCACGTGACCACATTCTGCCACAGGAGGTCTCTACGCCGTCCCCTCCTGAGAAACTAAGCCGAAACCAGCTTCAGAAAAGCTATTCTACTCAATTAATTAGGGCACTCTAACGTTTCAAAGTATTTATTCGGGGGAGTCCTTGGCCTTCATTTAACGAGAAGAAAAAAGCCATGAATTGAAAATACCATGTCCGTATCCCTCTAAATACACGCTTTACTCGAAGCACCTCTACTGCATGGTGAGAGAGGTTCTCTGCCAGGCCGCGTACGCTGCACTGCTGCAACCTGAATGGAAAGAAGCCCGGAGGCAAAGCCGACCTACAAGGAACGCTCGACTGGGGCGAGGGCGAAAGAAGCACAGGGCGGCGTGGTGTAAGTAACGGCGGACACGATAAATCAACGCGCGGATTAGCGGCGACAACTAAACGCTGCTGCGGCGTTGCCACTAAGCCGGGCCGGGAAATGGCTGACACAGCAACAAACTATCCCCGGGGAGGAGACGGGGGAAGGGGCTTGGCTCGGCTCGGCTGTTGGATAAAGCAGAGGGAGGCTGCCGGCGACGTCTGGGACCCAGCACTGGGTTACACTGAACTGACGCCGCTAGCGGTGGCGAGGAAGGCGGCTATATGCAATGGCAGTCGGTTCGTTTTTCATACGAGACCGTGTGTACACAGCTGACCTCTTCACAGTGGGAGCGCAGTTTATTTTTTTTTACTTTATGATCGACTCTCAGGTTCGCCGGCGTTCGGTGCATAAAGAAGTCCTTTCAGAGTGGAGCACGTGCGCGCAGGCGTCTCTGAAATGATACGGAAAATTGAGTTGCCTCGCGTATTCCTTATTTAGCCCCTGCGCGACAAATCGTACGCCATGACATACCTAGCGATTCTACGCACTCTTCGAAATGCCTACTTTTCTTTTTCACCTGCGAGGTGTTCTAAGGGTTGTCGACTAGTTCCTGAACGGGAATACTCTCGATTCGCGACATTAAATAGACGGCATGGTCGCGTTCGTTCAAACCGCCTCTTTTGTCCTGATGAAACCTTTCTCTCCCTTTCCTGTTTTACTGTCCTTCCAGAATGCTGAGTAGCAAGACTGAACTTCAGTTCAATCCGCACTTTGCCAGCGTTTCCATCATAATAAAGGTATCTCTGTCATGAAAGTGTGTATCCTGAGCCTGTTGTTCCTCTTTATGTGTTTCGTGCAAGTTGCATTTTGTTAGCTTTTGCTAGAGAGGTACAC
Source organism: Dermacentor albipictus (assembly GCF_038994185.2). Classification (NCBI taxonomy): domain Eukaryota; kingdom Metazoa; phylum Arthropoda; class Arachnida; order Ixodida; family Ixodidae; genus Dermacentor; species Dermacentor albipictus. The sequence goes on from NC_091830.1 coordinate 43,831,202, forward strand.
CACAGAAAGAGACAGCAACACAGGGAATTCATTTAGATCGATCGATTTAGATATAAATGTATGAAGACATCTGCTTATGCTGTCAACCTATTGCTGTGTGGAGTCGCTGGTTTTACTGGTTTTACAAATTTTTAAAGAAGTCATTGTAGGCTTCGTGCTAACGATCTTTGTACAATATAAAAACAAATACTACAATTTTAACGATTCTTGCTGGTGCCCCGAACATGGAATTCGTACAGTCAAAATGAATAGTTTATGTAGAGTGGCTCAAGAAATTCAGAAAATGCTCGCAATTGTTTATTTCTATTTGTTTTTTTTCTGTATCGGGTCATTTCTGTCCATTCATGAGACATTCTTATTTCGCAGAGTCAGCGACAGCAGCTTCCCAATTATAAATGCAATTAAATTAAATGTACACTCACCTCACTAAACAAAGAGAGCGCGAGAAGGAGTGGCTTCACCACTAGTGTTTAGTAGGGATGTTTTGGAACATTGTAAAATTTAGCAACATTCAATTCAATCCGCACTTTATCAGCTCTACAATCAAATGGTTGATTCTGTCATATTTCTATTTTAGACCACTCGGAGAGGGAGCAGTCTCATTCTGAGCCAGTCATATTTCACAAGATATTGAATTCAGCCAGATGTGTAAATTTCAATGTGTCCAGAATAGACCCTCAGATCGACAAATGATACAGGCATATTGACCGTAACGGATAGTGAAGACGAGCACCACGACGATGGCGACAATGACGACGACGACGACCATGATGATGATGATGATGTAACATTAGCTTTTCCGTCTGCTAGCGGTAGGTGGAAGGGGCCAAGCTAGCAGCGCGTCTGTACCCCCCAAAAGATTTCATATTTGACGCAACATTCACAATTCCGGCAATCGTCGCTACCGTGACAGCGATATGCTCGGTGTTCACGTTCGCAAGCCCCGCTGCTTTCGGCGAAGCAGTGTCAGAAATTCCTTTTCGCACCATCTATCCGGCACACGTGCAAAAAAGCAATTGCTACGACGGCAGCACACAATGCCACCGTCCGCCCCCCGTCAAGGTGCTGCTCTCCAGAACCCCTTCCGTCTCGCAGGGGAGGGAGCCGCAGAGTACCCAGTCGCAGCTGTTTGCCTTTGCCTTCTTGCCATCTTTGTCCGTTCCTTTTTTGTCGATTTCTTTTTTTTTTACTCACATATATTCCCATCTATTTTCTTCCTATTCGGAGTTTACCGTTCTCGCGCGTAAGTTCCTGGCAAGATTCTGACAAACGATGCCTCAGTCGTCGGGTAAGCCTTTGCGCCTAGCCTGAAAGGAATGCGGGGAATGCTACGAACGGGTGGAGACGCAACAAGAAAAGGTGGGCGGTGACATGCTGCCCCAACCGCATACCTTTCTGGCTGGGCTGATGCAATGAAGAAAAAAGAAAACTACTCGCAGAGACATCATCTGTGTCTGCCTGTTCAATCACTGTAATTATCTTTGCCTATTCGTTTCATTTATAGAGTCTTAAGTAAACTCAATTAAGGTATCTTGCCTACGCCTCTCGACCCTTAGCCAATCCGTCTTAGTGGGCATGCAGATGAAGATGTAGAGCCTAGATGGTAGTGACACATGCCCACACCACGGCATTGGCCAAGAGCCGGATAGCTCATTATAAATGTAAGAAAAAATTTACAAAATAATATAAATAAAATGTGTGCATTGGAATATGAGATTTAATAGATAGATTCTAGCTTGTGATATTAACTGAATCAAAGAATAAACGAAAACGAAAATACAGCTAATCTAACCGATTGTGTAGAAATATAACGAAAACTTAAGTTCTCATTTTGTTGTCGAAATCTTTCAGATCCTGCAATAAAATCCTGGATTGCATCGGCAACCGTCTTGTCGCTGTGCCAAAGGGTCGAGGCCCCCAAGGGCAGTAAATGTTGAAGATTCATGTCTAACCTAACAAGATGCGACGGTGTTTCTAAAGTTATTTTTCGCAATTCGGAATATATTTGACAATTAATGAGAAAATGATCTATTGTTTCATGTTCCCGCTAGAGGGACAATTCGGTGAAGTAACCAGACCAGCTCTGTGTAGCAAAAAAATTTAGACATGGAATTCGGCGGCGTAGTCTAGTGACTGTGTCTTCAAGTGCTCGCGTTTGACAGAGTTTACTTTTCCAATAATGCGACAAGTGCCGGATATATGAGGATTTTCTTAAATAAGGGGCGTGAAGTTCACGGAGCATAATAGGTCTCTGAAATCCGGCCCCTACGATGAAAGCTGATGCTGGTAAGACTTTAATTTTTGTTTGTTTGTTTGTTTTTGATGTCAATGGTCATACGACAGTGAGGAGGTCATCGCAATTTCATTCCCTGTTTGTTTCTGTAGAAAAATATTAAGTGATTGTCATTTCAGCCCTTAAAAAGCTCGGAGCTATTTCTACGCTGGGTGCTATCAACGTTTTTTTATTTCCAATATCTCAAAGGCCCATGTTTAGGTGTTTCGCACCAGGGGTGGGCAACACCTTAGTTGAACAGATCTACAATGTCTTTCTTGAAGTGAATAGAACTGTAGGGGTACCTGCCGTGGTTGCTCAGTGGCTATGGTGTTGGGCTGCTGAGCACGAGGCCCGGCCACGGCGGCCGCATTTCGATGGGAGCGAAATGCGAAAACACCCGTGTGCTTAGATTTAGGTGCACGTTAAAGAACCCCAGGTGGTCAAAATTTCCGGAGTCCTCCACTACGGCGTGCCTCATAATCAGAAAGTGGTTTTGGCACGTAAAAACCCCAAATATTATTATTATAGAACTGTAGGGGTGTAGGGGCGTCGGCAGGAAGACCGTTTCAGTCTCTCGAACTGCGCACGAAAAAAATGAAAAGTTAGCTGCGGTACATGATATATATCTGGAGCCTACTGCTTATGTCTTTAGTACGACAAACTGGTATTTTATTTTTGCATTGCGTGTGAGTTTCGATTTCATTGCAATCTTGCGTTCATCCAACTGATTTATTTCTGTGATAAATGCGATTTGTGTACTCGTGCGTGGGCGGTGTTTCCGTGAACATTTTCCAGCATGAAATCATTACCGCGAGTTTCCTTTTAAATGGCCCTTATTGAATTGGTTAAGCTTTGCCCTGTCACTCTGTCTGCACAATATATTGTAGCAGACATTTCTTGACTTATAATAAAAAAAATGTCGGCGCAGCCCCGATGACCACTGAACCATAAAATCACCTACAGAACAGCCCAGCGCAGTTTACAGCGGATATACTCGGTGCACTTAGATTATAGCTGGCAAATTGAGTCAAAATGAGGCAGAAAGAGTGGTAAGGATGTAAACGAGCTGCTACATTGGTACCTCACTCGACATAATGCTGACAGCTTGCACCACTGTTCAATCAACTTTCGAAGCGGCTAGTTGGTCACCGAGGTGACGACACGCAACCTACTTTCTCTCAGAGCTAAAGCAACGTAACCTCGTAGCGCGCTCCCAAATTACCGCTGTAAAATAACATACTGTGCTTGGGAAAGCACTCACTCAATCATAATCACCGCATTTCACAGCGGTCAATCCTCAATATCGAGAGACCAACAACTAGGAAAGAAATACCTTCACTGCCTTAGTGGCGGGGAAAGCCACGTTTTACTCTAAGACGCCTTTTTTTTCTTAAGTGTTCCGCATTGTAAAGAAAGGCATGAGACATCTTACACCCGCACGCAGGCCAACTTCAGCAAAAAAAAAATTATAAACCTTAAGAAACAAGATGTGGTTGGGGAGGGGGGTGTCTGGGGAAAGCGCTAGGCACGTGATGGAAAACGAGTGGCCGCACATGCTGCCACACGCGCAAAACAAACCACGAAAGAGCCGATCGAGGCACAAATTTTAACCGCCTCCCCCCAAAAAAAAGGAATAGACACCGGATGTTTAGGAACGTAACGCAAGACCCAAACCAATCACGTTTGTCGACAAGTCAGACGCGACGGATTCCGCTCGCATGCCTCCCGTCTCCTTTTCCCGTGTCTCGGAGAAAACGAACTCCCTTTCTGACTCTCGTAACGTCGACGACGATGCGGGCCGCGGAGGGCGACTCACCAGGAGCGAAACGAGACAAATCGAAACGACCCGCGAGGGCACTGTAATGCAAAAATAAGGAGGGTGCCGCAGCTACAGCGGCAGACTGACCTGGGCCTAGCCTCAGCGGGAGCGGAAATGTCTTTTGAACGCGGGTGGCGCCGCCTGGTGTCACCGCAAGCGGCATCCGCTGCTCCCTCTCCCCGCCTTGTCGCTCTCGCCGGTCTTCTCCTCTTCTGAGGAGGCTGAAGGAGAAGTGCCCCTGGAGTGGAGTTGACACCGATACATAGATGGCGGCAGCAACCAGTGCAGCTTCAAGCGGGAGATCGTGCACTCTTTTCGCGCCTTCCTAGGAGCTGACAAGCCTTTAAATGTAAGGAGGGTTACCAGCCTTACGTGTTGGCCTTCGCCAACATTAACCTTCGTCTCGCTGAAGTTTATCGCTTTCAATTTTTCGTTATCATTACCCCTCGCGGTGGCCCTGTGGCAATGCCCTTGTGCCATTCAGTCTAATGTTGCGGGCTCGCCTACCGGCTGCAGCAACCTCCGCGTCCATATGGGTGGAATGCAGAAGCACGCGGGACCTCCTTCAATGCAGGTGCACGTTAATGAACGCCAGGTGGTCAGAGTGAATCCCGAGCGCCTCATTACGCCGCATCTCATAGGTCGTTTCTTGCTTTCGGGCGGTAAACTCGTGATTTAATTTATTTTGGCCTATCTTCTTCAGCGAATGCCTTTTACCTTAGCAAATGAACACCGAAACACATATCGTGGACAGCAACGCACTCGTATATTCACGATAAGTGTTTCGGCACTCAACAGGGGATCCTTTTGATGATTTAAACCGTAAATAATTTTGAAGGTTCGTGCCATTGACACTCTCCTGGAACTTCCTCTTCCTCCGGGTGCATGGTAAAACCGGGCTTAACCATTGTCAACCTCCTCGTCTTTCCTCCTTTATCTCTCTCTCAAGAATTTCTGACTGGTGTCACGTTCCGTTCATCAATTTGTGCTTTCAAATCGCTTCAGCAATTTATACGAGTGCCTGCAGATACTGCCGCTCCTCGACTACATTTAGAGCCCCCCTTGGACTCCGCTTGGTCTCGCCTCTGCGTGCTTTGCCGCACTGTCCCATCAAGAACAAACCCTCCTCGCCCCATTCTTGTTGCACGCGCTCATTCTTTTGCCCTCGCACATTGCTGCCACTTGCTGCCTTCTAATGTCGGCGGGAAAGTGAAGGGGAAGAGGGAAGGGGGGTTGAGTCGTTCGTCTCCCCGTGATCCGTCATCCGCCACAGTGACAAGGCACTAACCACCGCCGAGTCCCGCTTCCCCTCGTTCACTCCCTCGACGAGGATGGTTGTCGCGCGCCGTCGAAAGACCGCGGAAACTCGCCGAAGGAGGGTGGCATCATCTCCGGGGAAAAAAAACCGCAGCGCCCATTCTCTCGCCGCCACTCACGCCTATTCCGAGCTACGAGCATAACCGAAGAAGCAGGAGGAGGTGACGCGGGTGCGGGCGTCCTCAACGAGCTCCACAGCGACCGTCCCTTTATGTACAGGCCTTCCATTCGCGTTCACTCAATTCCGTTTCTCCTTCCTGCCGGGTTGTTTCCTGTGCGCGTGCTTAGTTTTTATTGTGTTATTAACGAGCAGCGGAGAACAGTGCCGCTCTCGGCCCGTCCATGACGCTCCTCGTTTCTCATACGATACTCCTGCGTCCCGACCCGCACCACTTGTTGTTGGCCTTTCCTTGGACGGCGATGTCGCCCCTTCCCTTCTCACTCTCCGCCACTTTCGCTTCCCTGTTCCTGAGCCGAAGTCTACGCTTCTCCTCTGGCTACTTCATCATTTTT